>NC_060207.1:315833-631666 GCF_021130785.1 Homalodisca vitripennis
TATACATTCTGAACGTACAACTTCGTCCCAATTTTGTTCCCTTATATTGTTATGTATTCTATACCAATTGTAAGATTTACAGAATAATTCATTACTTTTAGATTTGATATGTTTTGTGTATGAGATATCAAGACAAAGAGTGAAGTGGGCAGTAACGGCTGATTCCAGGACACATGAACTAATTGAAATATGATTCTTGAGTTTTATATAGCAATTATCTAAACAAGATTCACTAAGTGGACGCGTAACCACATTGATACAGTTCACAAAACCTGCCTCATCTAATACATCCTGATACCTTTCTTCTATTATAAGTCGAATTAAGAGCATCACAATTCATATCACCTGTCAAAATACGAAAAACATTATCTTACATATTAGATTTACAAAGTTCACCAATCCCCTCAACGAATTGCAACAAACTGGAACTAGGACTTCGGTAAACGGCAAGTAACTGAGAAGGCAGGCCGGCCCAGTCAAAGGTTAGAGCCAAACCTGTGGCTACCCCTCTCACGAGCAACTAATTACAGGTAGAGACTGATATTGTACTGTCAATATAAATAACAACTAAATCGTTCTGGTTCAGACCATTGTATGATCTGTAGCAGCTGAACCCATCTATGTTCATCAGATCCGAATCATCATTCAACCATGCCTCAGTGAGAACCACACAATGTATCTTAAGTTCCATAGATTGTAACAATATTAAAAATGAATCAACGTTTTTATAATAACTTCTGATGTTCTCGTGTACCAGTCTAAATTTATACCTGTCACATTCATTTTTTCCCTCACAAAATTTAGTTTTGAGCTCCCTCACATCAACCACTGATTCACACTTTAACAAATAAATAATTTTGTCATCTACAAATCTCAACATAACGTGTCTTAACCACTTAACATGAACCACTTTGTTGATTCTTCTACTATAACTAGTGCTTTAAATTTTTCTATTAAACCGCTGTGGTTGAGACCATTAGATGGTTTACTGAAGTTTAAAAACAGACTGGTATCAACACAGTCTTCTTCTAGTTTGTCTATGATGTGCTCTACAAGTTTTTACTAGAACAGTTGGAGTTGATCTGCCTTTTTCTTTAAGTATATTCTTTTCACTTATTGATCGTAACTGGAATCTGTTCACTGGTATTGATGTTGTTTGGTGGTTGATAATGTTGGGATTGATATTGTCTTCAAGTGTCTTTTCTACTGTTGAGGTGAAGAAACTGATGAAATAATCAGCTATTTCTACTGGATCATTAATGATTGTTCTATTTACATGTAGTTGAAGGGAATTTTTAGGAATTCTTGTTAGTATCCCTCTGTAGCTTGTAATAGTGTTTTATGTGATTGCGATCCTCGTACTTGTGATATGTGCTCGAGACTTGCATCCTGTGCAAAGACAAAGCCTGAACTGGACTCCAAGCAACTCTTGGGTATGTTTGGACCCTTTTCTTTTCCTTCTTTACTTCTTTCTGTTCATTATTTTTGTATCTATTAGTACCTCCCCCACCTGACGAAGATTCTAATCGTCAAAACGTTGTGTTATACGTTTTATAATGTATAACCATGATAAATGTCTGTAATCCTGCTATCCTTTCAAAATGGACATAATTTTACTCCTGTTTTTAGATGACCATGGACTTTCAGGGTTTATTAAGATGGAATATTTCCATAAATATTTTAATAAGCTTCATTTTAATAGAATATAGAAACTAAAATCTAAACATTTATATAAATTATTTACTTTGGTCTTACATAATTTGACTCTGTGTTTTAAATAAAAATAGCTTTAAGTTTACTATTATTTGGGCCAAATGCCAAATTTCAATGTTATCATTTGGTTGGATAGATATTTAGAGTTTCCATGAAGTTCTTGAGATTACTTGAATACAAGCTTATGACCTTAACATTTATTTCCTAATAATGCGCTTTTGGTTATTATTATTTGTTTGTATTTTATTCTTTTAATTTATATATACAAAAAATGTAACAATCTCTTATGTAATTTTTTTGTAAATAGAAGAATACATACCTCAAGTCAAATATTATATAAGAGACCACAATATTTACATTTGTTGTTTATGCACAGTTATTGTGAACATTTTGATTGTTAAAATATGTTAAAAAATCAATCAAACACATCATTGCACAATTTACAAAATATCAGCAGTCATTTTATTTCTATAAGTAGGTCAACAATAAAACACGTTTTGATAAACATATTTCTTTATGTATTCTCTTGAAATTTTGGTAAAATTATCTGCTATAATAAAACAATTTTGGTAGAAACCTACAGAGAAATGTAGCAGTAACAGCAAATGAAATAAAAGATTTTAAAATAGTCCAATTGATAAACTAAAGGTGTTGTACTCATACATTTTTATTACTACTAACACTGTCTGTACTTATTATTAACAAAAGTCACAATTACGTAACTTTAGTCACAGAAATAGGGATAAGAATGACATTAAACTTATTATAAATTAGCTGTTCAAAGTGATGATCGTTAAGTTTTTCATTTTTCTACTTTGAATTCTTGATGGAAGAGAGTAGGTTTTAATTCAAAAGACATTTTTCATTCTTCCAAATTAAATTTATTTTAAAAGCGCTTTTGCCGGTTAAGGCATCATCAGTTAGATCTAACTGATAATGCCTTAACCGGCAAAAGCGCTTTTAAAATAAATTTTATGTGGAAGAATGAAAAATGTCTTTTGAATTATCGATAAGTGTTTATTGCCATCGTTCGCCATCTCTCTCTCACTTAAAGAGTGGGAATTGTACGAAAGGGGCTGGCATTTATTGCATTTCTCAACCATTACGGGTTGGACATGGACTCTTCATTCCAAAACAAATATTGTTTTATTGCCAGTCAGCTGTTATAGACAAATCAAAATGAAACTGAATTATTAACATCATTCAACTATGAGTATAATTTCAGTTTCACACAGGTTATGAAACGCCTTGAATTTCAACCTCCAAAACCCAACCTGGATACACCTATGGTTGACTGTATGTTGTGTTTTCCATGAGTGAAATCTTAAATATTCATCAAGTGGCACATTGGATAAGTAGTTACATATCTTGCTTTCATCCACTATTTATTGGGTACATTTTCAGTCAGTTGGACTCTATGTGACCCCTACCACAGACACAAAGGGAAATCCACACAAAACTGGATCATCTCACGTGTGACAATATTTTACAATTCAATTAATTTATGGAGCACATGTTATTGTTTAACATCTCAGCTGGGCCACTGCTACCAACCCCAATGTGTTACACACTCATATTTTCAAAATATTGTACTGTATATGCAAACTAGATTCTGAGCCTGTCAAGAGGCAATATGTTCATACATATATATGAGTGAATAGAGTATACGTAGGACTGAGAAGCCGATCTAAGGGGAAATCCTACCTAGTTACCATCTTCTTCTGGTATAGGGGGGAAATTCTTCTTGTAACTTTTCAAAATAACTGTTTACAAGGTTTTACGTTGTGAGGTCTTGTTGACTGGGAAACAATGGTTCATTGAGGTATCTTATTGTTCATTTCTCTGTTTTTCCTTATGCCACTGTTAAAATGCCGTATCATAATGCCAAAGAAACCCGCCAGTATGGAGTACTGTACGTAAAAACATTTACAGTTTTGTTAATTAAGGTTCGTTTTATCACAGTAATTAAATAATATTTTCAGAGCATTATTATAATCACAGCTTTGGATCAGGGGCATTGCATGGCTGGGATATTTTGTGATCTGAGTCTGAACTTTTGATACTATGAACCATCACCTTCTTCACTGCGATGGTTTGACTCCTACCATTCTGGTAGAACCCAATGTGTCGAGACTCGAGATGATGAATTCTTTGGACAAATCATGTTCTAGTTTTCTTCCTATAATCTCTAGCGTTCCCCAAGGCTCTATCATAGGTCCTATTTTGTTTCAGCTGTATGCAAATGATTTTAACACCAACTTAAAGGATCACTTGGTGTAATACACTGATGATACAAGTGTTGTGCAAGCAAAGTGTACTTAATTACTTAATACTGCTCTACAGTTATTATTACTGAATCTTGGTGTGTGTGGTCGAAAGACACAGTTTGTCTCTAAATGTAGATAAAACAAGTATCCTTAATATTAGACCAAATAGAACTTCGACTAATATTTTGCCATTGTATATAATGTGGCTGCAGGTTTTGAATCTAATTTCATTTGTTTCTTAGGGATGCACATACATCCTGACTTTAACTATAAAATTCACATTGATCAGATGTATAGAAAATTCAACAACTGCATTTTTCTCTTAAATATTTAACTGGATTCTTAAAATAAATCTATTCTTAAAATGGTATATTATGGTTATTTTTTCCATTGGTGTCATATGGTATTCTCTTCTGTGATATTCATCATCATCCTCTTTTAATCGGGTTTTTAGACTGCAGAAAATGGATGTGAGGGTGATTTGTGGTCTCAGGAGCCAAAAAAGTTGCCAAGAAGTATTTCCTCATAAACATCTCCTTACCCTTCCATCCTTATTCATATACTCAATGTGTGTGTTCACTTTTAAACAAATGTCATCTTTCAGTACACGTACCTCATTATTCCACATAATTCAAAACCTGTTCATCGGTACCAATACATCACCACGAATTCTTAGAAAAAACAATTACATATCCTGGGAAAATATATTTTAATGCTCTACCAGACTGCATCAAAACAAGTAAAACCCTTTCAATATATTTTAAAAAAAAAATTATGGTTGCCTGTAAAGTTGGTTTTACGGGCGAAGATTTTACGTGACAACGTCTTTTTCTCGGTAGAATATTTATTGATATGAATATTATTAAATTGCACAATAGGAACAAGGAATTGAATGAAAATAAGAATTGCACAAATTTTAACTATAGAAATATATTTTGTTTACTAAAACATTGTACATAATTTGAAATTAATTACAATTTTTTATTGTAAATGGTAAAGTTGAATAAAACATTTACTAAAATTGGAATTTGAAATTCTTGCCAAACACAGTTAAATTCTAACTCCGCGCGTGGTGATTGGTCGGTTTAGTTCGTTTGTTTGGTCGCACTGTTATGACAGGTTAGAGGTTATAATTTGTTATTTTAAATGTTTGACTAGCAATACGCGCTGTTTCTTCTCAATCGACTGAATTACGATTGATTGCAGAGTGATTTAAACTAATAATTTACTTAACACTATCAACATTTGTCAATAGTATGACATAACCTATAAACTCAGTTTCTCAACTTTTGTGTCAATCTAACAATTAATCAATCAATCATAGTTTACGATAATGAAATATCAGTGTACAATTATTTACCTTTATTGTTGTAGTTGTTGTAAATGACGAATCTAAGCACTCCACATTTTCACGAATAAACATAGTTATCTGCTTTATCCCGTGCGGCGGACCCACAGTTATCTGCTTTATCCCGTGCGGATCCCGTGCGGCGGACCCACTGGACGGGCATCGTAACGTTATCGGGCGTTACACTTTTTCATGAGTGACTCCGAGCCGCAACCTAATTTAAGACGTTGTCACGTCAAAATACTAAATTATCTATTGAACAGATATTGTGGTCGTTTGCTTGTGTTGATACAGGGCTAAAGTAAGCTGTGATAATTACTTTGTGAATTAGTGTAATTAAGTTTGGTGAGTATCTGAAACCTTTTGGACATACATTTTGAAAACTAAACATTGATATAAAATAATAACTTTGGAATATATTGATCAGGTTTATTTTAAACTAAGTGAACATTTCTTGGCAAATTTTTCTAACTTAAAACTGCATAAATTTGAGTCCAAATGTTGAAGTTTATAATAAGAGTTTTATGACTGTGTCATTCCTTACTTTTATTTTCTATCAAGACTAGATAATAAACTGTTTAATTGATCTTTAGCGAGAGATTTGTTCATTTCCATAATATGCTTTTACAACACTTTTCATGACATCTAGGGACTGGTAGATTAACAATTACCAGTAGTTGTTAATCCATCAAATGCAAATAAACAGTCTCATTGCAAATAACTTTTTAGAAAACTCGAACAGTCGGGAGGATAAATTAGAAATGGCAGCAAAAATTGGATCAGCATTAATAGAAGAAAATGAACTCTTAAAAGACGAAACACTCAAGCTAAAGACCAAACTGAGCATTATGGAGGAAAAACTTGAAGAAATGGGAAATGAAGAAAAGAAACATCTACATAAAATAGAAAATCTCCTACAACTGAATGCAGATGTTGAAGCTCAGCTCACTAAAGAGAAGAAACTTTGCCAAGAAGCGCAATTTATCTATGAGGAACATGATTTACAACTTAGTCAACTCATTGATAGCTATGTAAATCGAATAGCAGAGCTTGAAAAAACTGTTTTAACTCTGCAAAAGAAAATTGAAAATCAAGAAACCAAGACTTTTCATGATTCCGAGACACAAACTTCCCCTCCAGCCGAAATAATCAAAGATAGTCCTCCCTCATCCCTCCTATTTGAAATGTCCGGTATCAAAGCAAAACTTGATCGGATGGAGATAGCTATTAATACCCTAGCTATAAATACTTTAACTTCAGGAGACAGACAAACCTGCAATGAAAAACTGAATAACAGCTTGACAGAGGTAGACCTGACTTCAAGAACCAATCAAACCTGCCAACAAAAACTGGAGAACTCTTTAACAGACATAAGAACACACCCGACTTCAGGAATCAGCCAAACCTGTAATGAAAAACTGTACGCCTTGACAGAATGTAGCCCACACCACCAGACTTCAGGAACCAGCCAAACCTGTAATGAAAAACTGTACGCCTTGACAGAATGTAGCCCACACATGACTTCAGGAACCAGCCAAACCTGGAAACAAAAACTGCAGAGACGAAGAAGGACATGGAAGCCCAAATCTACCCAAGTAGGAGAAACCGCTGCTCACCAAACAACTGAAGGCGAGAAGGGAAATATGTTCAGTGTATCTCTTCAAATGACAAAAGCTGCCAGTAAATCAAATGCCTTGCGACTCCAAAAACCTTCCAGCTTGGACGTAAAAATATGAAACTAAGCAACTCACCACCACTGAACTCAAAGTTGAAGACTAATGACAAAGATTATGAGGAGTTCTTCCAAGAAAACATTGCATTCTACTTGGAGCACATGAAGAAATACTATGGCTATATTGAAGCTACTGATAACCTATCACAGACCAACCATATGTCTCAGTTCACTTCAACTGAAAATCAGTCACAGGTGCTCCCATTCCCTGCAGATGCTCTACAAGACCAAAACACAACCCATTTTTTAGACCAAAGACAAGTAAAAGAAAGCAAATTCAAAAATTAAAAAAAAGTCAAAATAAAATTTTTTTTCATAAAAACTAAAATATGACAGTATTTCACCAGAACATTGAAGGTCTTCGTAACAAAATCGATAGACTAGCTCATCACCTTGAGATTCTTACACCTAGTGTTGTCATACTTAGCGAACATGGTCTAAAAGAAGAAGAGATTGGAAAAATAAGTCTACCAAACTACACTCTATTATCAGCTTTCTGTAGGAAAACCCATGCTAAAGGAGGTGTAGCAATTTACATCAAAAGTACCCTTGAAGTCGTGACAGAGCACATAGACACCACATCTTTCTGTGAAGAACTAATTTGTGAGACTGAACTATGTCGTGTAACTATCAACAATCTACATTTATACATCTTAGGCACATATAGGTCCCCAAGTGGACAACTTGAAGCTTTTCAAAATATTATATCACGACTTTTAGAGAACACCAAAGCCTACAGTAAGTTACTCATAATAATGGGCGATGTAAATGTAGACATGCTTAAAGAAACCTCAAAAAACAATCTAATCAATGAAATGCTATTAAGTTTCAATACCACAAGACTGCCCCTTCAAGCTACAAGGATTACCAGCACCACACAGTCCTCTATTGACTGGGTATGTACAAACAGCTTGGAACTTGTTGTACAAGTTGACGTACTACAAACTGGACTTAGTGACCACAGAGCCCAGTTGTGTACCCTTAAAATCCCTACAAAAGGAAAAGCTACAGTTTCTGTTACAAGACGCAGTCTCAACGATGACAATATGGTAATGCTAAAATCTCTCTTACAAACACAAAATTGGGACAATGTAAAAAATGTACACCACCTACAAGATGCATATGACGCTTTTTCTATGACCCTGAATGTTATATTGGATATTGCATGCCCCAAAAAGAAAACTAGACCTCGAAAACAAGCCAAGCCAAAATACTTCTTAAATGATGAAGCACAAAGCTTAAAAAGGGACTTTCTGGAGGCTCAGCGCAGATTTGAACTGACTGGCTCTACAACAGACAAAACCCAAATGACAACCAGGAAAAGAGCATACAATTTGAAACTAAGAGACATAAAGAGACAGCACATAGTGACATACATCAATCAAGCTCATGACAAGTCCTAAGCAACATGGAAGGTTATAAATGATGAAAATACAGGAAAGAATGACAATAAACCAAAGTTAGAACTACTTGCTGGTGGAAAAAACTTCAAGACCCACAGGAAATTGCTGATTTCCTGAACGAATACTTTACAAACATTGCAGACAATACTTTAAGAAAACAACGAAATGACTTTACAACACCAGGATTACCTACATTAACATCCATCATGAACAGCAAACTTGATGAACTATATCCCACATCAGTAGAAGAGGTGCAAAATGTAATAAACTCTCTGAAATCAGCGCACTCAGCTGGTCTGGATGAAATATCTCCAGGGATCTTGAAATCCTGTTGTGAGGAGCTGTCTGAACCCCTCTCATACCTAATTAACAGATCTTTTTGTCAAGGAATTTTTCCCCAACAGCTTAAAACATCCAAAGTTTATCCAAAACATAAGGGGGGAAACAAATTGGAAGTAAACAATTACAGACCAATATCAGTCATCTCAACAGTATCCAAACTGTTTGAGAAGATAGCCCTCAAAAGATTATTGGATCACTGCTATGAAAATGAGTTGATGACACCAAACCAACATGGCTTCAGGAAACATAAATCCACAACAACAGCCTTAATAAGTCTACTTGAGGAAACTATTGACCATATAGAAGCTGGCAGAATAGCAGCAGGTATTATGTTGGACTTTAGCAAGGCCTTCGATTGCCTTGGCCATGACCTTATCCTCACCAAGTTACAATCCCTTGGTATAGTGGGAAAAGCAGCAGAATGGGTTCAGAACTATCTTGCCAATCGACATCAGATTGTGGAGCTTTCAAGTCAAGAAAAGGGTATCACCAAAAAAGTTCTATCAACACCTCTACCAATAACAATAGGGGTACCCCAAGGTTCTGTTCTGGGGCCAGCTCTCTTTATCCTGACAACAAATTACCTACCAGCATATCTAAGCAACAGTTGTACTCCCATAATGTACGCTGATGATACTACCCTTGTGCTGGGTAAGGAGAGTACCGAATTACTTCAGATAAGTGCATTTATTGCCACAAATCTAGCCACTCAATACTGCAATGAAAATGACTTAGTTATAAACACACAGAAAACTAAGCAAATTATGTTTGGCAGAAGAGGAAGGGAGGACCCAGCATTACCTGAGGTGGAAGTGGAAGAGAGTGCATGCTTCCTGGGCATTATCATTGACAGTTCCTTTACCTGGACAGCCCACACTGACAATGTATGCAAAAAATTGAATACTGGTATATTTTTAATACGAAGAATGACGCAAATTGGCACTCCAGAAATAGCAAAAATAATTTACAACGCTTTCTGTGACATAAAGTACACATAAAGCTACACATAAAGTATGGTATAGCTGCATGGGGTGGAACTACCAAGACCAACATGAACAGGATTTTAATATTGCAAAAGAGGGCTGTAAGAACTATACTAGGCCTACAACCTACGGAGAGCTGCCGAGAACATTTTAAGAACCTCAAAATCTTGACTGTATATGCAATGTACATTTGTGAGGTGGCTCACTATGCATCAATCAAAAAACCAGCCCAAGGAACCAACCTTCACAACTATAATACAAGACATGCAAACCGCTTCAATCTCCCAGATCATCGAACTTCTCTTTTTGCAAAGCAACCAATATATGCCGGTATATAGTAGTTTGTAGTTCTTCAATAATATATCAATCATGCTTGGTTTATATCCATTATTTTGGGCTATGTATTTAATAATGTTTAATCTTATAAATAAAAATGAATCGCAAAATGTGTTGGTAAGGGCAAATCTCGAGAACGGCTGGACCAATTCCGTTAATTCTTTTTGTAAAATGTCCATTGAAATCCGAGGCAGGTTTTTTTGAAAAAAGTTAAGAAAAGTTACCTGGAATGTTTTGGAATTCAGAAAAATTTTAGTTTTTACGTTTCATAATTCAAATTAAACCGGCACTAAACATCTGCTGACAGCTATAATTCGACAAACTTTCTGAAACATCTGTTTACATTTAAATTTTACCAATAATAAGTAAACAGTGCTTGATCGATAGTGTAATGCAGATAAAACATTAATATATCAATGTTACTCCAGATTGTGCCAGTAACGAATTAAAATCATACAATGCATTAAAATACTGTTATAAAACTAACCTTAATGAACAAAGTTATGAATGTTTTCACATAAGTTACTTTAAACTGGTGGGTTTCCTTAACATTATGATATTACATTTTAACAATGGCATATGGAAAAACAGAGAAATGAATATTAAGACGCCTCAACGATTCATTCTTTCCCTGGCTACCGTCAAAAAAACAAGTGTAACTCAAAACTTTAATAACAATTATTTTGGAATGTTGCATAACCTTAATAAGGATTCCCCCCTTATACCGAAAGTACAAGCTAAACTGTGACATAGTAGGTAAGTGAATTTAAACGGTCTTAAGTAGGCACTTTTTAACCGAAGTAGGCATCTCGGTCCCCTACGTAAGTATATATATATATATTTTTTCTTCGTCAGAACAAGGCAAACTCTACTATGGTACTGGAAATATCTTAGTCTTGATATATATGACAAGGACTGGAAATATACGCTTTTTGGCCGAAGTAAGTTTCTGAGACCTGTGTGATCCGAGATTTATGTTTTCGGGATGACAAGACAGATTGAGCTGTGACGATACGTATATAATTAATTAGAACCAGGAATGCTCATACATGTCCCAAACATGATATTATAATTAAGTTAAACTCTGATACTATTTACCATGAACTTAAATAACATCTACCTGATGTATGCCTACTTACGTTATAAGACTCCTATCATATTACATCATAATTGCTTTTACTAAGTAATATAAGAACTTCGGTTCTAGGATTGCGGGCGAAGCCGCGGGTAACAGCTAGTTCTTTATAAAAATCTTCAGTTGTCATTGGAATTTTGTGTAATCTGTCGATCATTGATTTGAATGCAGCCATTTTTTAGTGATATGGGTGATTCGATGAGGAAGGAATAACTAAATCTGTGTATGTCGGTTTTCTGTAAATTTTGAAATTGTGTTTTTTGTTGATCTTGGTTATAGTCAAATCAAGGTAGTTTATTGCATTATTTTCTTCAATTTCACTGGTAAAATTTAGATTATGATGGATTTGGTTTAAGTAGTTTTTGAACATGTCTATTTGTCTTTCATTTCCTTTGAATAGACATATTATATCATCAACGTATCTGTAATAATAAATTATTTGTGTTAGATGTTTGTTTTTATCGCTTAGTATGAATTTGTCTTCTATGTTGTCAAGGAATATATCAGCCAATAATCCGGATAGTGGTGATCCCATTGGTAATCCTTCAAGCAAAAAAAGTCGCTTATTATCTACTTTAGAACATTTTGAAATTTACAAAAGTGCCAAAATTAATCATAATATATTATTAAATGACAAAGACTTTTTAACAAAAAAAATTTATTATTCGATAGACTTTTAAACAATATACAATGATCTCACATAAAATTAAATACAACAAATTTAGCCATCAAGGTATTAAAAAACACATGACAAATTGATTTTAATTATTTATTTTTATAATTAACTTAACCTTATTTTGTACCTGAAGATGGAATCAATGATTCCAAAATGTACATCGTGTAAGAAAAATAAAAGTTTAAAAGTGTTAAAAGTTTATTCATATTATGTTATTTATAACACAGTCGTATCCATAGCAACGAATTTAGCCGTATTGTACTTTTTTCAGTTTAGAGTATTTCATATTGTTTTAATAAAAAAATGTAGTAAACTATACATTTTCTAAAACTATAAAACATTTTCAACATTTTGGGTATTTTGGAAATATTTTTTTTCACACAATATGTCTTTTATAGGTGCACCCCCACCACTTTTACATACCTCTTTTTTATTTTTTGAAAACAAACTTAGTAAAAAAGTGATAAATTTCTTATATTTTAGGGTTTTTAACTCCATAAATAAAAAGTAAATTTTCTTGTGAAAACAATTATATATAATACATATAGGTTTATAATCAAATTATATTTTTTTTAAATTAAAAACCGATACTACTGCAAAACACCTGAAAATGGCCTGCCACTTGAGGACATTTCAACTGCCAGCTCGAGGGTTAAGAGCTATACTAAAATCAGCAGGTACTATGTTTTATTCATATCAAGCGCTACATTTATAAAATATTAATTCAAAATATTAGAATCAATAGGAGACTCATGAGATTGTGATTGTACTTTTTTTAGATTTGATAATATTCTATGCCTTTACATTTATTTTTAGACATCTTTATGTAATCTTCATTTGCCAATAGCTTTTTTTCCTTAATTAAGGTTTTGCACAGTTTCAAATCTTCCTTGTACACAGATTTAGCCAACAGTTCTTTTTCTGTGACTTTACTATTTTGTACATTGTCATAACAAACTAAAACAAAGCTTCTAAATTTCTTATGTTTTGGCGTAAACAATTGAATATTTGGTCTTTTTAGATTTTTTAACTATAACTTCTTTTAAATACCATGTTTCTTCATATAAACTAATCAATAAATTTAAAAAATAAGAAAATGCCTCGTCAACTCTATAAAAAACTGAAGCCTAGTTCAATCTACTTCAAGGAGTAGTTTTTTTTAAACTATCAATGGTGATAGGCATCATCACTCTTATTGTTTTGTACATGTTATTCGTTTTTACAGCACATTTTATATTTGACAGATTAGATTTATAGCTAGCTAAGATGCCAGCATGGTCAGACAGGTGAAGTTCTTCTATTCTACATTTAAGTTTTCCTACATATGTGTAGGAAAGTTACAATGTCACCATACATAGATTCATAATACTACTTGACTAATAAAAGAGCTAAGCAATGGCATCGTATAAACATGAAGATACAGATATTTCACTAATAAATTATATTAAGCTTTTATACTATGAAAATTTACATTTATAAAAATAATATGTATACATTCATAACATTATAAACAGTACCTGAGACTTAAGTAAAAGTTAGTCAGGATTTGAGGCTTAAACTAAAAGCAAATTAATGAGGCAAGTTAAACTTACTGTCTGAAATTTCCTCCAGTTTTCAATTATCTTGTTCTTTTCTTTCAGAGTGAATTTTGTTGGTTTCATACGGCCATGGAATTCCACCAGTTCACCCTGCGTAGTTCTTGCAGAACCAGAATCTCCAGTGATATTTAACTCCTCCCCTACAGTAATAGAGAGAGCCTCCAATCTCTGTGAACAATTTATAAACAAAATGAATTGATTAAACTAATAATAAAAATTAAAATTTACAAAGTTTCAAGGACAACTCACTCCTCTCCCTCTATCTCCAACCTCCAATCCCCCTCCCACCCCCAATCTCCCTCCCTCCCTCCCTTCCTCCCTCCCTCTTCCTCTTCCTCCTCCTCCTCCTCCCTCCCTCCCACCAAGTAATTATATATACATGTGGTTGAATATTGATTTCAGCTCTCATCAATAACAATAAGAATTTTATTGCCAGAAAATATTCCACACAAATACATTGGCACATCAATACAATGTTACAATGTAAAAGAAAGAACATTCTAAAAGTCTAGCTTCGTCCACACTGTTGAGATGTACTCTTTCACCGAATAGAATGAAGTTTCACAAAGAAAATAATTTAGTTTAGCTTTAAATTCCATATTACTTAGCATCCTTATATATAATGGTAACTTATTGTACAGTCTAATAGCCATCATCATTGGGCTTTTGTCGGTTTTAGCTAGTCTAGTTTGAGGTAGATTGATATTGTTACAACTTCTTGTTTTCATAATTGTGAAAATTTTTCCTAAGGTTTACTTTATCTAAATTAGCTCACAGGTAAAGTAAGCATTGTTGTATATATAAAGAGAATAATGTCAAAATTTTAAAAAAATTTGAAAAGTTCTCTGCAACTATGATATTTATCGACTCCTGCCAATATTCTGATAGCTTTTTTTTATTATGAATACTTCACTTACAAGGAGAAGAGCCCCCAACAATCAAACCATAAGTTAAATGACAGTGAAAAAACCCAAAATAGGATTGTATAAGAGCTTTCTCCTCAAGTTTACCAAGTACACGTTTAATTGCAAACACACTTGTACAAATTTTAATTTTACCCCTACAATTTGCCGATACTAATTTAAATTAGGATCAAAAGTCAAACCTAAATATTTTGGAAATATATAATCTTGTGTCCTATTAGGATCTTCTCTGAAGCTAAATATGATATAGTTGTCTTATCACTATTTAGAATCAAGTTGTTGGCAGTAAGCCAGTTCTCTACAAGATTAATATTCAAATTATAGTGTTCTAAGAGTTTGTTATAATCTTTATTTGTAGTTACTATAGTGATGTTGTCAGCATATAAAACAATATTTGCATGTACATTTACACTCAGATAATTCACTGCAATTAAAAACAGCAATAACCTCAGAGCAGAGCCCTGTGGGACTCTACAGGTTATTGGTTTACATAGAGATATATCTTTTTCTACATATTGAGAACAATGCAAGTAAAGCAATAAAATCGTTAATCAACATATTATTCATTTTTGTATAAAGTATAGACTACATTCTATGTTTCTATTAATGGTATACTGTGTTGTAAAGTTTTACAGAACTGTTCATAAATAAGAGAGCTGTAAACGTTTTCCTAAACTTATACATTTTTGGCAAATATGCCCTGGCATTTCTTGCATAACCAATAGTATAGAGGCCTGGCACTTTTCATATGCAACATCAAAATAAGCCCGGCACTCAAAGGGATAAAAATGAATAATATGTTGACCAAACATATATGTTGCTATGAATGAATAAAAGACCTGTGTTATACCATTTATTTTTTTACATGTAACAAAAATACCTGTAGTAGACAGGTCTAAGTAAATTTCAATAGGCACAATCTATCACATGTACAGGGTAACCCATATGTAGTTTTCCCATAAATTGGGATATTTTGTTTTGATATGTTGGTAACAATGTTAAGTTAGCAGCAACACAGTTCATTATTGCCTGTTCCCGTGGCTAGTGTAAGTGATCAATTTTGTGGTGTAATGAGACATGATTCAAACTAAAAAGACGCGTTAATCAGCATAACTGGATATACTGGTCGGATGTTAATCCTCATAACGTAATCTAAGCAGAACTCAATGTGTCTGGTGTTATGGTATGGGCAGGTATTTCGAGTACTGCACTGATTAGGCCTTATTTTCTTCAAGGAAATGTTAGCTCAGAAAGTTACTTATGGTTGCCGCAAGAAGTAGTAGTTCACGAGCTCAGAAACAATTTTTTTTTTTCAATATTCATTCGCTCATCTGGCAACAGCACCCAGCACATTTCGGTATCCAAGTTCGAGATTTTTTAAATAACACATTTAATGAATGGATTGGTCACCATGGTACAATCGATTGGTCTGCGCGCTCACCAGACCTGACCCCATGCGATTTTTCAATATGGGGTATTATAAAGGAGACTGTGTATGCTTCAAAACCACAAATTCTTGACGAGCTCATTAACCTAATTAGAAATGTATTTGAACTTGTTAATAACAATAAACCTTTATTGCTAAAAATTTGTGATTCTGTTTTCAGTCGTTGTATGAAGGTTAACATTTCAAACAACTGCTATAACATTGTATAATAATATATATGTAATTTCATATAATGAATTTGTTTTCTTGCCTAAAAGTGTTTTATTCAATTAACCTGTAACCCCTTTAAATTTCTCTTCTGCGGAAACTGACATATGCGCTACCCTGTACATTAATTGACAGTACTTATAGTAATTACCAAAATAACTGTGCAAATGATCAGTTTATCTTTCTAACCTAACCGTCAACACACACTTAAACACATTCAGACATACACTATTTTAACATACCACCATTTTACTCATAACAGCAGTATATCGGAGCGGGGGTTAATTACTGATTATCACATTGACATTGGAAAAACTCCTCAGCTATGTAAAATGCACTTGACACCAAAAGATGTTTTAATCAAGTTGATGATTAAGTAAATAATTTAACAAAGTTTATATAGGCCAATAAACCTTTGAACAAAATTACTATAAAAAAGTGTAATCCATATGGATTAAATAACAGGCTTGGAGGTACTAGAGGTTGAGAGCTTCTAAAGGCCAAGAACTGCTGGAGGCCAGGACCTGCCAGAAGGGACTAGCTCAAGGTCAGGAGCTCCTAGAAGCTGAGCTCTTACAATATGAGAAGTTTCAGAATCCTGACCGAGAGCAGAAGAAACTCTCAGAAGACAGGAGGCTGTAGTATTTCAGATTTAGTTCAATATTCATTCCTGAGGATTTTATTCCACAAGTTGTTTTAGTGACTTATGTTCCTGTGTACAAGTCTTATGAGCTGCATTGGAAATCTACCTAAATCTTATGGTCAGTAAGCCAAAAATTCTTGTTTATTTGCTAAAAAATCCATTTGTTACCTAAATAAAATGGTTTGTGATAAAAAGAATTCTAGACAAAAGTTATTCTTTACATGCCTATCTATACATTTTGGTAAACAATGGAGATAAATTTTTCTATGTGTTTCATGTTCAACATTACCTCCTTATTTATACCAGTAGGGTTTAGGGTTTCGGAAACCTCATTGAAAATCTTTTGAGCTAGACGCTCAAGTCTTCTTGTGTGGAGTTGCATGTTACGGATGTTTTCTCCAAAGCCAGCGAATTCAACCTCCTCCAAGAAGGTATCGACGCTTGGATGCTGATGCATTCTGAAACACATTTGCAATGTATGGTTTAAATTTATCAGGCAAGTATCTTCATGCATAGATAAATTTTGAAGGAGTTTCCTATTACTTCCCTCTCAAACTCAACTAGCTTTGCTTCCACTTAAAACTTGAATGTCACTTCTCGAACTATCCAAAAGATAAGTAATAACTGCTACTAAATCGTGTCTGGGTTTTTTTTAACCCTGTTTTTCCAGATGTTGATGAATGTTAGAGGAATTTCCAAATTGCTTCTCTCTCAATTCAACAAGCATTGACTGGAGTGGGTTCACTGGTCCAAATTGTAAGTGTCCAAGTGATGAGAAATTATATAAACTTTCAAGGTTGTGCTTTACTATTCAATGGAGCTATATTAATGATAAATCTCGGGCAGCAAAAAAGGGGGTGGCAAATTACAAGATTTGTGTTCATATCATGTTGGAAATTACAAAATATTTTGATATTAATTAAAAATGGATTAGTAAATAGATCTACCGCCTCCTGTGTATCGTTTGTGTGTTATAACTTCATTCAGTTCAAACATTTCTTTGTCACATGCATGATTATAAATTTGTGAAATACAGTGTGGTTGAACAATAGTTCATCGTTTTTGTGTTTATTACACACAAATTTGTCATTAGACTTTATATTATATGTACATGTAATTTTAGGTTAGATTTTTAAAATTTTGTTATAAAATATAATAAATGTGTACTGCTGCTCACCGCTCAGCATTCAAGGGTTGGAAAGAATTCAATGAGCGTTTTCAGTGAGAATAATATCATTAATTGATAGTCAACTAGAGATTTTTTAAACCACTTAAGTTTGGAAAGACATATTGGAGAGAGAACATACTATGGTACAAACAATAGGTCAGCAAAACATAGCCGTTCTTCTTCTTCTTCAAAGGAGCAGCCTATTGCCATGCACTTAAATCTCAAGGGCCTTTTGCGCACTCTGGAAGTATACTATGAGGCCAATCAGTCTATGGATTCAGCAGTTCTACAAACCGCCGAAAACAACCGATCAGGTCCTCCTGGGGAAATTCACCATCCTTGTCCAGACTATCACTCCCTTGCTATTTGGAGAACAGTTAAAATTGAAACTCTCCTCAACAAACTAGAAGACCTAGAACAGCAACTCGAAAAATGTAAAAAAGATAAAATTGAACAGCAAACTATTTTTGAGGAATATGACCTAAAACAAACCGAAATACTTAAAAATTACTCTAATAAAATAAGTGAACAGGAAAAAATCATTTTAAAATTAAAAAGGGTAGCAGAGGCCTCCCACACCCATGACTTAAAATCTTTCAATAGTATGGAAACACAAACAACTGGCACATACCCTATGCTTAGCAAAAACATACACTTTGACTCTGTGCTTCTATTAGATATTGCTTGCATCAAAAAGAAGCAGGACCTGATGGAACAATCAATAATAGAACTGAGAAATAAAATGAACAGCCCATCTACAACAGTTCTTGAACCTGACGTCAAGAAGAGGCAAGACAAAACAAGACTAGATTATAAGGTAGCCCATACCCAAATGAAGCTACATAAATCCTTAAACTCTAGTGCCAAATCAACCCCAAAACTAAACAAAAATCTTACACAAAAACAAGTTCAATCACCTTGGAACTTTTTCAGTATTTCGCTGCAAGTTCAAAAATTGAAAGATTCCAAAGCGACAGTAGACTCTGCTAACAAGCCGGCCATGGTAAGTGAAGAAGCTTGCCAAAATTCATTACTTCATCTAAATGATTCTCCTACGACTCAGAGTCATCCTCCGACAACTGACCAGATTTTACAGAAGAGTGGGGGATCCAGACAAACCTCGTCACAAAAACTGAACGATCTTCCAGTGACACAGGGTCTCTCTACTGAAACGGATCAGACCTTACAGAAGAGTGGGGGAGCCAGCCAAACCAAAAAAAACTGACCAACTCACAAGACTACTACATAAATCTATCTGACCAACTTTCTTCACCACTCACCCCTGCGCACAATAATCATTACATAATAACACAAGCACAGGTTGATTTCCCAAACAACTATTCGCCACCAAAACAATGGAGGGATGGCCAAATACATCAAAATAAGAATTTCTTAGACCTTTACCTAAGAAAAACGAGCAAATTCAAAACCAGGATATTTGTAAACTCAGCCCACCCAGCAAACAGTCTAACCTACACACAAAACAACTAGTTCAAATAAATTCAAGAAGTAAACTTACAAATCAGCTTAACTTCTTCCACCAAAATATGGACAGGATGACAAACAAAATTGATAGACTGGAACACCTTTTGCATAGCACTAACCCAGACTTTGTAATTCTTACAGAACATGGACTAAAAAGCAATGTAATAAACCATGCCAAGTTGGCTGATTACACACTTATCAGTGCATATGGAAGGAAAGAACATATCAAAGGAGGGATTTTTATTGATAGGCATAACAATATTTCCAACAAAACTGAAAATTTAGAGATTGAAGAGTACAGCTTAGAAATGGTATGTGAGGTAATGGCAGTAAAAATACACATAAACAAGAAGAAGAGCTTGTTCCTCCTTGGAGTGTATCGACCACCTTGTGCTGACCTTGATACATCACTACAAGTTCTGACAGATGCCCTCGACAGCCTTCCTACTCAGAGAAATGACACACTTATCATGGGGGATATTAACATTAACAGTTTAGACGAGGCCTCTAGAGAATCCGTTGCACTAAATGCGCTACTGGCTGGTTACAACATAAGAAGACTTGATCTCCCAGCCACAAGAATCTCAGAGACCTCAGTGTCCTCAATTGATATGGTGTGTTCAAACATTCATGACAGGATTAAAGTAGTGGTCTCTCACACAGGGCTATCAGACCACACAGGCTAATACTGCACACTGGACTTTCCAAAAATGAAAGCAGAAACGACATACATTTCTAGACAGAATTTTAACTACAACAATCTGCTGTTTTTAAAAAATTAACTCTACCTTGTTACCTGGGAATCTGTTTTGACAGCAAATGATGTGGAAGAGGTCTACTTTAATTTCAACCAAACGTTCCAGCTTGCACTTGACGATCCATGTCCAAAAAAAAGATCTCGAACTACACAAAAAAGGGGTAAACGACTGAGGTATGATGAAGAAATTATGACACTTAAAAAGGAGTTTTTAAAAGCGCAAGACGGATTTCTCCTAACTGGCCATCCCGATGACAAGAAGACAGCCACAGATAAAAAGAAATCCTACAACCAAAAATTAAAGAAGGCAAGGCAGGAAACATGTGCTGCATACATTGAACAAGCAGAAAACAAAACCAAAGCCATATGGGACACCATCATTAGTGAGAGGAAAGTAAAGAACTTGACAACAATCCTACAATAGAACTAAATGACAATGGAATAAAATTTACTGACCCTACAGATGTAGCAAATCGCTTTAATTATTATTTTGTAAACATAGCTGAGGAAACACTAAAACAGAACAAAATATATAACACACCACCAATAATTCAAAATCTTCCAGCTACCACAGACAATACTCTTACTTCTTTACGTCCAACAATACCTGACGAGATAGGAAGAACCATTCAATCATTAAAGAACTCCACATCCTCAGGCATCAATGAAATATCTTAAAAAATCCTGAAAACATGTGCAGATGAGCTAATATTGCCTCTAGTGAAGATCGTCAACATGTCCATGGCAGAGGGCACTTTTCCATCCAAGTTGAAGATAGCCAAGATATTTCCAAAACACAAGCAAGGAGACCTACAAAACATTTCTAACTACCGACCTATCTCACTGCTCTCATCTGTCTCCAAACTTATTGAGAAGATTGTTAAAGTAAGACTCTAGGAACATCTTAGTCAAAACCAATCATTGACAGACAGCCAACATGGGTTCGTTACTGGAAAATCAACCACAACAGCACTGATAGACCTTGCTGAGTATATAATTGAGAACATAGAAAATGGCAATATTATAACCAGCCCATATCTTGACCTAAGCAAGGCTTTTGACTGCCTGGGACATGATCTTATTCTAGCTTAACTTCAAAATTTATGAATCCAACGAACAGCACTAAAATGATTTGCAAGTTATCTAAAAGAACGAAGCCAAATGGTAGAACTAAAACACAAAACAAGAGGATTTACAAGTACTGTCAGATCTGAATTGGTACCGACTAACAGAGGAGTTCCCCAGGGCTCTGTCCTAGGGCCAATTCTGTTTGTGCTGTTTATCAATTATTTTCCAGAACATCTAGAGGAACACAGTAAGATGGTCATGTATGCGGATGACACTGTGCTGCTTACTGCAAACAGAAACGTAGATCAATTAAAAGTGAACACTTTTATTGCCTTCAATATGACACAAGATTTATTTATTTATTTTATTTATAATTTTATGGCCTACATTGGACCACTTTAGTCACTTTATATTTTCTAGTCTTTCTTCTTTTATCCACCCAATATTTCTTCATCCTTTCCGAGCGTAATTTCCTTTCCTCCTCCGGAACCACTCTTCCTATTCGTTGTTTGTTTCTTTTCAGCTGTAGTGTAGAGTGTTTGTCATTCAATATCTTCAATGTGTTTGTCTTGTGTTTTAAATCCTCTACTGTAATTTGTAACTCTCTCATATCTTCCTTTAATTCTGTGATCCATTTAATGTCACTTTTACTATACCACAGTTTTTCTACTATTTTCCTGCTAATTCTATTTTCAGGTGTTCTTAACAAATGCCCCAGGAATGATATTCGTTTCTTTTTAATTATACTTGTAATGGGTTCTATATTTTTGTAGACTGTTTCATTGGAAGCTAGTCTCCAAACTCCGTCTACTTGATAGTTTTTGTTTAAGCAAGTTCTGACTATTCTTCTCTCCATCTTAAGAACCTTATCTATTGCAATAGTATTTGTTGTTTTAAATATTGTTTCACTTGCGTATGTAATTTGTGGCAGAGCAACTGTTTTGTAGTGTCTTAATTTTGTATTTATTGAAAGACATTTTTTATTATACGTATTCTTAGTAGCATGTTTAATCTTAGTTAGTTTGTCTATTTTATTTTGCCAAGATGGTTTTTCATTCAGGTTATAAGTGATTACTTCTCCTAAGTATTTAAATTTCTGCACAATTTTTATATTGTGGTTGTCCAACCTTATTTTATTTGCAAGTGGAGGCTGTGTTAATAAAACTTCTGTTTTTTCAAACGATATCTTTAAACCAATTTTCTGAGCTATATCTTGTAAAGATTTAATTTGCTGTTTTGTTTCCTGAATGTCATTGGCCAAAAGAGCTAAGTCATCAGCAAACCCCAGACAGTTCAGATTAATGTTGTCCCTTTGATATCCAATCTTTATGTTTTTTTGGTTATTTCTTTCCCATTCCCTCATGACGTACTCTAATGCACAGTTAAAAAGAAGCGGTGATAATTGACACAAGATTACTGTATGAAAAATGACTTAGTTCTCAATGAAAGTAAGACCAAGCAAATGTCATTTGGGAATAAAAAGTCTACAGTATCTGAAATGCCCAACCTGACAGCAGCTGACAGAATCAAACATCTAAGTGTCATACTTGATGAAAATGTATCCTGGAATAATAAAGTGGACAATCTTTGCCTAAAACTCGGGTCAGCTCTCTATGCCATAAAACGAATCAAGGCAACTAGAATACAGAATACAGAATGCTTTTATTCGTGATCATTGAGAACAGAATGGCGTCAAAAAATACATTTTGTTATTTTACAAGAGTCAATTTAATTCTTCTCTAAGAACGCGAGCTCGTTCAAAGAATTCCTCCATACTATAGACTGGATCTTCCAGCAACCAGTTCCGCAGCCATTTCTTAAAGGTTCTTGCTGGAACATCCATGGTACTTGCCGGAAGAAGATTGAGAAGCTTGGCGCCGGCATAGGATGGTTTCTTAGTGTAAAGTACAGTGCGGTGGGCAGGGATATTGAAGTTCCTGGCAAATCTTGTTTGGTGATTGTGGATATCCATATTTCTGGTCAGGTTCTGTTGAGAGGCATAAAGCATAACCTCATATATGTACAGGGAGAAAACAGTGAATATCTGTAGATCTCGAAATCTTTCCCTGCAGCTTTCTCTAGGTGGGAGTCCTGTCATAGCTCTTATTGCCCGCTTTTGCATGTTTTGGCATGAGGATTCACCCCAAAGTATGATGCCATATCTAAGGTGGGATTCGAATAAAGCGTGGTATGACATTTTCACTGCTTTCTCTGTACAGACGGAGTTCACTCTTTTAAGTGCAAAAATGGCAGAACCAAGTTTAAGGCACAGAGAGTCTATATGCAGATTCCATGAGAGACAGGTGTCGAGAATTACTCCCAAGTGCTTGGTAGAGTCCACAATCTGAACATTGGGTGGGCCGGATACTTCTGCTTTTTTTTTTCCTAAGATGAGTTGAGTTGTCTTCTCCTCGTTTAATACCAGATCGTTCGCTATGCAATAGTCTTGGGCTACACTGATAGAAATGAAGCCAGAGATTTCTAAGGGCTCAGATGATTTGTTGCTGGTGAGTAAAACTGTATCATCAGCGTACATTACAGCATGACTGATGCCGTCCAACTGTGCTGGAAGGTCCGCCGTAAAGAGAGCAAACAGCACTGGTCCCAGTACTGAGCCCTGGGGTACGCCTCTTTTCACTTTCTGCAACGTTGATCTCACACTTCTATTTACACCTTTGGTGGTTCCTTTTATTTCAACAGTTTGCGTTCGATCTTTGAGGTAACTTGTAAACCAACCAAGTGCAGTGCTTGTAATTCCGAAGTCTTCAAGCTTTGCTATGATAAGATCATGATCAAGACTGTCGAATGCCTTACTTAGATCTAGAGTGTACTTATGATAGTATTTCCGCTGTCAATTTCGTCCATCATAAAGTCCACCATTTCCACCAATGCTGTAATGGTGGATCTTCCTGGAAGGAACCCATGTTGACCTTTGATAGGTAGGTTGTTAATTTGCAGGTGGTTCATAAGTGAACTCAGTACCACTCTTTCCACCACCTTAGAAAAGGTTGGAACCAATGATATTGGCCTAAAGTTTTTTATGTCATCAGTGTCGCCCTTTTTGTGTAAGGGGTAGACCTTGGTAGTTTTCATCTTAGAAGGAAACACTCCTTGGGTCATTGACTTATTTACCACATGTGTTAGAGGCCCACATAGCTCTTGTTCACAGAACTTCAGCACTTTAGAGGGAATCTCATCAATTCCAAATGATGATGAGAGTCTGGTGGATCTTATGATTTTAGCCACATCTTCTTGTGTGGTTAATGGGAGATTAGCAAGTGGCGTATGCACATGGTACTGTATTCTTCTCAGACGTGGTTTTTGAGAGGGGTTTGAAGACAGCAATGTTTCCTCAGCAATATCAATAAAGTAAGAGTTAAATCGCTCCACTATGATCGATATATTGTCAACCATGTCTTCAGTTGTGTTAAGTTTCCATGAGGAGTTTTTGGAACTATTTTTTGAGGCCCTTTCTGTGTTTACTACCCTCCAAATTGCTTTGCTTCTGTTTGAAGATTCAGCTATGAGGTTTTCATTGGCTTCTCGTCTAATTGCTTAAAGATGGAGATCATACTGCTTTTTTCTTCTTGCTGTTTCTTTTTTGTCCTCAGTCCCTCCCGACAAGAGAGACCGTTCGTTGGCTTCTATAAATTTTGCTCTTAACTCGTTGGCTTCATCATTATATACAACAGGTTTGTCTTTAGGTCTGGCTCTTAAAGACTTATGAGGACATGTGAGGTCAAGAGCTGATGTCACAATGTTAAGAAAATTTGAGTAGGCCTCTTCCACACCCACTGCCTGGTACACCTCCTCCCATGCTTGCTCTGCAAGTAATTGTTTGAGCTTCAGTAAGTTTCCATTACTGAATTTTCTGCAGTAGACAATATTTTGTTGCTCAATGACTGATGGTATTTCGAGTGTGCACAGTTGGCCTGTGTGATCAGAAAGATGGGTATTCAGTATGTCAACCTCTATTAGATCTTGTTCAATATTAGTACATACAATATCAATTGAGGAGGAGGTATTTCGAGTGATTCTGGTCGCTGGTAAATTAAGTCTTTTAATGTCAAAGATGGCCAGTGTCTCGTTGAGATCAAGGAATTCTCTTGAACAACGTAGGCCATCCACATTGATGTCTCCCAAAATGCAGACAGCATCACTACCCAAAGGAAATTCTTCCATGGCCTCTGACAGAAGATTTAGAGCTTCTTCTAATGGGGCACTTGGTGGGCGATACACACCCAAAAGGTATAAGCACATTCCATATCCTAGGTTTATTTTCACTGCTGCCATTTCGCAAGTGAGTTCTGTGCTGGTGCCTTTTAGGTTGACCATTTGCACTTTGCTTTCATGGATTTTCTGAGCGAATATGGCAACACCCCCTTTTTTATGATGACTTCTACTGAAATTGCTTGTCAACGTGTAATTTAGGAGGTTTACATTTTCCATGGATGTTTTGTCAAGACCGTGTTCAGTAAGAACCAAGAAATCTGGTTTTAAGTCGGCGAGACAGTGATTTAGACGGTCAACCTTGTTGACAACTAGTACCCCTGAGGCAACAAGGACTGCATACTATGCATTCTTTGAAAGCCATTTACGCTATGGTATTACTGTCTGGGGTGGATCCACTATGGGCAATCTCAACCGCGTCCTGGGTATGCAGAAAATGGCAATCAGAGTAATAGCAGGCTTAAGTCCAAGACAAAGCTGTAGAGATGTTTTCAAGAACCTGAACATCCTGACAGTCACTTCCATCTACATCCTAGATACTGTCCTTTACTGTGTGACCACAAAGTAAAGGACGTGACCCCTAAACAAAGTGACGTGTATGAATACAACACCAGATATGCAGGAAACTATATGCTGCCAGGTCACAGAACAGCCATGTATGAAAGGAAACCATTGTATGCAGCTACCTGCTAGACAAGGCTTTCTACACCCTAAATGAATTCTTTACTTGGGGAGACCCCACATAACACTGAAGAAGCTTTTTCATTTCACTTTATACCTATACTAATTTGACTTAAATTTGACGCTGCAACATTTCTTGAAGAAATTGTAATAAAGGATATTGTCTATTGTCTATTGTCAGTCAAAGAGCAGGTGTTCAGCAGTTTCCTCCTAATTGTCACACATTCTACAGAGCAGAACCTCCCAAGAATACCAACTCTGTGAATATGCTTCCTCAGGTGACCATAATCTGCCCTATAACCCAAGAAGACACTGATCGACTTCAGGAAAAAAGGTCAGGAAGGACCATTCTTTTCATTCTCCGACTCTGATGCAGCCTCCCTCCACCTTCTCTCATGTTCAGCGTGAATCCATTTCTTTCATTCCCAGATATCTCCTCATGACCAGGAACTCAACAGTCACATTGTTGATTCTGCCAAGGGAAGAACAACTTGATAGTAATTACAGATAAGTTTGAAGTTGAACACACAGAAACAGATGCTGGTCATCTGTGTAAATGCAAATCCTATTAATCCTGTACCGCAGACAAATATTCTCATGAGCATAATTGCAATTACTTCTGCCTGAAAGACTGTGATAAGAACCCATAGGGACCATCAACTTCCTACATGGTATCACTCCAACAATTCCAGCACCTGTGACACTATGTTTTTAGAGCCAACTGTAAACTATTCAATCATAATCATAATCATAATCATAATTTTTATTGCCATTGATCACATTTTACATATAATGAAATAGGAATAGTCATGTATTAATAATAATAGACATAATAGAGAAAATAGAATAAAATATTTTAAAAATTAGACGTAAAATGTACAGTACGATTTTACAATTTATTGCGGTTTTACAATGTGTGAGTTTAATTACTACTCTGGCACTATTTAGTTAATCAGAATCAAAATTCTACATCCACATCATGATTCAGAAAATCCTCTAGATTATAAAATGGAGTTTGTTGTAACCAATCTAATACCTTACTCTTAAACACCCCAGTTGAGGCAGTCCAAGCTGTTACATTAAGTTTATTAAAGAAAACAATGCTATTCACCATGTGAGATGAACCTGTTTTGGTCAGCCTGTGCTGGGGTATATCAAGCTTATCATGATTTCTAGTATTAAATGAATGCAAATCTTGTCTAAGTGTGAATGAGAACAGATTAGTTTTTTACATACAATAATAGATGGAAGATGTAAGTTATAGGTTTATAATTGTGAGAATTTTTAAACTAATAAAAAGTGGTTTACAGTGTTCTAAGAATTTAGCTCTACAGATTGTTCACAAAACCCTCTTTTGTATTATCAAAATATCTTTAACGTGAGAAGAATGACCCCAAAGTATTAATCCATAAGAAATATGAGACTGGAATAAACCAAAGTATGCTATCCTCAAGTATTCAATAGAAACAACATCTCTTAGTTTCCAATAAAGAAACTTACTCGCGAGAGCCTACTGCATAAGTTATTAATGTGATGGGACCAGTTTAGTTTAGAACCAATGTTAATACCGAGTAATTTTGCGGATTGGACATCTTGAGTGTTATTGGATAAGCTAAGAATAATGTTTTGAGTTTTTTCTTGGTTACATAGCAATTTGTTAGAGGAAAACCATTTTAAAGCTTCATTTTCAGCTTGTTTTATTTTAGTGAGTAAATAAGGTAGGTTTTTATTACTTGCAAAAAGAGAAGTGTCGTCTGCGTAGACTACTGAACTAACATTCAAATTATTTGGTAGATCATTTATTATAATAGTAAAGAAAAAGGGGCCAAGCCTTGGGGGACACCCATTTTCACTGGTTTTACAGAAGCATTATTATCTTCTGTAAAATCAAGCTCCGCTGATGGAAGAGGTTTCTTTCCCTTTGACCAAGCCTCTCTTAGAAGGTATAACAATTCTGAAGGGTTTGTTGAAGAAAAAGTTTTGTTGCATCTGATCAGAGCAGTTCCCCTGAATCAGGATGCTAATTCTACAGTGCCTACTGTTGCAGCCTGAGGCTGACCAAAGCTCCACCTGATAAAGACAGTAGGCGCTCCTCTTGGCCATAAACCGAATGACAATGTCTGAGGGCAAGGTTGCAGTCAAGAGCTGCACCTGGAGCACTTGGAAAAACCCCAGTGATAGCAAGGCAAGCCTCCTTTGGATGCTAGCCAGACTAGCTACCACCAGCTTGGACTGTGTTTGTGGCTACCAGACAACACCCCAAACATTTTAATCCTCCAAGAGTTTAAATCCCTGTGTACTTTGCATCAAAGACCACTTCCCTCTGGCAATAACCCTTTCCAGATGGGTTCCCTATTCCAGGACCCTATCGAAGATGAGGCCCAGGTACCTGACCTCGAAAGAAGAGCCTTTCAATTAAAATGGACCAATACCCTGCAACTAACACCTTCTTGCAAAGGCAACTAAGGCAGACTTGGTGGGGACAAGAGAGATCCCTCCCAAACAAACCTGGCTATCATCTGTTCCATGGATTGGAGATGAAAGGAGGACAGACATATTGGCCTAAAGGGCCGATCCAGGCTAGACCTCCCCTGCTTCAGAGGACACAGGGAATTAATCATTGATACTAATAATACCGGGAACTTTCTCGCCCTTATCAAGAACCTAAATTTGATCCTATAATGGGAGCTCACTTCGATTCTAAGAAGGGTAAACCAGATAATCAGGGATTGATTGGTACACCTGGTCTATAACTGTTAAACGTATTAATTATAAGCTCCGAAAACTATTTTTAATTTGTTGTGTAAATACAAACTATGTGAATACCAAACTGACATTGCAGAAGGTGGGAAATGGTGCGTCAGTGTATAGTTTAATTACCAAGAAAGACTACTTTGGGAAACCAACCAAAGAAGATTATAACAGTACCTTCACACAGCTTATTAAAGACTTCAAGATAAGAGGACTCAAGACCCTAATATGTTCTCCCATGGGCTGCATAAGAGATCTAATCCAACCCAGACATTTTATTGAGAAGGTTGTGGAGTTTCAACGAGAAACAAACGCTACTGTCTACGTACTGTCTTATGACCAGGGTTCTAAGAGAGAGTTGAGAGATGGTCTTCCTCATTCAGAGTTTCTTGAAAAACTTCGAGGACTACTGGCCAGCCACTACGAAGAACGTGAATCTGCACCTACCGTCCACTCACCACCGCCGGACTTATCTGGACTGGATGTTACAGAAATCCGTGGAAACGTTACAACTCCCCCGTACTCTCCTACACTGTCTCAAACTTCCACACCATGCCTATCTGGTTTTCCATCCCCGACAACTCCTCCCATACTCAGCTCTGACACACTTATCAGTACACCTTCCAGTCAAAAAAACTTTTCCAAAGACAGAAATGTGAATCCCAGTTAATATTAGAAAACTATTGTGTTGTATGTAGTGATTATCATAATTTTAATTCTTTACATGATCTTTTAAGTAAAAACAAAAATCGCTGGCCAATCTGTAATAATGCTAGATATAATGATAAATTTATGTGGCTTATGCATTTGAACATTCAAGGGGGATTAATAGAAAAAAAAAAAAAAATGAATTGGAGATAATTTTGAAAAACTCAAATATATCAATAGTCTGCTTGAATGAGCATTGGTTAAAGAATGAAAATGTCCATCTGTTAAACAGTATCCCAAACTATAATCTTGCTAGTTTTTACTGTAGAGAAGGTATAATCCATGGTGGTTCTTGCATTTTGTTGAAAGACAATCTGGAATACAGAGTGAGAGATGATCTGTGTACTTTTAGCGAGGATTCAGTTTTTGAAATCTCTTGTGTTGAAGTTTTGACTTTAAATATACTTGTTGTCTCTACTTATAGAACTCCAAGCGCAGCAAATTTTAAATTGTTTCTAACCAAATTTGAGGAGATATTAAAAAGCTTGGCAAAAAGGCGAAACACTAAAAATATTTACATAACTTCAGACTTTAATGTAGACATCATGGATGACTGTTGCAATACTCAACACAAATTGGACTTTCTTTCCCTATTAGAACAATATGGTTTTCAAACTAATTTTTCAATGCCTACGAGAGTTACAAAAAATTCACAGACTTGTATAGACAATATCTTAACATTCAAATTTAAGTCCCAGATTGCAACTCCGTTAATGAATTTAGAACTTGGTCTCTCAGACCACAGAGCACTTTTCATAAATTTATCTGATGACTTAACTTTGAATAAACAATTAGGTGGATTGAAAAATAAAAAACGTTTATTCTCAAATAAAAATATCAATAATTTTATTAGAATTGTTAAAGAAATCAAATGGGATGTATCTAATGAAAATAATTTTGAAGCAAACAATTTAAATTTCTTTGGTTCTTTCATAAATGCATTTGAAGAAGCATTTCCCTTAAAATTTTATAGTAAAAAAAATTCTAAAAAAAAAATCATGGATAACAAAGGGCATTAAAGTATCTAGTATAAAAAAAAGAGAATTAAGTAGGCTGGTGAAGCATTCCAATGATGAAAATTTTATAAGCTATGTAAAAGAATACAAAAGAACTTTTAAAAAGATTTGCAATGTAGCAAAAAAACTTACAAACAATAAATTCATACCGTAGCCGATTCAGATGATAAAAGTAAGGCGGCTTGGAGTATTGTTAAATCTGAACTGGGTTGTAAAAAAGTTGAAGCAGAATTTTCGGACATAGTGGTAGCTGATAGATGTTTAAATAACACTCTAGACATTGCAAATTTTTTCAATAAAAAATTCATAGATATTTCTAATGAAATTGGACTGTATCCTTGTGCTCATAAGGCTCTGAAACTTGTGAAAGGCTTAAATGTAAACCACGAGTATTCAGAGTTTGGTTTTGAAAACATTACTGACAATGACGTACTCAAAGTAATTAAATCTTTACAAAATAAAAAATCTGCAGGTTGGGATGGAGTTCCAGTAAATGTGATGAAAAAAAGTTTCAGATTTTATATCAAAACCTTTAGCTATTATTATAAACCAATCTTTTCAAAATGCTTCTTTTCCAAATTATTTAAAGTTCGCAGAAGTCAAACCTCTTCATAAAAAGGGAGAGAGAGTAAATCCTGATAATTATAGACCGGTTTCACTTCTGCCATCGTTATCTAAAATTTTTGAAAAATCAGCTTTATATCAAATATTAGCATTTTTAGAAAAAAATAATATTTTAGCTTCTGAACAATTTGGCTTCAGAAAAGGGATGAGTACAATGACTGCATTATCTAAATTTATTGACGAAGTGTCATGGGCCTTGGATGGATCCCAGAGTGCAGTGGGTGTGTTTTGTGACCTGTCCAAGGCGTTTGACTGCGTTAATCATGATATACTCATTAAAAAGTTGAATGCTTATAAATTTTCTAAGAATTCAATATCTTGGATCAAATCCTATCTATTAAATCGTTATCAAAGGACAGTCATCTGTAGAAAATATGTTTAATCTAAATCACAGTGGGAGCAATTAAAAGTTGGGGTTCCACAAGGTTCAATTATGGGACCTCTTTTGTTTCTTTTGTATATAAATGATCTCCCAGCAAACATATCAAACAGTCTAACACTTTATGCAGATGATACAACTGCACTTGTTAGATCTAAGAATGACAATGAATTGAAAGATAAAATCAGTGAAACCATAACTGAATTAAAGGAATGGTTTGAAACAAATGGACTCAAACTAAACCAAGAAAAAACTAAATTGGTAAAATTTTGTACTCCTCAATCAAGAAATCATAATTTAAATTATTTAGAATTTGAACATCAGAGATTTTCTATTATTGGAAACACAAAATTTTTGGGGCTAGAACTGGATTTACATTTGAATTGGACTAAGTGTATTGAAACTATTTTAAGAAGGTTAAACTCAGCATGCTTTCAAATGCTTATTTTGAGACATACCATCGATTTAAAAACACGTTTAATCATATATTATGCTTATTTTTATTCAATCCTTCAGTACGGAATTGAGTTCTGGGGGTTTTCAAAAGATATAGATAAAATTTTTAAAATTCAGAAAAAATTTTTAAGAATAATGACATTTTCACCTTGGAAGGCTTCTTGTAAGCCTATCTTTGACGAACATAAAATTTTAACTGTACCAAGCCTAATAATTTTTAAAACGTTATTGATAGTGAAGTCTAATTACGACAACCTTTTTATTAAAAACCATAAACACAGTCATAACACTAGATATAAAACTAATTTTCAGTATCCCAAACATCATCTGAAAATGGTGGAAAAGACACCATCCTACATGGGGAAAAAATTTTTCAATAAATTGCCTTTAAGGTTTAAGGAATTAATATATTCAGGTGCATTCCAAGATAACATTAAGGAGTTGTTACTTGAAAAAACATATTATAATGTAAGTGAATTTTTAAATGACATTTTTTAAGTTTTAAACACTATATTACTATTTGTTAATGTTGATTTTTGTGTTTTTAAGTAGGTTTACAATTTGGCATATTTTCTTTCCTGTGATTAGTTACCTAATTAATACCCTGTTTTATTGTATGTGTTTTATTGCTATTTTATTGTTATGTGTGTTAGTTTGTTTGGATTAAGTCAAACAAGAGTAGTATAGGTTATATCTGACAATGTCATCTGTTTTATAGCTATGCTATATTATCATGAAACGTTTGTGACAATAAAGATTTATTATCATTATTATTATTATTATTATTATTAATGTTCACTACTTATTTTTTTATTGCTGGACTCATATCAGGAAAGTGTACATCGATTGTAATTAGCAGGAGATGGACATAGCCAGACTTACACTGTAAGTTATCAGTGAATGAATATATTTGTTAAGATAACCCATTCGTATAACTAGTGTCTGAGTTCCAAGAAGAAGGGAGCTGTCACAGATCTGATAGATTTACCCTACTCAGGTTTCAAGATTAGTCAAGCAAACTGGTAAGCGTTGACTGATTACAGGCCGCCACTACCATTGTATTATTCACCAGCCTTCATTTAATGTAGACAATTAACATTCTTTTTGTAAGAAAGGTGCATCCCTATTCTACGGGTGCGTTTATTTATTACAACTGTAAAATCAACAAGTAATAAATTTAAAATAATTCCAAAAATACTAATAAATAATGAAGTTTACCGTTGAACTATCTCAAAAAGTTAAACCATGTCTTCATTACGATAGATATAAATATAGTAAATAATTGTAAATTGTAAATAATATGTCTCTATTGTAAATTGAGACATATTAACTGGCGCTGTATGGGCCGCACTTGTGGTTCATCTGTATGGACTGACCAAAATTGAACTGAACTAAATGTGTGTACCAAGAAAGACAGTGGTCCGCATCCTGCTACTATGCACACATTATCACAATCACCTGCCACCCCTCTCCCAGCATCATCCTGCTCCTCAATGGGAGTGAGTGGCTGGCAGTCAATGAGTGAACGTCTACCTCCTGTAGTGTTCCATTATCGTTTTGCATTTGAGTTTCTTACTGAATTCTATCATGAGTGTAAAGTGTGCATCTTGTTCTGAAGAAATTATGGATGACAATTTTGTGTCCTGTACGTCAGTAAGAAAATGTAAGTTCATTTTAATTGTGCTGAAATTGCTGAAAATACATATAAGCAAATGGGTACTAGAAGGAAAACTTATATATGTATTTTATGTAGAGATGAGCAGGATGAAGTTGAGAAATCTAAATCAATTTTGTCTGATTCTCAGTTTTTTACTTGAAAATGTTATTGACAAGATAGTGCAAAAAAGCCTTTCAGTTAATGTAGAAAAAATGAGCAAACAAATAGATACCAAAATTTCAGAAATGAAATGAGTGGTATCTTTATTCCTTCTGCATTATTACACTTCATGCATCTTATAATGGTAGGAATATACTCGACCATCCTACACAGTTTTGATGGCCGGCAATCAAACAATATACATTATTATCAGTCACTACTTTTATGACACTGAGAATTGGCATTCGGCCTCTGTAGTGTTATCACTTTATTTGTTTACAAACTAATGTGGACAATCTTAAACCTTACTTATTAATATAAAATTAAGCAACCAAAACATAATTACTGGAGCAATTATACTCACTTATCAAATACTGCTACTTTCGTAGTTTATTTATTTTATTTTAACCCATGAAATCTAATTTTCCCTATACTCCATATACAACCTTTTCAGCACTCACATATACATTCAGAAATGTTTTATTCAATTATATCTGTTAATTGTTTGGTTTCCTCAGAGTTCATCAGCCATTTTTTCAGGTGAACTTTAAAAGTTTTAATAGATTTACACTTTTTTATATCAATTGGTAACATATTAAAACACTTTGGGCCTAAAAAAACAAACGATTTTTTAAAAAAAAGATTTTTTAACTTTTGGTCTTAAAACTGCTTTGTTTTTTACATTCCGCGTCATGTACGTATGCTTATATAAATGTTCTGTTCTATTGTTCCCGCTTCTTTTGAAAAAAATTTGTAATACTTTATAAATAAATAAATGTTGGAGTGGTAAAATATTCAGCTTTTGATAAAGAGGAAAAGATGATTCTCTCTTGTTTTTATATAAAATTATACGCAAAAAATGGTTCTGGGTTGCTCTAAGTTTTCCTATTGAATTTTTAAACGCTCCTCCCCAGCAGTGAATACCATATTGCAACCTAGAATGTATAAGAGTAAAATACAAAGTCCGTAATAGATCTGCGTTACATTTATTCCTTATATAATAAAATTTCCTAATTTGACGCTTTAAAGAATTTTGTATATATTCAATATGTTTTACCCATGACAATTTACTATCTAGAAATACTCCTAGATATTTAAAATGCTTAACTGTCTCAATTTTCTCGCATTTACATATGTTTGTTTGCTTACAATTAAATTCATGAAAAGTTATATCATTAATAAACTTAAAATCTCTTAAATTAAAATTAACTACTTTAGTTTTAGATACATTTACAATCATTTTATTTTGAACGCACCACAACTTCAAAATGTTTAAGTCTTGTATTATACATTGCCATATCTCCTCTTCGCTTTCATCTACATATAATAGAACCAAATCATCGGCAAATGCATAAATTTGCCCTTTGAATGTTTTTTTCAGCAAATCAAGAATAACGTACTCGAGAGCATAGAGCCCTGTGGCACACCTTTTTCAACTATTTCTGGATTACTATAACAGTCTTTAAATTTTACAATTTGTTCTCTGTTTGAAAGGTATGTATTAAACCAGCTGAGCGCCATTCCTCTTATTCCTGCATGTTCTAATTTAGAAAGTAAAATAGTTTGGTCCACCAGGTCAAATGCCTTTTTATAATCAATAAATAATGCAGATGCCTTTTTGCCAAAATTGATGTTATTATATAAACATTCTACGAAAACTGAAAGTGCATCTTCCGTTGATTTTCCCTTCGTGAACCCAAACTGATTTTCGCTAAAAAAGTGTTTACTGTTTAGGAATCTAAGAAGCCGTTTTTTCATAATTTTCTCTATTATTTTAGAAGTTATGGGTAGAAGGCTAATCGGTCTCAAGTTGTCTAATTTTATTGAATTAGGTTTCTTCAGTAAAGGAACCACAATACTCTTTTTAAAATAAGTTGGAAAATGGCCTGACTTAAAACTTAAATTTGACTTGTATTGACATTGACTTTGTTCGGATAAGTAAATGTTAATGGATAAAAATGATAATTTGAACATTTTTTATATAAACATTCAGAGTGTAAGAAACATTTTGATGACTTGCAGATATTCATTGATAGTTGCAGCATGAAATATAAGATTATTATTTTAAGTGAAGTTTGGATCTTTCCTGAAGAGACAAACAAGTTTCAGTTGTCAGGTTATATGACATGATACTACAGCCCAGGATAACTGACAGCTCAGGTGGACTGATTGCATATGTGGACCAGAACATGCAGTACACTTATCAGCAGCTACCACTGATAACAGCCCAGGCAGTTCAAGTTGTTCTGTCTGTGTGTCTGGGTGGCACCACTATACAAATAATGTCAATCTATGGGATTTATAGAGATTATAAAATAATTTTTTTGGATTTTTTAAAAGAATTAGAAATTGTATTAGGTAATAAGTATGATCCTTCACTTATAGTTGGGGATATAAATCATAATTTATTGAATGAATATGATAGAAATACGATATTGTATAAAAATGTAATATCATTGTTTGGATATAAAAGTAATATTAATGAGCCTACGAGGGTAACTACTCATAGTAGCACTTGTATTGATCATGCACTTGTGAGAAATTCTAAAAATATTGAGATTAAATTTAAAGTAGGCCATTGTAACTTTACAAGCCATTTTGGAATTGACGTGGTTTGCAATATAAAGCCAAAATGTGAATTAAGAGCACAGTATGGTACATATGTTGATGAGATGTTATTAAGTAGACAATTATTAATTACAGATTGGTCATACTTATTAAACTCACAGGATGTAAATAGGGCTTTGTTGATTTTTTTATGATATGTATAATGAATGTGTAAATAAAGCAACTAAACTAGTTAAGTATACAAGTAAAAATAGAAGCCGTAATCCTTCGGTAACAAATGAGTTAATTGTAAAGATAAATGAAAAAAAATAGATTGTACAAGTTGTGGTATAGGATTTTGAAATTTTTAATATTTACAAAGACTTGTCTCGAGAGATTTCCAGGGATATAAGACAGTTAAAATTAGAGTACTACTCTAGAGAAATTGAAAAAGTAAGTAAAGACTCAAAGAAATACTGGCAAGTTGTGAGGAGAATTATAAAGAAAAAAACAGAAAATATCTCTTGTATTAAGATTGATGGGTCTACAGTTCAAGCATGTGATAATCCTAAATTAATTGCTAATGAGTTCAATAGATATTTCACAGAATACATTGCTTATTTGAAGCATGAAAATTTTTGTGAGGATGTAATGGTGCCCCCCAGGCTACCGGATGTAAATTGTGAAATGAGCTCAATTAACATAACACCTGCACATGTTTGTAATATTATTATAAATATGAAAAATAAAAGTCAAGTGGTATTGATAGCATAAATATTATTACTATAAAAAAGAATATAGATATTTTTGTACCATTGTTGTATCATATTTTTAATTTGTCATTGCAGGCAGGTACTTTTCCAGCTAAACTTAAGATTGCTGTTGTTTTTCCTGTGCATAAGGCAGGAGATAAACAAGAAATTTCGAACTATCGTCCAATTTCGCTCTTGAGCTGTTTGTCAAAAATATTAGAGATCCATGTAAAAAACAACCTTATGGAATATTTTATGAACAATAAATTATTTTCTCAAAATCAATTTGGATTCATACCTGGAAAGGGAACTGACCTAGCTATATATCAGCATGAAATTTGATTTGATGAATATTTGTGAGTGAAATTACTAAAGGAATTTAACAAAATCAGTTTATTGTTGGAGTGTATTTAGATTTGGCTCGTGCATTTGATTTTGTTGATCCATATATTTTGGTTGAAAAATTTAAAGGCTATGGTCTGAAGGGCACTCACTCTCTTGAAATGGTTGGCTTCTTTTTCATGTAGTAGAAGGCAGGTTGTAAGGATTAATGGAACTATGAATAATGATTGTGATTTTAAATATGGTATAGCGCAGGGAGGAGTACTTGGTCCTCTCATGTTCGTTGTATATATTAATGATCTCCTAAAATTGAGGATACATTCAAATATTTTTTCTCATTTGCTGATGATACTGCTATTGTTTGTACAGGATGTAGTTTTGATGTATTAAAGTTCCGATTACAAAAAGACTTAGACAGTATTAGTCATTGGTTAGCAAATAATAAGTTATTAATTAATGTAAACAAAACAAAATGTATAAATTTTTCATATAGGAAACTTGCTTCTACAGATGTTTTAAAGTTGATATGTCATAAGCATAGCTGTGTTTATTACTGTAAATGTGATGCAATTGAGTTGGTAACGAACATTAAATACTTAGGTTTAATAATTGATTGCAAACTCAAATGTGATTCAAACGTTCAAAGCTTGAATACCAAACTAAGAAAAATAAATTATCTGTTATATTTCACAAAAAAAGTATATAAAGTCAGAGTATCTTAAAATGTTGTACATATCGTGGTTTGAGTCATCTCTGAGGTATGGTATTGTACACTGGGGTGGAATTAATCCTACAATATTGATGCCCTTACAATAATGCAGAGATTTGCTGTTAGGAATATATGTAATATCACTAGATATGAAAGTGTATCACATATGTTTATGGAAATAGGCATCTTAAATTTACAGCAACTCTATGTTTTTTCTGTATTAATGTTTACAGTGAAAAATAAAGAAATGTTTGAAAATAAGGTTTTTCTCAGAAATACTCCAGCATCCATTACAAATACTCTGGCTATGCCATTCTATAAACGGGAAATTTCCAGAAAACAACTGAATTATAAATTGTTAGAAATATTTAATAAATATTAAAATGTTCTGAATGTTGTCCGGGGCAGTACCTTGCCAATTCTGAAGAGGACAATCAAAGCCATGGTTTGCAATGCATAATGATATTCTGTTGTTATTTAACTACACCCATTGCTTGTTTGGTTACTAATGTTTATTTATTTAAAGTTGCTGTGAAATGTAAAAATATTTATTATAATGTTATTAAATTAAATTCTATGATTGTTGACATATTTAAGTTTATTTGTGATGTATTAATTGTTATTGCTATGTTACTTATATTATTAATTTGGCTTGTTTGTTTAGTAATGCTTATTTATTGAAAGGTTGCAATAAAATATTAAATATTTATTAGAATGTATAAAATTCAGTTCTATGACAGTTGAGTTATAAATAAGTTTATTTGTTATGTATTAATATTGTTATTGTTATGTTAGTTATATTGTTAATTTTGTGTTATTCCTTCTTGTAAGTTATTATATATGTATAGTTTGTTGTTATCAAGTTATATTACTTATAAAATACAGGGAGATGGTGGTACAACAAAGACTGCATATATAGCCATATAGAATAAAGTGTATAATAATTAAGTTATAATAACCCTGCACGTGCGAGTGCACATGGGGAATGATAAAATGTTAAATAAATTTTTTTGTTGAATAAAGTTTTTTGAATTGAATTGAACTCCAACGTTATCACCTCTCAACTCGGAGCTGATTAATAAAAATAATAGTTCAAAAAACTATAAAAATATGCTTTTATAGCTAACCAAACTAAAAAATAGAAAATAATTTTTAATTACAAAGAGTTTATATTATGGTAGTAGAAGGCAAAACAATCATTCATAGTCAATCACCTCAAAATAAAATTATAATGAAATTTAAGTTATTAGCAGAATAAATTAATTCAGAGTAAAAAGTGTGGGGTGCTTGATATATTAAATATTACAATCATAATCGGTAATTATCTTTGAGAGGAGACTTATGAAATGTAGTAAAATGCACCCCACGCTTTTTACTCTGAATTAATTTATTCTGTTAATAACTTAAATTTTATTATAATTTTATTTTGAGGTGATTGACTATGAATGATTGTTTTGTCTTCTACTACCATAGTATAAAGTCTTTGTAATTAAAAATTTTTTCCATTTTTTAGTGTTGGTTAGCTATAAAAGCGTGTTTTTTTTTAGTTTTTAAAACTATTATTTATTTTTCATTTTTTAGTTCGATGTATCAATTAGTTTCTTGTGGAAATGTGGTATTTCTTACGAATCATTCCACAATCTCATCATTTCATTTAAAGCTTCACTATTGCATGGGGTATTTCCTGTTAACTTACAGCAATCAAGTTCTTCAATCCGAATACCGTCTAAAGATCTTACACGACTAAGTGCTACATAGGCTTGTCCAGCAGCAAACAATCGCGAGCCTAGATTAAGGATGTCAGGTCGGATAGGTTTTTGCCCGCTTGGTGCGTTTCTGTCATCAGTGCCCCATTAAAGGTTCTGTCCTATTAATAGCTACCAACTGGGAAATAGCAACCTGGTTCGCCTCAATATGACTCCTCGAGCTTGCACTTAAGATGTCGGCTCTGATCCCTGGAGACTCGGAGCTTCGCAGTTCTCTTTATATTAATTATTTTCGTAAAAATCGAAGGCTGGCATCTATGCTACCAAGGAACTGTGGCTGTTTGAAACACCTTTCCCGGACTTGAGGGTTAGGTATGTGAAGTATTTAATAAACGTAATGTTGGCTAGTATATATCATTTATCATTCTTACTGAGCTGTATTAAAGCTATTACTTATTTGAGATATACTATTATAAAATGTTACACCCTTAACTAAGTTGAACTTTTCGTACCGTAAATCATATAATATTTTTATCATATAATTGCTATATTCTGACATATATATAATTTCAATAAACACTGAATTGCAAAAAGTACTTGCTCCACCGGGACTCGAACCCGGATCTCTCACTTGGCGGGTGAATGTGCTACCATTACACCACAGAGCCCTCACTTTTTCTGATTCAATTATTTAAATAGTATAAATGTCAATAGCCTTATTTAATTTCAATAAACATTGAATTGCAAAAAGTACTTGCTCCACCGGGACTCAAACCCGGATCACTTACTTGCCGGGTGAATGTGCTACCATTACACCACAGAGCCCTCACTTTTTCTGATTCAATTATTTATATAGTATAAATGTCAATAGCCTTATTTAATTTCAATAAACATTGAATCGCAAAAAGTACTTGCTTCGCCGGGACTCGAACCCGGATCTCTCACTTGCGGGGGAATGTGCTACCATTACACCACAGAGCCCTCACTTTTTCCGATTCAATTATTTAAATAGTATAAATGTCAATAGCCTTATTTCATTTCAATAAACATTGAATCGCAAAAAGTACTTGCTCCGCCGGGACTCGAACCCGGATCTCTCACTTGCCGGGTGATGTGCTACCATTACACCACAGAGCCCTCACTCTTTCCGATTAAATTATTTTGTATTTGGCAGTATCTGTCACATAAGCGTTTAAATAAGCAAACTAACATATGATCGGAAGACCTAATACCTGTCAAATGACTTTTATTTACATTAAATACGTAGTATAAATGTCAATAGCCTTATTTAATTTCAATAAACATTGAATCGCAAAAAGTACTTGCTCCGCCGGGACTCGAACCCGGATCTCTCACTTGCCGGTTGAATGTGCTAACATTACACCACAGAGCCCTCACTTTTTCTTTGATATATGTATAACAAACATACACATACATAATAAAACTAATGGTTATTGTAGTTCAGACTTGAATATACCCATATTTTGGTACTTTTATTATTTAATTTATTAGCTATACGTCTTCGGTAATGTGTAAAATAACTAAACTGTATTTGTTTTACTTTATTTTATAGTAAATAAAGTTAAAATGCGAGAAAAATTTTGAATAGGTATTGTTGAAATGGAATCAGTTAAAAAACACTAAAGGCTTTGTCTGATAAAAATACTATGTATGTTTCTGTAAAGCAACAACTGAAATTTAACTTTGCACAACTGACAGTTAGCACTTCTTCCTTAGTTCAAATATGTAGTCAAATAATTTAGACCAGTTCTACTCGTTATCAGTCAGTCAAGGTGGAAGGTCGCATCGATATGAGCTCCGTACAATTGTAGATCGTGTGTGTGCCTGCCTGCCCGGTGCCTATTATAACCAGTAAGCATATACTGCTCGCATTAACAACGTTAGTAATTTGTGTTTAATATTTGATTTATCAAATTGTGTTTTGTGAACAATGGTGTGTACTAAGTGTGGCAAGGAATTCTCCAATCCCACGGAGATAGTTAAGTTTGTGGAGTGCAAGGCTGAATACCATACGTACTGCCGCAAAATTGAAAGCTCTGGTCACAAGTGGTGCAGGTTGGAAATGTGACGACTGCCACCAGGATTCGACATCCATTGGAAGCAAGTCTGACACAGAAGATTTCTCAATGCTCAACATTCTTAAATCAATACAGAAGCAGATCAAGCAGGACAGTGAACAGTTTAAGCTAAGTTTTACTTCCCTAAATCAGAGCATGAGCAAAGTGGAAATTTCTCTCGCTGCAGTGCTGGCGAGATTAACTGTCTTAGAGGACGAGAACAATAAGCTTAGAGAAGAGTGCGAGGAACTGAAGATAAAGAACGCTGCCCTCGTCCGTAGAGTAAACGAACTCGAAGATTCTGTAATCGAGCAGGAACAATATTCAAGAGTGGCGAATCTTGAAATACGTGGTGTCCCGCAAACGGAAAAAGAGGACGTGTACGCAGTTTTGGAATCAGTAGCGAAAGCTCTAAAGTTAACATTTGATCAAAGTGACATTTCCATCGCCCATCGCCTCCCGGCACCCAGAAATCGCCGCTTCCATCCAGCCATCGTGGTCCAGTTCGCCCGGCGCTCCGTGAGGGGAGAGTGGCTCGCTGCAGCTAAGAAGACACGTTTCCAGACGACGGATCTTCATGAAACCTTCAGCCCAGGACCTGTGTTCGTGAACGAACACCTAACCCTACACACCAAGGACCTGTTGTGGCGCTGCAAGACTAAGGGAAGGAAGGCTCCTTGGCTTACGCATGGTGTAAGGACGGCAAAGTGTTCGTACGCCACACCGAAAAATCTCGCGCCATCCGAGTCTACCGCAGCGAGGAGATAGACCGTGAGCAGAGCCCAGGACACGGCAAGTAAACAGTGGATAAACTATGTGAATCAATCTACAGTTCGTTTGTGTTACTTTTTACTGTTATAAGATTTTAAATTTGATTATTTAACATACAAACAATTTCACTATAACAATTACATAAATATTAATAAATATTTTCGTTCAAGAATTTAAATTTTATTTTTATAGCTACATAGATCTATTGTTGTATTATTATTTATGAGTGCCATACTATGTAAGTTTTATAGGAATAATAACATGCGCACGCTTTACTTCACCAAAGCGTAACAAACATTTAGTGTAGTTGTATAAAAAATAATTTTAAAAAGTTGTAGATTACGTTTGTTAATTTAAATAATTGTAATTTAATTTATCATGAACGACTCTAAGCTAAACAATCATTTCTCAGATGTTTTCTTTCTTTTGTTCTAACATTATATATCATAATTATCTCTTCCATACATTAAAGAAGAGTACGTTTTAGCGATACGTAAGCTATTATGGTAAATAAAATTCCGATTAATTTTAGGTATTGAATCATTGGCATATAAGTGTTATGTTTTTAAGCTAGTATAAAGTTATCAGAAATAACAAACTTTGTTTCTTTGGCATATAGTCGGAGCTAAAGAATACAATAATAAATTGTATTAATTTAACTTGTACCATTGTTTCACATAACGTTTATAAAGTTTTAATTGGAAATGTAAGAATGTAATTAATAAAAATTCAAATTGTAATCCATTGGGTAATTAAATATTCGACCAACTAAGTTGTACCAATGAAAGCAATGATACCGTGCATTTAGTTATTAAAGTTTTAAACTTTCGATCTTTAAAATAGTCAGTTATTCTTACGAACACATTATTACTGCAATATTATAATTTGTACTGGGCGGGCAATCAGCCATTAAATAAAATGCTTTTTGAAATTGATGATGGCTTTGATGCGAATCACTGCTTAGAAATAAATAGCTTGGAAGAATATAAATAATTCTATAGTTTTTCTTCAAATAGCGAATTAGATATCAATTTATTCCATACTAATATTAGGAGCATTACAAAAAATATGGACGAGTTGCTTGTTTACTTGAATTATATGGTGGAATGTTTAGATATAATTGTTCTGACCGAGTGTTGGCTGAGGGCGGGTGAGGGTGAGTTGAACATTGACGGATTTGACCTTGTACGCTCTGATAAGACTAGGAACCAGAATGACGGCGTGGTTATCTTGGTTAACAAGCGGTTATCCGTAACTGCAACACAAACCACATTGGGGGACGTATACGGAATTTCATTAGACTTTACTCACTCAAACAAACATTTTAACATACTAGCTTTTTACAGAACATTTGATAGTAATGTAAATAATTTTATTGACGCTCTAGACAATTACAATAACATGGAACGAAGGAAAAGGTGCATTTTTCTGGGAGACGCCAACATAGACTTGCTTACATGTAATGACGACATTACAAGCAGATACTTAAACTGTCTTAACGGTTACGGACTTGTACAGTGTGTGGACAAACCCACACGTGTGACGGAACATAGCATGACTTGCATCGACCACATCTTTGTGAGTTACGACGACATGACTAGGGTCCGTTCAGCCGTGTTACAGACTACAGTCACAGACCACAGTACAGGACTCGACATAACACTCAACACGTAGGTCTACTGATACTCCACTACCACCTACCTGTCACATACATTGACCAAACATTGCTCACTAACATTCTCTCCAACTCAAACTGGGAAACCGTCCTGGACAGTTTTGATGTCAATGAGTGCTCTACTAATTTTTATGCTACTATAAATAATTCAATTTCACAAGAAAATAAAAGAAATAAAAACGTGACCACCCGAAAAAAGCTTAAGCCCTGGATTTCTACTGATTTAATAAACCTGATACGTAAACGGGATAAAATGAGTAAAATTTTGAAAAGGCAACCATTTAACAGTGAATTGAAAAAACAATACATTGATCTTAGACAACATTTAACCAACTCTGTAAAATTTGCAAAGCTAAAATATTATAGAACAAAATTAAATGAGACAAAAACGGATCCAAAATTATTTTGGGGTATTATAAATGAGTTAGCTGGAAGAGTCAACACCAAGGACTCGTTTCCAATTACAAAGCATCTTCCAGGAGCCATCATGAATCCAATGCTCTTAAAAAAAGTTTCCAATGATTTTAATATTTTTTTCCGCTGTTGGAAGTAACCTGGCAACAGAGATAGACACAGGAGGGGAGCTAGTAGTGAGGGACTCTGACTACACACTGGGCACGCACTTCACACTGTGTACTGTTTCGGAACAAGATGTACTACGACAGGTGACTGCACTTAGGAAAGGGTCTGCCCCGGGACTGGATGGGGTATCGGCTAACCTTCTTACAAATAATATTCACTTTATCTTAAAACCTTTGACACATTTCATTAATACCAGTATTTCAACAGGAATTTTCCCTGATAAATTTAAATTGGCAAAAATAATTCCCATATACAAATCTAACGACTTTAGAGATAATAGCAACTTCCGTCCAATCTCTTTGCTGAGCGTGTTCTCTAAAGTACTAGAACGAATAGTTAAAGGTCATATAGTATCTTATTTGGAAAACAATAACATTTTAAGTGAAAATCAGTATGGATTTAGGCGTGACAAATGTATAAATGATGCTTTATTTAACATAAATAAAGATTTAAATACCAATCTATCTAAAAACAATAGATGCATGCTCATATTCTTAGACCTGAAAAAGGCGTTCGACTCAATTTATCGCAGTATTTTATTGGACAAATTAGTAGCTATAGGCGTCCGCGGCACTGCTTTGGCTTGGTTTAGTAGTTATTTCAAAGAAAGGCGTCAAGTGGTTTCAATCTGTGGACATAATAGTGACGAACAAACTGTCGATTACGGAGTAATCCAGGGCAGTACGTTAGGACCAATTTTATTTTTGATTTATATCAATAATATTTCCAGAATTAATTTATTTGGGAAGCTTTATTTGTTTACCGACTACAGTTTTATTTTCATTTCAGGAAAAAAACTGACATGTTAAATTAAATGCAATGAGTGACTTAAGACGTTAAAAAAATGGTTTGACCAAAATATTCTTTCATTGAATATTTCCAAAACAAAATTTATGCCTATTTCTTTGAATTCTCTTTGACATTCTGTTAAAGCGGGACTTAGTTCGCTTAAAATGGTCTGAGCACGTTGATTATGTCCTTAACAAAGTTAGAAAGTATATTTATGCATTTAGGAAACTATGTGAAACTTTAGACGGAAACGAGATAACATTAACGTATTATGCTTATGTTTAGTCACTTCTTTCCTTCGGTAATATTGCGTGGGGCGGTGCATGTAAAACGCTTCTCGAACCTCTTTTCATTACGCAAAAGAGTATACTAAAGGCAGGGTTGAGGAAAAATGTGCGTTATCCAACTGAGTCTCTCTTTCAGGAATCCTCCCTACTTTCACTACGACAGTTATATATAAACAATTTACTAATTCACATCTACAAAAATGCTAATACAATATTACCAGAAATTGTGCACTCTTACCAAACAAGATATTCAGAACATGTTGGTATTAATGTAATTAGATTAGATAAATCCTTTTCAAAAACCAATTCTTACTATATTTCACATATTCTATTTAGAAACATATGTAACAAATTTCAGTATTTAGATTTATTTGAATCAGTTAGTATTACAAAATTTAAATATAATGTCACAGAACTGTTGTTACAAATTAGAGTCCAAGGATCCGAGACTTTCATTCACTCAGACTGGGGACTAACCTGACCTTGACCCTCCTCATCCCCCGGCGCTCGTCATATCACGGTCTTGTGTATGTGGTCTTAATTCTGCCGATGGTTTTGTCTAATACGACAATATTATCTCTTATCTCCTTCATCACACAACTACATTTCTACATTTTATGCCTTAAAACACACCGACACGTAACAGTAACACTTTTTTTCGACATCTAGATAACATACACTTTTTAGTACGACTCTAGCCTACGCTCAGGCTGCTTGCCCATGTAGGTTAATTTCCATTTTATAATATACGTTAATATGTAATAAATAGTTTACTTAAATTATATAAATAATATTGTCCAACTACTATACTTAAAATTAAAGTGTTTTATTTTATCGTCACTTAGTAAGTTTAGTAAAAGGGTAATTTACTATTTATCAAATGTAAATAAATCTAATATCTATGTGTATATGTTTTTGGAAATAAAAATGTTTCTATTCTATTCTATTCTAAATTAGTATTATGTAATGTATACTAAACAATGAACGTGCATGGATCGTGTACTTAGAGATCTGGCTGTCAAGGAAACCACTGCAAATGGCAGAGACTCGATGACTAATATAATATTACTATATTAAGAGAGTCAAGCACATCCGAGAATACTCGTACCGAGACGAATGGAGACTTGAACGCTAGGTTAGCGTAGATCGCGCGCTAGCTCTATCACAGAGGATCTATAAAAGAATTTATTAATCCTGGCGGTCCTTATAAGGATAATAAAAACTATAATCAACTTATTGCATTGTCATCGGTCCTTGACACGTATGCAAAGTTTCACATTAATCAGACTTCAGGAAAATGGTAAAAATTATGAGCAAAGATTCCGTTACATAAATACAACCGAAGCTTATAAAAGCGCGTTAAAAGAAATGCTATACTGTAGAGACGCAAACCGATGACAACTGCCTTGGATCTAAAACGAGTGCATTGTTCCTGTGTTACATGTTCAACAATTTTCTAGATCGCTAACGGAATTAATTCACCAAACAATGCCAAAAACGAGTCGAATGTTCTTGTGTTACATTCACAACAATTTTCTAGATCGCTAGCGAGACTCATTCACCATATGACGCTAAAAACTAGTGGATTGTTCCTGTGTTACGTATTTAACAATTTTCTAGATAGCTAGCGGGACTCATTCACCATATGACGCCAAAAACTAGTGGATTGTTCCTGCGTTACTTATTTAACAATTTTCTAGATCGCTAGCGGGACTCATTCACCATATGACGCTAAAAACTAGTGGATTGTTCCTGCGTTACTTATTTAACAATTTTTTTGATGGCTAGCGGGACTCATTCACCATATGACGCCAAAAACTAGTATATTGTTCCTGTGTTACGTATTTAACAATTTTCTAGATCGCTAGCGGGACTCATTCACCATATGACGCCAAAAACTAGTGGATTGTTCCTGTGTTACGTATTTAACAATTTTCTAGATAGCTAGCGGGACTCATTCACCATATGACGCCAAAAACTAGTAGATTGTTCCTGTGTTACGTATTTAACAATTTTCTAGATCGCTAGCGGGACTCATTCACCATATGAAGCCAAAAACTAGTGGATTGTTCCTGCGTTACGTATTTAACAATTTTCTAGATCGCTAGCGGGACTCATTCACCATATGACGCCAAAAACTAGTGGATTGTTCCTGCGTTACTTATTTAACAATTTTCTAGATCGCTAGCGGGACTCATTCACCATATGACGCTAAAAACTAGTGGATTGTTCCTGCGTTACTTATTTAACAATTTTCTAGATCGCTAGCGGGACTCATTCACCATATGACGCCAAAAACTAGTGGATTGTTCCTGTGTTACGTATTTAACAATTTTCTAGATAGCTAGCGGGACTCATTCACCATATGAAGCCAAAAACTAGTGGATTGTTCCTGTGTTACGTATTTAACAATTTTCTAGATAGCTAGCGGGACTCATTCACCATATGAAGCCAAAAACTAGTGGATTGTTCCTGTGTTACGTATTTAACAATTTTCTAGATAGCTAGCGGGACTCATTCACCATATGACGCCAAAAACTAGTGGATTGTTCCTGCGTTACTTATTTAACAATTTTCTAGATCGCTAGCGGGACTCATTCACCATATGACGCCAAAAACTAGTGGATTGTTCCTGTGTTACGTATTTAACAATTTTCTAGATAGCTAGCGGGACTCATTCACCATATGACGCCAAAAACTAGTGGATTGTTCCTGTGTTACGTATTTAACAATTTTCTAGATAGCTAGCGGGACTCATTCACCATATGACGCCAAAAACTAGTGGATTGTTCCTGTGTTACGTATTTAACAATTTTCTAGATAGCTAGCGGGACTCATTCACCATATGACGCCAAAAACTAGTGGATTGTTCCTGTGTTACGTATTTAACAATTTTCTAGATAGCTAGCGGGACTCATTCACCATATGAAGCCAAAAACTAGTGGATTGTTCCTGTGTTACGTATTTAACAATTTTCTAGATAGCTAGCGGGACTCATTCACCATATGACGCCAAAAACTAGTGGATTGTTCCTGCGTTACTTATTTAACAATTTTCTAGATCGCTAGCGGGACTCATTCACCATATGAACGCCAAAAACTAGTGGATTGTTCCTGCGTTACTTATTTAACAATTTTCTAGATCGCTAGCGGGACTCATTCACCATATGACGCCAAAAACTAGTGGATTGTTCCTGTGTTACGTATTTAACAATTTTCTAGATCGCTAGCGGGACTCATTCACCATATGACGCCAAAAACTAGTGGATTGTTCCTGTGTTACGTATTTAACAATTTTCTAGATAGCTAGCGGGACTCATTCACCATATGACGCCAAAAACTAGTGGATTGTTCCTGTGTTACGTATTTAACAATTTTCTATATAGCTAGCGGGACTCATTCACCATATGACGCCAAAAACTAGTGGATTGTTCCTGTGTTACGTATTTAACAATTTTCTAGATCGCTAGCGGGACTCATTCACCATATGACGCTAAAAACTAGTGGATTGTTCCTGCGTTACTTATTTAACAATTTTCTAGATCGCTAGCGGGACTCATTCACCATATGAAGCCAAAAACTATTAGATTGTTCCTGTGTTACGTATTTAACAATTTTCTAGATCGCTAGCGGGACTCATTCACCATATGAAGCCAAAAACTAGTGGATTGTTCCTGCGTTACTTAGTTAACAATGTGTTTAACACATTTTTCTCGACCGTAGCTGAACCAGATAACTCGTTTATCTTGGACAGTTCTCGCGAAGAGCCATTGACGGGACCGGTTTCATCTATGGTTCTTTTTCCTGTAGGTGAGGCTGAGGTGGCCCGTATCGTGCAAAATCTGAGACCAAAAAAGTCTTGCGACATCAACGGAATGTCTGTATGGTTAATCAAAAGGTGCTTCAAGCACTTTTTGACACCAGTCACAAAATTGATTAATCTCTCTTTTACACAAGGCGTTTTCCCCTCTGCATTGAAAACAGCCAAAGTCATTCCAATTTTCAAGAAAGACGATCCTTGCATCTCAAGCAATTATCGTCCGATTTCCATCCTCCCTGTTTTCAGCAAAATTTTTGAAAAAGCATTTCTCAAACAATTCGAAAAATTTTTGAATCCTTACGAAATTCTTTGTCCCGAACAATTCGGGTTCAGGAAAAACAAATCGACAATCGATGCTGTAAAGGATCTCATTCACAATGTTGTCGATGGCCTGGAAAGGAGAGAACATGTGCTAAGCATATTCCTCGACCTTTCCAAAGCTTTTGACTGTGTGCATCATGCAAAACTGATGCACCAGTTGTGGACAAGTGGTATTCGGGGTCTGCCGCACGACTGGCTCTCATCTTATCTTCAGGATAGAGAGCAGTGCGTACAGATCGCGAATGCCATGTCAAGCAAAGTGAAAATGCCCTATGGTGTCCCTCAGGGATCAATATTAGGACCAGTCCTTTTCATAATTTACGTCAATAGGTTGACGTCATCAATCCAGAATGGAAAGGTGATTCAATACGCTGACGACACGACTCTCTGCATCAGATCAAAATCAAAACACGATCTCGAAGTGAAGGCATTTACTGAGTTGAATTAATGCATCGAGCATTTCTCAAAACTCAATCTGAAAACAAACAGCTCGAAATCAAACGTCATGAATTTTTGCCTCCGGCAGCAACAAGACCAAGAAATACGGCCTGCAGTGATGGTGGACGATGTTCTTCTTGATGAAGCTGAATCCATTAAGTTCCTTGGAATGCACCTTGACCGAGGACTGACATGGGACGATCACATTGCAAAGGTTTGTTCCAAGGTTGCCTCGGGCATTTTTGTCCTGCGCAATCTTGCAAAATTTTGTTCTTTGGATGTATTGAAAACGGCATATTTTGGCCTGATACATCCACTTTTGACTTACGGCTTGAGACTGTGGGGCAGCTGTTCTAAGTACAAATTCGAAAGAGTATTTAGAACTCAAAAGAAAGCTGTCAGAATTCTTTCAAAATTGAACCCCAGAGAGTCGTGTAAAGATTCCTTTAGGGAGCTTGGATTGCTGACTTTACCCTGCCTCTATATTCTCGATGTCGCCCTGTACTGTAGACTCAAATGTGAGTTGCTGCAGGGTAGGGATGTCCATCAGTACGAGACTAGAGGCAGGGACAACTTTAGAATCGACCAACACAGAACAATTGCTTTTGAACACTTGCCGTCACAAGTTGGTGTCAGAATAATCAATAGGCTCCCTGAAGTTATCAAACAACTCGATGATCCAAAAAAATTCAAAGCTCGTCTAAAACACCTCCTGGTATCAAAGGCATTTTATTCTGTTGATGAGTTCATGATGGGCCGCTGGGATGAAAATTTTGAAAATTAAGAGCAACGAGAAAAATCCCTGGTTCTGATTATTGCCTTTTATTAAATAATAATTTTAGTTGACAAATCATCAAATAACTGATGTATTTTTTGTACCATTACTGACGCTTGCAATGCAATTGTTGTAAATTGTTTTTATGCAATAAAGGAATATTATTATTATTCTAGATCGCTAGCGGGACTCATTCACCATATGACGCTAAAAACTAGTGGATTGTTCCTGCGTTACTTATTTAACAATTTTCTAGATCGCTAGCGGGACTAATTCACCATATAAAGCTAAAAACTAGTGGATTGTTCCTGCGTTACTTATTTAACAATTTTCTAGATCGCTAGCGGGACTTATTCACCATATGACGCTAAAAACTAGTGGATTGTTCCTGCGTTACTTATTTAACAATTTTCTAGATCGCTAGCGGGACTAATTCACCATATAAAGCTAAAAACTAGTGGATTGTTCCTGTGTTACGTACGTATTTAACAATTTTCTAGATAGCTAGCGGGACTCATTCACCATATGAAGCCAAAAACTAGTAGATTGTTCCTGTGTTACGTATTTAACAATTTTCTAGATAGCTAGCGGGACTCATTCACCATATGACGCTAAAAACTAGTGGATTGTTCCTGTGTTACGTATTTAACAATTTTCTAGATCGCTAGCGGGACTCATTCACCATATGACGCTAAAAACTAGTGGATTGTTCCTGCGTTACTTATTTAACAATTTTCTAGATCGCTAGCGGGACTCATTCACCATATGACGCCAAAAACTAGTGGATTTTTCCTGTGTTACGTATTTAACAATTTTCTAGATAGCTAGCGGGACTCATTCACCATATGACGCTAAAAACTGGTGGATTGTTCCTGCGTTACTTATTTAACAATTTTCTAGATAGCTAGCGGGACTCATTCACCATATGAAGCCAAAAATTAGTAGATTGTTCCTGTGTTACGTATTTAACAATTTTGTAGATCGCTAGCGGGACTCATTCACCATATGACGCTAAAAACTAGTGGATTGTTCCTGCGTTACTTATTTAACAATTTTCTAGATCGCTAGCGGGACTCATTCACCATATGACGCCAAAAACTAGTGGATTGTTCCTGTGTTACGTATTTAACAATTTTCTAGATCGCTAGCGGGACTCATTCACCATATGACGCTAAAAACTAGTGGATTGTTCCTGTGTTACGTATTTAACAATTTTCTAGATCGCTAGCGAGACTCATTCACCATATGAAGCCAAAAACGAGTGGAATATTCTTGTGTTACATTCATAACTAGGTTCTAGATCGCTAGCGGGACTCGTTCACCAATTAATTACAAAAACGAGTGGAATATTCTTGTGTTACATTCACAAATATGTTCTAGATCGCTAGCGGGACTCGTTTACCAATTAATTCCAAAAACGAGTGGAATATTCTTGTGTTACATTCACAAATATGTTCTGGATCGCTAGCGGGACTCGTTCACCAATTAATTCCAAAAACGAGTGGAATATTCTTGTGTTACATTCACAACTATGTTCTGGATCGCTAGCGGGACTCGTTCACCAATTAATTCCAAAAACGAGTGGAATATTCTTGTGTTACATTCACAACAACTATGTTCTGGATCGCTAGCGGGACTCGTTCACCAATTTATTCCAAAAACGAGTGGAATATTCTTGTGTTACATTCACAACTATGTTCTGGATCGCTAGCGGGACTCGTTCACCAATTAATTCCAAAAACGAGTGGAATATTCTTGTGTTACATTCACAACTATTTTCTATATCGCTAGCGGGAATAATCCACCAAATAATACAAAAAAAATTGGAATGTTCTTGTTTTACATATTCAACATTTTTCTAGATCGCTAGCGGCATTCATTCACGAAATTGATTGTAGGACTTTAGGTCCATGCCTAGTTTTGGGGAGGGTGGCTGACGCCAATTTTCTGCAGGGTTGGAGAGTTAGTCCACGCCGACACTCGTGAACTAACTGTTCTACTTTTCGATATTGACCTGGCCACGCATTATTGCTATCTGCACTCATTCTTTATTATGGTGGCTTCCAATGCATTCACACAGTGTACCGGTAATGTAGTAAATATTAACAACAGTTTACTCAAACCAAAACTCCAGCTATCACATATGAAGTGGATTACTAATTGGGATTATATCTAAACAAATACCACATAACAATATACACTATCTCAGTAATTCGGCATCATCCTAACGAATCATAAACATCTACAGTAAGTTTGTATTAATTATTCCTTCTCTTCGTCTATCGTTTATATAATACTGTACATGCGACTAGACATGTATTAACACTGACAATAATTAAGACAACCATTTAGTTCATATTTAATATATAACATTTTATAGTTGTATTAAATTACGTTAATAGATAACTATACGAAGACAAAATACTGTATTACCTTAAATAGTGGCCTATAAACCAAAAAGTAAACGAAACTTATCTGTCTACAGGGACATACTGACTTACATAATAGCGACCGTATGACGCTAAAGATAGGTTGTTAATGTCACTCAAACAGCAATTCGATGGAGACCGAATAAAGAAATTGTCTAGTTTCATTTAAACTTCCAATTGCTATTCATCGCTGTATCCCGCTGCGACAAAGTGTAAAGTTAATTCTAATAGTGATCCAGGAACAACAGGAGATACTATGTTTAGTTACTAGCAGTTACCAGTGACTTCGAATGCAACAAATTCTTAACCCCTATTAGTTTTATTCCACTTTTAAATAAATCGTTTACCGTTAATCGTTTTAAAATTTTGAGTTTGGTTAATAAAAAATCACAAATGCTGTAAGGTTTTAGAAATGTACACGATTATAATTCATGTTAAAACTAGCAGTTCCTCCCGGTTATGCACGCAATTTCGTTGGCTTTCGTACAAGCACTTGTGGTTCGAATTCTATCCGACGATAATGTTGAGATGCTCTTATTCCTACGGTCAAGGAAATGTGCCTTAAAATGTATACTTTTGGAAACTATTCCAGGCTTAATATAAGCCTATTTTGTGCCTTAGTTGATGTTGTTTTGTTTCCTCGATCATAGAAATATATGTTTATAAACAAAGGTCTGAGAAGCCTACTTCTGTCAAAAGTCAACTAAACTATGCGTTTTATAACAGTATTTAAATTTCTAGTAAAAGTTATAAAGTAATTTGTTCTTTGATAGCTGCATTATAGTACTCACCAGGCACTACATACTCAATATTTGCTAAAGTGTACAGTTAAAAACGGATTAATAAAAAATTTTAATTTTCATATCTGAATATATTCTTTGCTCTTTACAATGGATGCAGAAAAGGATGAAATAAGAAGTGTTGTTATTATCAAGATATACTATATTATTCAGGCAATGTCCAAACAAACTCTACAACACTGTCTTCATGGACACTCAGAAGTGACTGTCATAACTTTTTTATTAATTTTAATATCTAAAATAACTTGGAAACATTTTAATTAATAAAAACGCACAATTATATAACCTAAAAACGCTCCGCTACTCGTCACGACATCGACCAACTAAGAAAGTGTAGTATTTTAGTTAGTTGTTTACATCACTTAACAGCATTAAAAAGTATAAATTACAGTTGAAAAGAGTAGTAGTTTAGTTAATGTACTGGCCTTTGGTATGACATCAGCTACTATGGGATAACTTATAGAGGTACTACAAATGAAACAGAAATCGTCTCGTTCCGAGACTCCAACACTCTTCGCGTAGGAACGTCTCGTCTCGGAGCGAGACTCTCGGCACTCAAGCGTGTTTTTCCATCGTCTCGTAGCGAGATCTCTGGCACTCAAAGGGTTGATTATAAGTAATATTTATAATGTAATTTCAAAGTAATAATTTTCACAAAATGATATATGATATAATAAAATAAAACAAAAACAAACTAAACAATTACCCATATGTTTATACAGGGTGTCAATTAAGTCTGGAACCTCTTTTTTTAATTTTTAAACCACAATATAAAAAAATACCAAAGTTCACACGTGCTTACTGGTGATAGTAACGCACATATCTGCCCAATTACCGGCCAGATAATCCCTTTGGGGGACGGTCCACAAGGAGTCAGTAAAGTGTGACAGAGAAGATGTGTTATGATGTGATACATATCATTAGCCTACAATTTCGTTGTGTTATTTATTTTCTAGTACTTACTGTTATTGATATTGTCAGCAACCGTGTGTGACGTTTGCAAACTGTACAATTTGGTTAAATATTTAAATATGGGAAACAAAAGAAATCAATCACAGCATAAGTTAAATTCACAAGGACAATATCTTTAGAATGAAATGTTCTTAAAAAATTTGGACTATAACAAGCAAAAATAAATAATAATAATAATACTATTGATAATACCTCAGTTTGTGAAAGCTGTGTGTAGCAGTAAAAGGTTGTAGGATTATAAATGTACAATATTTTTAAGTGAATTGATAGAACTATCGGAACATGGAATGAACTTTGTATGTACTTTGGCAGAAGAGCCCATATTGCCTTGAGAAAAGTTCTTGGTTGATAAGGTGTTGCCGTAACCAAAGCGATATCTTACGTAAGAGAACAAGATTGTGAAAAAACAGAAAACATTGCATTCCTAAGAAAGGACGAAGTCAACGGACCAAGCCATGTTTTTGGTGAACATGGGCATTGTGAGCCGTATTTTTGTATCGGAATACCAAAAGAAAGATAAATAAATGACGTACCTGAGATGAAAGCTGAACGAGATTGTAAGTACTGCAGCCACCTGCGCCCACGTCATTAAATGACAAATTACGGGCCAAATGCTCCAAAGACAGGTTATTGCTCATGAAGTGTACATGATAAAGGTTGAAGAATTTATTGTAAAATAAGATAAATGAAGATAACATTAAGGCATTAGAGCGAGCTGCAGTGGTGCAGAGTAATGAGTGGCTAGAAGAAAGAAGAGTTTGACTTAACGCTTCAAAGTTTGGACTTGTGTGCAGACGGAAAAGAAAATATTGCTGTATTGAAGATTGAGAAATGTGATTTGTTTATAGATCATAGACTTCGTTTTCTTGCTGATTCGCCAGATGAACTGGTTGGAGATGAAGGTAAAGTGTCCAGCCTCAACAAGCCACTTCTCGCCAGATGAAGTTATTGTACAAAAAAGGACATAGTCGAGTCTTTCTGGAAACAAACAGATAATGGTCCTACCATAAATACAAATTACCGTGGTACTACCAAGTCCAAGGACAATGTCATATTACGAGAAGGAGATTTTGTATGTTTATTCTGTTGACCCCTCTGAGTATCAAAGAGGACAAAATCGAGAGAGACTATCTATTCTAGAAACAAACAGATAATGGTCCTACCATAAATACAAATTACCGTGGTACTACCAAGTCCAAGGACAATGTCATATTACGAGAAGGAGATTTTGTATGTTTATTCTGTTGACCCCTCTGAGTATCAAAGAGGACAAAATCGAGAGAGACTATCTATTCTAGAAACAAACAGATAATGGTCCTACCATAAATACAAATTACCGTGGTACTACCAAGTCCAAGGACAATGTCATATTACGAGAAGGAGATTTTGTATGTTTATTCTGTTGACCCCTCTGAGTATCAAAGAGGACAAAATCGAGAGAGACTATCTATTCTAGAAGGATAAGATGGTCCATAAACTTTCAAGCTTATATTGTGATAGTTTACTTCCTGAAATAATAGATCCATGACGCAGTCGAAATTTGCCAATATAAGAATCTTTGCAAACTATTACAGCTCAACAGGCACATGTAAAAGATTAATACAATACGGCCGAACATGCACTATAGAAATAAAATATTTTATGCGACTGTTTGAATGATTTACTACATACATGTATGGTAGTATATAACTAAATAATTTAAGGTTTAGGATATGAAAACGTAAAACATGTAACCTTCTGCTGTAGAGTTAATATCAAAAGGATGCTTAAGGTAACATTATTTTTAATGTTGATAATGTAATTCGGTCGATCATGTTATTTCATTTTAAATTATTATAATAGAGTTTGGTTGTAGCAACTCTACAATGAATTGTGCAATATTATTGAATAATATTGTTTTTTATCCTGGATAAATGTACTGTCATATGGGTAACGGCTTTGTTTCCTTGTAGTTTCTTTTTATATTAATTTTGTAAATAGTAGGAGCTTAAAATTAGATTATACGTTGAATGTTGATAATGTTATTCTATTTGCTAATGTTTTTTTTTATATTAAATAGATTTAATAGAGTCTGCTAGTTGATATTTGTAATGAATTGTATATTCATTAAATAATGTTATTTTTATTTATACAGGGTGTCAATTAAGTCTGGAACCTCTTTTTTAATTTTTGAACCATAATAGAAAGAAATACCAAAGTTCACACCTGCTTACTGGTGATAGTAACGCACACATCTGCTCAATTACCGACCGGATAATCCCTTTGGGGGACGGTCCACAAGGAGTCAGACAAAATTCTTAAATAGCAGCATAGGTCAAGTTTGGTATCAAATTAAAGGTCTTAGGTAGCAGAGTACAATGCCGCAAACCGGACTTCAGAAGGTGGATTCATTCAGTAGTTATAGCTATTTGAATTTTAAAACAATTGAACAATGTAAATTATCAAGTATTACAAGTAAACACCAATTTTTAAGTACCTGTGATCAAAGTAAGTGTTCAAAATGCTCCCCTACCATCGTCTGGCAATGTCCTAGGCGGTTAACTAAGACTAAATAACAGCTAAACTAAACAACACATGAGTACACAAGACACAGTGTCCACATTGTAATTTTCAACTGGTAACTGTTCGTCATCTAACACTACTTTAGGACTGTCGTGATAACACGAAAACACCTGTGCTAAACCGCCCTAGAGTTCAGAATGAGTAATTCGAACAAAGTGTGACAGTAGCGGGCGGGCAGGTGTGACTTTGCGAGGCGCCTGACCGCCGCTGCTCCGCGCCCCGTGGTTTTCAACCCCAGCATCTGTGCGAGTGCGAGTCTTCGAAGACTTTAGCTGCGCGCGTGACCTTGAGTGTGTGGTGATAGGCGGGAGGGGTGGCGGGGTAGCATTATGCGCTGCGTCCCGAAACCATTTCCTGTGACTCATGGGTAAAACCCTCCTTTCAGGAATCGTATTGACCCAAATAACTCATCACACTCACTATAATCAGTCTATTTTGTGACAGTGCTGATTTTTTGTAGAATTAAATAATAAGAAAATACCAAATAATAGCAATAATAGGACTTATCCTTGTTTTTCAGCTGTTATAGTGTTGTTTAACGTGATTCTAAAAATAATTTATTTGTCAATACTAATCTGCAATAAATACGTAGGCCTGCCTAACGTGCTTCTCTCGTGTATGAAGTAACTGAGTGCGGAATACTCCAATTCAACCCCAGCATCTGTGCGAGTGTACGTAGGCCTACCTAACGTGCTTCTCTCGTGTATGAAGTAACTGAGTGCGGAATACTCCAATTCAACCTCAGCATCTGTGCGAGTGTACGTAGGCCTACCTAACGTGCTTCTCTCGTGTATGAAGTAACTGAGTGCGGAATACTCCAATTCAACCCCAGCATCTGTGCAAGTGTACGTAGGCCTACCTAACGTGCTTCTCTCGTGTATGAAGTAACTGAATGCGGAGTACTCCAATTCAACCCCAGCATATGTGCGAGTGTACGTAGGCCTACCTAACGTGCTTCTCTCGTGTATGAAGTAACTGAGTGCGGAGTACTCCAATTCAACCCCTTATCGTTCATAATTCGACGACACTGTTTTCAAGCTCTTCATTTCGTGGTTACCTCAACTTTAATATACCTAATTATAATGTATTGAATATCTGTAAAGGCCTCACGATGTATTCATTATTAGGCCTACTATCGAGATATATCAATATCTATACATAGTGAAACATACGTAGTCGATGCTATATATTTAAAAAATATAACATTAATACATTTTAATTTTAGTGCCGTAAATAATTTGGTGAGTTTCTCAAGTAGTTTCAATCTAGACTCCCAGGCACCACTCCGATCAGCGACAATCGGTTAAAATTTTAAAACGTCCCCTTGACGCACCTAAACGAGATAATTGTACAAACAAAAAGTATTTTGAAGCTAATGTATGTATCAAGTGAATCCAGTTATCACAATTTAGATTTTTAAATTACGTAATTATAAATCAATGAATTAAAACACAATTATAAAATTTAATTTAACAAATTTTCCGTGCTTTATTTTGTAAAAGTAATCCCTGGATCCTCTAAACAGTGCTTTGACGAGTAAGATAATACAAAATTCGTACGAATCCGATTAAATATGAGGTGAGGACGACGTTTTGAAATTAACATTGGTCATATGGCACTAAACTTACGACCGTAGACGGGTAGTGCACCCTCTTAAGAAGTAGGTAAGAAATGGTCCCGTCATTTGTACGACTGGACCTAAACTCCGTTTACACTCCAGATTATGTATGTCTGTGTTACACGTTTAACAATATTCTAGATCGCTAACTGCACATATGGACAAAACAGCATTTTCTACAACTTTGTACATGAATGCAAAACTAATCTAAATAAACGATTGCAATATGTTTCAATTCAAAATAATTTTCCAATAAGATAAAATGCTGGATTATATATTCTTAAATTTTAATCGAAAATCACTTCTTGGCTATTCTTGGCCTAGATATTTTAAACATTTTTTACATATAATTTGGGTTTAATTTGTAGGTATAAATTATTTTCCTACTAATTTTATTTTATTTGAAAACTTCTAATAAATAATATAACCATTTAAATAAACTTTACATGACAATTGGAACATTTCTCCAGCAAGTTAATAGTTCACATAAAATGTGTCCACGGAACAAGTCAGTAAATGATCTGTAACGTATTGCTGACTGATTTGTTGCAAGTTAATAGTTCACATAATATGTGTCCACGGAACAAGTCATTAAAGTCAGTAAATGATCTGTAACGTATTGCTGACTGATTTGTTGCAAGTTAATAGTTCACATAATATGTGTCCACGGAACAAGTCATTAAAGTCAGTAAATGATCTGTAACGTATTGCTCGCTGATCTGTTGAATTCCAAACAGTTTTTTGATACATAGTATAATAAAGTTATCGATACGCCAAACACCATCTCCTCATTCTCCTGTAATTATTGAAATAAGGAATAATAATTCCATCAAATGACAAATAAACCGTTAACAAATTGAAGACAGACTGCAAAGTTCGATACTTTAAAATATGATATAATGCTATTTATTTGCACTTAGTCATTATATGTTCTTTGCCTAAATATGAGATTATAAAATTTTTAGCCAAATCCAGATTGTTTTAATTTACATTATTGTTATGTCATCATTCTTCTATGAAAACATAAAAAATAAATAACAGACAAATTTCACCTAGAAATCACTAGGGCATTTTTTACCAATCTATTTAATTTAAGTATGTAGGCCTAATATACGTCAGCGCTAGAAGTTGTGGTTCAAATTTCCCTGAATGACAAGCTGATTTTAGCCTTTGTGCAGAGAGGTTCAATAAATTGTCTATAAATTTCACATAATAGGCTAAAACCATGGAGTTGATATATTTTTGTAATCTGTATATAACACGGATTATGAAATAAATTTAATGAATTGCACAAATTACAATTATTTACTCCCTTCAGGTTTTTGACGTGCATTATAGTGTACTACTGACATAATACTCTTGTAATACTGGGAAGAGCATTTCTACGACACTCAAGTAGTTTTGGTATTTTCTACTGGAGTCAATACTTCCTTGGTACTCTGTCATAAGTGTAATTTAAAACACCTGTATAAAATATCATAAATATATAATCTCTAATTTATTACTTAAAAATCACCGACGTGAAACTGGCCATAGATTCCAGCCATAAAAAACGAGTAGCTGGACCTATTTCCTAACTAAATCCTAACCTAGTTCATCAACTCAAACCATACAAAATATATATTTAATTAATAATGGCAAGTCAAGATAAATACTAAAAATAAAGATTTTAAATGAACAAACACTACTTTAATGATAATAATCTCCATTTATAGCGGCCATTTACAAGACTATACTCATTTAACAAGGCAAGTTCTGAGAAACCCTATAAATGGTCCCGTACCTCAAAAACGAACAAGCCAAATTTGATAAAACTTTCTATACACATTCACTACATGGTCTACTATCCTGCAATACAGCCTTCATTCTTAGGCCGCGCCCAGTTTCGGAGCCACAACGGTTGTACAGGTTATTTGCTAAAACATCAAATCTATACTCACCTGAAAAATGGTAGAGCCTATTTTGCTTGATCCTCGCATACATATTGCAGTCACTCTAACAGAAAATTGCGAACATCAACCGTCTTATCTATAGTAATGAAGACTATGCTGGTTGAGCTTTTTATTCGAAAGAAGAGAAGGAGAACCTGGATTAGAGATGAGTGATATGTAACGTATTAGTGTCACTAACAACGTTATTCAGTGGTTACCTATTACCAGAATAAAGTTAGACGAGTAACACCCTGTTATTTCAGTAACGGGAGGGCGGAATGCTTTGGCGTTCTCATAACGTCTTCCTGGCATTAGGCTAGTAATCTGGTTAGTGAGTAAAAGCCGAGGCTATTAAATTAAAACAAACCCGATGGGGTTGTTTATTAAAATAATGCAATACTGAGAGTGGGTCAGCTGGTAACTTGTCGCCACGGTAACAGTGTACTGGACCTAATACCAATTAACCACGTTATTTTGGTAATAGGTTATTAACAAATAATGGTATTTCTCAACCGTAACAAGCCTGGAACCGCCAACGATATGAAAACAATTACTTCATCATGGCTGAAGGGAGCAGGCAGATTGTAAGTAGGTACACTACAATAATTCCTATAACTATATCTAACTACATAAATAACTTTATTATTAAGATTAATCTTGTATTTTTTCTATTAGATCAATTAATTGCTACTAATGCTATAGTTTAATTGATACGTTTTTGAAGTACGGCCGTCCATAGATTGGTTTTATCAGCACATAGCCTGTAAAATCGGTGTGGCTCCGAAAATAGGCCTAAGAATGAGGCTTATATTTTAGTATAGTGGACCATGGAATAAATGTGTATAGGTTTTATCAAAATCGGCTCGTACGTTTCTGAGGTAGGCCGTCCGTGGATTTTATATTTTAGCACATAACCTGAGGAATGACAATAAGAATGAGAGTACTATAATAATACAGTAGACCACGTATTCAAAGTAATGTATTAGGTAGATTCTATAGACTTTTGGATTTGTTCTTTTTGTTTTTAAATTATAAAATTTATTTAGTTTTATTAAGTAAACTGGTTCAGGAACTAGGTTAGTTTTAGTTCAGGAACTAGGTCAGGAGTAGTTACCAGGTTAGGTTTCATGTCAGAGGATTAGTTCTTTTTATGGATGGAATCTAAGGGCAGTTTCACACTGCTTACAAACATTTGTCTCGCTTAGCACGAGTAAGAACTAACTAGTTGATTGGCCATAGTTAGGTTTTCGTCTTATTGTCTTAGAAATAAACATTAACTATAATAAAGAATAAAGAGAATACGAGAACAAAGAACACAGAATGCGGCCTACCGATTAGTTATTCTATAACTGAAGCTTATTAATGATTTCGAGAACTGCTAATTGCTTGTTAGTACTTTTATTCTGGTGTTAACTGGTATGTTGGATTTGTTTAGAATCGACAAGAAACGGCGGTTGTCTAGAGAATCACAATGCTAGCAGTACTTTTTTTTAACAAATTCTGTTGTTTAGATCCCACCACCTGATTATACATTATTTAATAAGAAGATGAAGAGAAACCGCGTAGCAAAAAGTTTAATTCTAACAAAGAATTTCCATAACCAATTTATTTGTTGGTCATCCTGGTGTGTAACTAGCTTCTTATGTAGTGTATATCTGTTCAATGAGTAAATATTTATCCATTATGTATCGACCGCGTTTATGTCATATATATTAATTAGTGGAAGTTCTAAATTAAAGAGGATTATAAAAGAAGAATAAGAATGGCACTGTCTAAGAAGAAATTTATAAGAAAACCCCACCAACCTTGAAATATTGAAGGTAGCCTATCTTCCTGTTACCAATTTAAAACTCCAGTGGACGGTAGACACTCGTTTCACAACTGTATAACTCCTAGAATGACGAGACAAGAGTTGCGAGCGAGTAGCTGCGAGGGAGTTGAGTAATGCGCCTTCACATCCCCTCCCAGACGGTCTAGAGCCAATGGCGGGACCTGCAGACAGCAGACACATACGATACCTCCCCCTGTGACTGAGAGAGCCAACGACTGTTAGTCTACACACACGGATACTCCCCTACTCCTCAGCTATACCAAGAACATCTTCATAACAGCACCGGACCCATCAAGGAAACATATCTTTATCGCTTGCACTACTACGCATTAACACATTGACTAGTGGATGCCCTCACATATTTCACGCGGTGCCCATTCATCAAAATATGCCAAAAATTGAGCAACGTTTTTTTAGCGGTTGTTTAGAATTCTTGTGGGACAGAATTGCTAGTTTTATTTATTTTTGGTCTTATGTAAACAGAGTTGGTAGCAGCACGAGGGACCCTACATTGCTACAGCTTTTTATTTTACCAAAATACGACATAAATTATTGGAATAAGTTAATTTCGAATTTATACATTTGAAATTAGCCACCGCGAGGTTTAGTGGAATCTCTCCCATCTGCATGGACTCGAGCTCTTCACATCTAAGTTATACCGGAATTGAGAATTGTAAGAACACGAATCCCCCACAGCGCAAAATCAGACCCGAAGTATCAATAGCGTTTAACGGAGTCTCCCCATCTGCATGCACTCGAGCTCTTCTTATCTAACTTATACCGGAATTGAGATTTGTCAGAACGCGAATTCCCCGCCTTGGTACCATAGCGAGGAATTCCACAGCAAGGCGTTGGAGGGGAAGGGAACTTTGGTGTGGTGAAGAGGGAAATTCTTTAGCAGCGGGATGAATGGTGTCACAAGTGCATACATATTTAAAAACTGTTCGTGAGAGTTTCTCTTTTTGTTGATAGTTGAGTCGACGAGTGTTTTAAGTGCTTTCTAATTTGTTTCAAATTTTATTATCGATTGTGATAGAAATTATCACCCTGCAATTTTACAAGGAAGGGAACTTTTGTTACATTATACGTTGTTTTGACCGGTCTTAAGTTAGTAGTTTGAAGCTGTTTTATTAGACCCTTTTTTGTTGCGTCATACGGTTCACTACTCTCATAAAATGTCCTGCCATTTCGTAAGCCACTCAATTATCATCGAAGGTGCTATTCCACAGATATCGTTAAAATATAGCTAAACAAAATGTAACACAGTTAATTCACTTTTACAAAACCTTTATTTTTGGAGTTTGACGATCATAATTGAAACTGAATAACTTACTTTCGGAAAATCACGTAACTTTAATTTATTTTATAAAACGGGAGACAACCGACTCAGAGCTTTCACACAGAATTCACTATATTTGAAAGATTTAAATCCAATTGGTGAGTTTATATATAGAGCCACTAGAATAAAGTATTTTATGTTTACTTTAATCCACAGAAAATCTATGCAATTAATACGTGAACTAGTACATCTACATGACCCTATTCACAGTGAACTTTAAAACCCACTAAAATACACTATTTCAAGTATACTTAAATAATATATTTGATAAGATTTGGTAACAAGTACTTTATTGAACAATACGAGATTATCCAAATAAATCTATATATAGCAATAAATTAATAAAGACACTAAAATACAGAATTTGTTGTCTAATTAAATTGATAAAAGTTGGTAACAAGTACTTTACTTCAGTAAATATTGAACAATACGAGATTATCCAAATAAATCTATATATATATATATATACAGGGTGTTCTGAAAAAAGGTGCCCATAAGTCAGGGCGTGATTCCTCACATCAAAATAAGAAAAAAAGGTCTAATTAACATAGGTCCTAAAATGCTTAGTTACCAAGTTATACAGGGTGAAAGATTTCGTCTGAATTTCAGTTCCCCTGCTGCAACGAAGCCCCTACGGGTATTTGTTGGCTGTTAATTAAGAATGTACAATTTAGCGTACTTTATGTAAAATGAAACTGAAAAATTGAATAAAAAACCGTTTCCAGACCTGTAGCTACAGTAATTTTTAAGATATGTGACGAAATACCCGAAAACTTGGTCCCGAAAAACAAGTTACATTTAGGTTTGAAGCAGATTTACTATGTTAAATATACAATAAATACAAAATATTTTTTCACGGTACTTGTAGAAAATTTAATTTCGAAGAGAAAGATGTAAAATAAGTCTATAATATACAAACGCAAACTTTAAAAAAATAATCCTTAATTAAATACAAAACGCATGAAAAATAGACAAAATCTGTTAAAGCCTCTTTACAAATGTAATATTGAAATTAAAACAGCTGTTTTTTGTTAAAATATTTGATTTGAGAAACAAAATAATTTCTATTTAAAACATATGTTTTAACAATGTAACATTGTTTATAATAATTTAAATAAACATTACAAGCAGCTATTTTTCCATTTGCTCATTAAGTGCTTGTGTTGATCTGTATTTTAATGCAAGTTAGTGCGAGTGCCGTTTGAAGTTAATTTTTGATAGCTAATAATATCTTATTCATCATGACAGGTAATATGAATATTATGTACACTAATGGTGAAATGGCCAGACATGCATTTAATGTACGGTCTTGCACATTGCAACAGTCGTCAGGCTAGACGACTCTATCAGGAAACATTTTCCTCATAGACAGTTACCGACTCATAAAATGTTTTCTTCCATTCATAGAAGGCTAAGCGAGACGGGAACCTTTAAATCTGGAAAAGTTGGTAGATCAGGACGGCCACGTACAACGTGTACAGCTGAATTGGAGGAGGGCGTGTTGGACGAAATAGAGAATCATCCTGGAAGAAGTACTAGAGAACTAGCCTTGGATTTCGGTGTTAGTAATTCAAATTGTCTGGAAGATTTTACATGAGCAGCAGTTGCATTCTTATCACTATCAAAAGGGTCCAGGCTCTTTTGCCTCGAGATTACTTTCCTCGTGTTCAGCTATGCCAATGGCTTATCCAAAGGTGCAGAAATCCACATTTTTTTAAATTACATTATCTTTACTGATGAAGCAAAATTTTCAAGAATGGCTATTCTTAACACCCACAATACTCACATGTGGGCAATTGAAAAATCCACGTGCTATTTCAGAGAACCGTCACCAATATCAGTTTTCTATAAACGTATGGGCTGCTATTCTGGGTGATAAAATTTTTATTAGTTTTTTACCTGATACGCTCAATGGTGAAAATTATTTACATTTATTGACGACTAATCTGAATGAGTTACTCGAAGATGTGCCACTATACACACGCAACAACATGTGGTTTCATGCAGGATGGAGCTCCAGCTCATTACACATTACAAGTAAGAGAATTTTTAAATGAAGCATATCCAAACAGATGGATTGGTCGAGGAGCCCCAGTAGCATGGCCTGCAAGGTCCACCTGACCTCAATCCTCTAGACTTTTTCTTATGGGGACATTTAAAGACGCTTGTCTACGACTCGCCTGTGGATACCATAGAAGAGTTGCGAATAAGGATTGTTAACGGGATTCAAAGGATACGTGAGACACCTGTGATCTTCAAAAGAGTTCGGCAGTCTATGAGAAGACGGCTGGATGCTTGTATTTTGAATGATGGGAAACATTTTGAACATCTACTGTGACGTGGTTAGTTTTTTAGGACAAGTGTAACTTTTTTGTTGAATGATAATTCAGATAACTTTTTTTATGTATGATAATGTATGATTGTTAAAAATATTTACTTGATAAAAAAATAATAGTAACTCATTAATTTGTTTTATTAAAACAGCTGTTTTAATTTCAATATTACATTTGTAGAGAGCTTAACAGATTTTGTCTATTTTCATGCGTTTTGTATTTAATTAAGGATTATTTTTTAAAGTTTGCGTTTGTCTATTATAGACTTATTTTACATCTTTCTCTTCGAAATTAAATTTTCTACAAGTACCGTGAAAAAATATTTTGTGTTTATTGTACATTTATCATAGTAAATCTGCTTCAAACCTAAATGTAACTTGTTTTTCGGGACCAAGTTTCGGGTATTTCGTCACATATCTTAAAAATTACTGTAGCTACAGGTCTGGAAACGGTTCTATTCAATTTTTCAGTTAATTTTACATAAATTACGCTAAATTGTACATCTTAATTAACAGCCAACAAATACCCGTAGGGCTTCGTTTGCAGCAGGGGAACTGAAAATTCAGACGAAATTCTTTCACCCTGTATAACTTGGTAACTAAGCATTTTCGGACCTATGTTAATTAGACCTTTTTTTCTTATTTTGATGTGAGGAATCACGCCCTGACTTATGGGCACCTTTTTTCAGAACACCCTGTATATATAATATATATATATATATATATATATATATATATATATATATATATATATATATATATATATATATATAGCAATAAATTAATAAAGACACTAAAATACAGAATTTGGTGTCTAATTAAATTGATAAAAGTTGGTAACAAGTACTTCAGGACTATCGAAAAACGAGATTATCAAATGAAATATAAACGTGAACCGCTATATCTTATAACCCGATAAAAAATAATTTGTTATAAGATACTAACATACAGCGTTTTATGTCTACTTCAATAATATACTTGACAAAATTTGATAGGAAGTACTTAGAATAGAATAGAATAGAATATGAATTTATTCCTTCGATTATTTACATAGTTTTATGTACACAATACAGATTTGGCTCGGAATTCCTAGCCATCGAATCAAGTAGAGATGGCTAGCACAAAACGAAATTGACAAAAAAAACTTTTCTTAGAGTCTACATAAACTTAAATCCTAGCGGTCCACCGCAGTGTTCGCAACTAAATAAAATAACATACAAATAAACAATAATACTAAAATACACTTAGCAACAAAACATTATTACAAACCCAGAAATTACATTCTACAATACAATTAATATGTTTTTTTGTATAGTAAGACTTTAAGATACAGTAGTGTAAAATATAAAACAAAAGAATAATTGCATTCAGGTTCCCTAAAAACATTAAAACTTCAGTGCAGAATCTCAAAAAAACCTTTGTGTCTTCTTTTTCTAGTAGCCATCTTTTAACTTCTCTTTTGAAAAAATTTAAGTATTTGGAGTTTTTAATACTGTGGGGTAACATGTTAAAAACCTTTGGGCCTATATAAATAAAAGTTTTTCCGAAAATAGTTTTATTTATTTTTGGTCTTATGTAAACAGAGTTGGTAGCAGCACAAAGAATTGAAATTGTTTATTTCCCTCATTTCCACTTCGGATGTAGAATATTTTCAAAACTTTAAATATAAAAAGGTGTTTGAGAGGGAGGATGTTAGTTACTCGGAATAAAGGTATGGAGGATTCTCTATGAGGCTTACGTGTGATTATTCTTACAAAATGTTTTTGAATTACTTATATTGGTTGCAATGAGACATTGCCAGCTGCTCCCCAGATCTCAATACCGTATATAAGTCTTGAATGAATTAAGGAAAAATATAAAACTCGGTGTAGTTCGTCATTTAAGAGATTTTGTAAAAAATAGAATGTTCTTATGCTCTTACGTAATTGTGCCTGTAACTGATTAATATGTTGTTTCCAAGAAACATTTTCATCCAAAGTTACACCTAAATATTTGACATGTGCTATCTGTTTAATTTCTGGGCAAAGGCAATTTTGAGTTCTGGAACAATTAAAATAAGTGTGAAATTTCAGTGTATCTTTAAAGTAAAACTGTTTAAGGTCGAAATTAACAAAATTAGTTTTATCAGCGTTAATTATCATTTTTTTATTAGTACACCATGAGCTTAGAGTCTGTAAATCTGCATTAATATGTTCCCAAATTATTTGCCATGATCGCTGCACGTATCGAAGGGCAATATCGTCCGCAAAAGCTATGATTTTTCCGTGAAAGGGTACATTCAATAAATCATTCGTGAAAATTATGAACAGGGTTGCTGACAAAACAGACCCCTTTGGTACACCTTGCAATATACGCTTTGAATTACTTAAACAATTTTTAATTTTAACTTGCTGAGTTCTTCCCGTCAAAAAGCTTCTAAACCAATTTAATGCGTTTCCTCTGAGCCCACAACACTCCATCTTCTTTAAAAGAATATCGTGATCAACAAGATCAAATGCTTTAGAGAAATCAACGAATAAACCTGAGACCTTACTGTTATTATTTATACCATTTAAAATTCCCTCCATGAAAGTTAAGATTGCAGATTCGGTACTTTTACCTTTGGTGAAACTAAACTGTTTAAAAGAAAAAAATGTATTTTTATTGAGAAAACAAATCAGCCTAGACTTCATACATCTCTCAAACACCTTAGATATTACAGACAAAAGAGCAATCGGTCTATGGTTCTTCACCTGCTCCCTAACGCCCTTTTTGAAAATAGGAACTACAATAGTTTGTTTCAACTGAGTAGGAAACTTGCCAGATTCAAAACTCAGATTAACAATGTAACTCAAAACGTGTGAGATAGTGTCTTTTACGTATTTTATGAACTGTACCGAAATATTGTCTATATTCCAGTAGATTTTCTATTTTTTAATGATTTAATTGTGTTTTAAATTTCTAAAGGAGTAACTGGGCTAAAAAATATAGTGTTAGATTGACGGCGACAATGAGCGAGGGTATCAGTGAGTGGGCGGGGGGATAAGGGGGGCCTGTTATCAGTTGTTGGGAGATTGACACAAAATACTCATTGAATACGTTAGCTGTCGTTTCCGGACCTTCAACAATGCGACCATCCTCTAGCTTTATCTTAAGATTAAGATTCTTATCAGTTTTGTCAATGAGACTGTTTATTATTTTCCACTGCTCTGTAGAGTTTCCTGCATTAATATGAATTAAATTGTGGTAATAATTATTCTTAGTTTTCTCAATTTCCAGATCTAGATCAATTTTAAATTTCGAAAAGTAAGTACTAAAAACTGTATCGTATGGTCTTGTTTTTAAAATCTTTGATAACTTATTCCTTTTATCAACTTTTTTTAGAATTAGCTCGGTTATCCAAGGACTTTTAAATTTTGCCTTTTTAAATTTTTTAGAAATAATTTTGGTTTTCTGGTTAGAAATTATACATCCATTTAATATATCATAAAATATGCTAAGCGCTATGTCAGTGTCGTCAGTGTTGTACACTTTGTCGCAAACAGCATTTCGCACCTTCAAAATCAACTTTCTTAATAACTGTTTGTTCATTATTTGATAAGTTATAGATATTATGATTGTTCATTACCAGTGCTATTAAACTATGGTCAGTTATATTTAGTTGAAAAATACCTGATTTGAATTTTAATAGATTTTTATTTCTTACAAATACGTGGTCCAAACATGAAGAGTGCTCGACGGTCGACCTCGTGTAATCTGTTATCAGTGAGCTAAAACTATTATTGTAAAATAAAGAGAGGTACGCTTCCGATTCAACGGTAGTCTTTTTAATATAAATGTTAAAATCGCCCATGACTATTGAATTCGATTTAAAACTTACGAAGTGCGGTTCTATCTCGTTGAAAAAGTCTAAAACTGAGAAATTGTGAAATCTATAAACACCGAACAGAATCATTGTAAGGTTATCAAAATATATTTGTAGCTGTATAACATCTGCAGATCTCATGTTACATTCTACTAAGCTACATTTGTAAATAAATCAATAGTAAATCGAAATTTTTCCTAAGACTTCTAATGTTCTGATGAATGAAGGCTAAGTTATTGTGTTTACTGAGGGGAAAAAGATTGATCTAAAAATTAAATGTGCGATTCATTGTAGATATTTATATGTGTGTTAATAGCAATAAGAAAATTAAAAATAACATTGTATTGTATACCCTTGGACTGTTCACAGCTTTTCTAAGTCAGAAGAAGTCTATTCTCTTACACTTCTCCCCTTCACTTCTCCGTACGAAGATCCTCCCGTCTCTGCTCCACACGTACTTGTAGTTCTTCTCTCTGGCAGCTTCCTTGGTTTTCGACATCGTACTTTACTTCAGTAACTCAGGGAAAATACGAAATTATCTAGAAAAGAATAGATATTAATACGTAAACGTTATTTCCCTATAACCCAAATGACCAGAGGTGTATACAGCAACTAAAACTATTTTAAATATAATTTATATCACTTGAGACATTTTATCAAAAAGTGCATAGAAAGTTTGAAGTCTACTTGTATTATATATTTGGCATAATTTGAGAGTAAGCACTTAACTCGTGATATGTTGAAATGAGCGAGAATGAAAGGAATTAGTATGATTCACACACACAACATGAAAAGGAAGGGTATTTTATGACACCCGGAGCCCACACAGAATATCTCTTTCTATTGTTGTCACAGCAATTCCAAGGCCGCATACCTGCCTTGCCCGAGTACTAACTGATGTGCCTTGCGCTGATTGGCAGTATTGTTCGTTTATCACTCCTAGCAACTAACAGTGATCACTGACCTATGTCTTATCTGTTCTACCCACATGAACTTGCAGTGTCACTAGTGGAGTACTTCCAACATCTGCTGCTGTAAAAGTAAGTGAACATACGCCTAATACGTTCTCAGCTCTATGTCTTATCTGTTCTACCCACATGAACATGCAGTGTCACTAGTGGAGTACTTCCAACATCTGCTGCTGTAAAAGTAAGTGAACATACGCCTAATACGTTGTCAGCTCTATGTCTTATCTGTTCTACCCACATGGACATGCAGTGTCACTAGTGGAGTACTTCCAACATCTGCTGCTGTAAAAGTAAGTGAACATACGCCTAATACGTTCTCAGCTCTATGTCTTATCTGTTCTACCCACATGAACATGCAGTGTCACTAGTGGAGTACTTCCAACATCTGCTGCTGTAAAAGTAAGTGAACATACGCCTAATACGTTCTCAGCTCTATGTCTTATCTGTTCTACCCACATGAACATGCAGTGTCACTAGTGGAGTACTTCCAACATCTGCTGCTGTACAAAGTAAGTGAACATAAGCCTAATACGTTCTCAGCTCTATGTCTTATCTGTTCTATCCACATGAACTTGCAGTGTCACTAGTGGAGTACTTCCAACATCTGCTGCTGTACAAAGTAAGTGAACATACGCCTAATACGTTCTCAGCTCTATGTCTTATCTGTTCTACCCACATGAACATGCAGTGTCACTAGTGGAGTACTTCCAACATCTGCTGCTGTACAAAGTAAGTGAACATACGCCTAATATGTTCTCAGCTCTATGTCTTATCTGTTCTACCCACGTGAACAAGCAGTGTCACTAGTGGAGTACTTCCAACATCTACTGCTGTACAAAGTAAGTGAACATACGCCTAATATGTTCTCAGCTCTATGTCTTATCTGTTCTACCCACGTGAACAAGCAGTGTCACTAGTGGAGTACTTCCAACATCTGCTGCTGTAAAAGTAAGTGAACATACGCCTAATACGTTCTCAGCTCTATGTCTTATCTGTTCTACCCACGTGAACAAGCAGTGTCACTAGTGGAGTACTTCCAACATCTGCTGCTGTACAAAGTAAGTGAACATACGCCTAATACGTTCTCAGCTCTATGTCTTATCTGTTCTACCCACATGAACATGCAGTGTCACTAGTGGAGTACTTCCAACATCTGCTGCTGTACAAAGTAAGTGAACATACGCCTAATACGTTCTCAGCTCTATGTCTTATCTGTTCTACCCACATGAACATGCAGTGTCACTAGTGGAGTACTTCCAACATCTGCTGCTGTACAAAGTAAGTGAACATACGCCTAATACGTTCTCAGCTCTATGTCTTATCTGTTCTATCCACATGAACTTGCAGTGTCACTAGTGGAGTACTTCCAACATCTGCTGCTGTACAAAGTAAGTGAACATACGCCTAATACGTTCTCAGCTCTATGTCTTATCTGTTCTACCCACATGAACATGCAGTGTCACTAGTGGAGTACTTCCAACATCTGCTGCTGTACAAAGTAAGTGAACATACGCCTAATACGTTCTCAGCTCTATGTCTTATCTGTTCTACCCACGTGAACATGCAGTGTCACTAGTGGAGTACTTCCAACATCTGCTGCTGTACAAAGTAAGTGAACATACGCCTAATATGTTCTCAGCTCTATGTCTTATCTGTTCTACCCACGTGAACAAGCAGTGTCACTAGTGGAGTACTTCCAACATCTGCTGCTGTACAAAGTAAGTGAACATACGCCTAATACGTTCTCAGCTCTATGTCTTATCTGTTCTACCCACGTGAACATGCAGTGTCACTAGTGGAGTACTTCCAACATCTGCTGCTGTACAAAGTAAGTGAACATACGCCTAATACGTTCTCAGCTCTATGTCTTATCTGTTCTACCCACATGAACATGCAGTGTCACTAGTGGAGTACTTCCAACATCTGCTGCTGTACAAAGTAAGTGAACATACGCCTAATACGTTCTCAGCTCTATGTCTTATCTGTTCTACCCACGTGAACATGCAGTGTCACTAGTGGAGTACTTCCAACATCTGCTGCTGTACAAAGTAAGTGAACATACGCCTAATACGTTCTCAGCTCTATGTCTTATCTGTTCTACCCACGTGAACAAGCAGTATACATAAATATATATATAAGAAACAAAAAATATAAAACCCAACAATACTAGTATTCTTGTATAGAATAGTTCTTTGTACTTGCAGTGATCTACTATAAAAACGATCCACTATGTTGCTATGCGCTAACCTCGTGAACGGCTGTACCAATCCGGCTAATTCATTAGTTCCTCATTGTGGGCCTACTTCACTCCTGGGATCCGTCACGAGCGTTCACCAAGGAAACTGGCTCAAGTGACTTCACGCAATGTTACGTAGTTTCATTAGTTCCTCATTGTGGGCCTACTTCACTCCTGGGATCCGTCACGAGCGTTCACCAAGGAAACTGGCTCAAGTGACTTCACGCAATGTTACGTAAGTTTCATTAGTTCCTCATTGTGGGCCTACTTCACTCCTGGGATCCGTTACGGGCGTTCACCAAGGAACCTGGCTCAAGTGACTTCACGCAGTATTACTTTAAGTTTCATTACTTCCTCATTGTGGGCCTACTTCACTCCTGGGATCCGTCACGGGCGTTCACCAAGGAAACTGGCTCAAGTGACTTCACGCAATGTTACGTAAGTTTCATTAGTTCCTCATTGTGGGCCTACTTCACTCCTGGGATCCGTTACGGGCGTTCACCAAGGAACCTGGCTCAAGTGACTTCACGCAGTATTACTTTAAGTTTCATTACTTCCTCATTGTGGGCCTACTTCACTCCTGGGATCCGTCACGAGCGTTCACCAAGGAACCTGGCTCCAATGACTTCACGCAGTATTACTTTAAGTTTCATTACTTCCTCATTGTGGGCCTTCGTCACTCCTGGGATCCGTCACGGGCGTTCACCATGGAACCTGGCTCGTTAAGTTTTAGTTTATTTTATTTTGACAATAATTAGTCACCGTTTATATAATTAAGTTCGTCAGTATTTCAAAAGGATCATTAAGATTCGTAAAATTAACGTTTTAAATTAATAAGTATACGAGGTTTATATATTTTTATAGTTATATTGTTTGTATAAATAAGGAAACAAATATTAAAAAACTGTGAATCTGAGTTTCATATATAAATTCCTATAGTGATAACTAACTGAGCTAGTCAACTAATAAATTAGTTAATAAAAAGTATACATGGAAACGTCACATAGAGTAGATTGATTTTAGCAGTACATTCTGGTGCTGCTGTCACACTGTAGGTACCGGTTGATATAATTTGATTTAAAAACTCGGAATGATGTTTTGCAGTAAATTTTTATTTTATAAGTTGGTAAACAATATTCAGCTGAATATTGTTGTGGGCTAAAGACAGTGTTTCAGTCCACGTGCGTATTGTTCTGTTCGTAGTAATTGAGTTCAGTCTGTGTAAGTATTGTTTTGTCCATAGTAATTAAAAAATAATTAGAGTAGTTATGCCACAGTAGTATATATTTGTGATGTATGTGAAGAACACCCAAGCACAGAGTAATACGGTATATAGTAAAAAGAAAGAAAAGTTTCCATAAATACGAGTATTCCGCAAACGCTTTCATCATTAGTAGTTATTACTTAAACCGAATAATTTTGGACCACTACAAGAATCCCACAGATCTGGAAAGTCAGGGAAGTGTTTCCAAACAGGTGAAAAGTCAGGGGAAATGTAAAAGAATTATAAAAAGTCAGGGAAAATCTTATGTCCATAAACTTAAAAATCCAGAAGTTGGACAGTTATTTAAAGTGAGATGATATCCAGAAAATTAACATTTCTTTATTTACACTTCTAACATTAATTGTTAAGTCAATCGGTCAAACCGTTTAAAAGTTCTAGAGAAAGAAGGTGGATACCTGGCAAGTGGAGCGGTTCCTAACATATTTTTATAGTAAATTTAATATTTTATTTTGACCTAACGCGAACTCTGAACTGTTTTAGTGCATTTTTGTTACAGCTGAATCTTGTTTGATGTTTTACTCAGATCCACAATTTAGTTTTACAATAATTTATTTGGCTGTTTATAGTTTACTATAATAGGATATTATTTTTTTATCGACCATCAATAGAAATTTGTGCAACGATTCATCGGTTTAAAGTAGACAGTGAATCTTAATTGTAACATTAACAGATCACATTGTATTATATTGCTTTTTGTTTTCAATGTTACAATCGTTGTTATTATTGAAATTTTGTATTTGATAGCTGTATTTACATCTTGCTTTGGATTCCTTTGTGTATTTTTATTCTAACTATGTTCGATTTGATGTTAAGTTATTTGTGTGAAATTTCGTAATTTCTCCTAAATAGAGTTTCTAGTCTTACATTACTTAAAATACCACATTTTAATTGTTAAATGCTTACTACTTAATGTATAATATTTATTAAATAATCGTATTCTCGTGAAAAGGGCATACCTGATAAATCTGCTAACAATAATTCTAAACATTGTATTTTTATAGAAAACAAATAGTATTGTGAATATAAAATTTTATGAAGGAAATTTTATTATTTGTGAAAAATTGTTCTAAACACAGTTATTGACATGAAACACAGTAAACTCTTTGTTGAATTTTATGTTTTTTTCCATTACTGCTCCTGTATGTAATTTCCCGTTTTTAATAATTAATTAGTTTACTACTCACTTATTTAGCGCAATTTTAGTTGTTGTAAAGCAAGTTAAATAGGTGCATATAAATACAGAACAAAACAGGCAGGAAGCAAACGCTTGCTGAGTAGTAACGTAACAACAGTGCTAGGGGTTTGAGAGAAAGCCGAGTGCCGGGCCGACCGACTCTTATTCTTCCTCTACTACAGTACAGAGCGCGCACGAAGTGGCAACACAGGGCTCGAGCGAGACGGTCCGCGAGCTTCCACCACCCCTGTCGTCGCCGCTCTGGCCGAGTCAATTTTCCCGGGGGCAGCTCTTTTACTCTTCGAATCGTTGTCTCAACGACCCTATTTGTATATTTGCAATATTAGTGTTGGGTCTTTTACACTACTAATCATTGACTCAACGACCCTTTCTGAAATAATGAAAAATAACAGAGGGTCTTTTACTCTACGAAGCGTTGTGACAACGACCCGATTTACTAAGAAAACTAAAAGTTAAATAAAAAGGTTCTTTGTCACAACGTCCCATATCAAGAATATATGTTTAGAACTACAAATGGGGTCGTTGACGCAAAGACCCTATAATGCATCGAAACTCAAATAAGACATTCGAGGGCGTTTACTCAACTGATCGTTGTCTCAACGCCCCTCCGTCCCAAACAAGCGCTTTAAAACGAAACAGGGTCAATCAGTCAACTCCTAGCCCGGCAGGCATGAAAGCGCTGCGTCTGTGCCGAGTTTAGTCCTAACATCTGATATAAGGGTAAATACTTTGTATACGTACTGTATGTAAATATTTTGTTTATTATACATGTATATTATTGAACTAGATTTAAATTCTGGTAACAGTTGTATTTGTAAAATATAAAAAAATATTTTTAAGACATAAAATTCTTGTTATGATTCCTATTACTCGTTTAAATATTCCAAATATATTTCACTCAGTTACATAAACTGAAATAATGTAACTATCATTCGTATTGAAAACTCTTGGAGCAATTGGAAAATTCTGTAAATATTACTAAATGTTAATAAAAACACTACTTTTCCAAATTGTTTATTTTTTAGACGAGGCCTTTCGAAACCAAAGGTTTTATTTAAGCAACTCCACTAATAAATATTTACATACTGTTTGTTACAATTAATATTAAAATAACATATGTTGTAAAAATGCAAATACAAAACACTTTTGGAAATATTTTAGCCAGTATGAAAAATTATATTTGACTAGAGTTTAATTTTTGAATAAATTGAGAAGAAAGATTACATAAAGATTCAAAATGTTTGTATTTGCATTTTTACACCATATGTTATTTTAATATTAATTGTAACAAACAATATTTAAATATGTATTTGTGGAGTTGCCTGAACATGAAACCTTTGGTTTTGAAAGGCCTCGTCAAAAAAATAAACAATTTGGAAAATTAGTGTTCTTATTAACATTTAGTAATATTTATCATTCGTATTTCTATTTCTGTCGGAAACAGCTTGAGGTTTCTAATTATTATTAAATGGTTAATCAAACATTACCCAACATTCAAATTAAAGTTAAAATGAGAAAGCTGCAAACAAATTGAAGCACTAATAGTAGACGTCGACAACTACAACTCCAAACATACACTATGAGGAATTCGAATGACAGAAGCCGCCGATTGACAGTACCGAAGCCACTCAGCTGAGAAGGACGAAACATTTAACTTCTGTAAGTCTGTATGACCGCACAATATCTCGAGAATGAATTGACTTATATATCGTCATTGACTTTATAGCGATCACTTTTAAATTGCTATTGTGGTTAACAGTGATAGTAACGCGAAAATCGCAGAAGAAATACATTTGTAAGCAACTGTGTACAGTCATATGATATTTTTACATGTGGCATGGTAACACAAGTACCCTATCCATTCGCAAGATTTTTCTAAAGATGTCTTATTTTTGTAAGCTTTAAATTTTATATGAAACTTTATTTGTACCTAGACAAGAAGGAGCTCCATTTTGGTGCATGTCTACTCATGCTTTTCGGATGAGCGTCATTGTATCCTATCACTCATTAGACTAGCTGTCTGTCCGCAGGATATCTAAAAAATGAAATGATGTATAGACTTGAAATATATCATGCAACTTCACCAAAGCCTGTTACGTGACAAGTGGTGCGCGTACTACTGCCTTGAAATAATAATAAGTTGAAAGAAACGGCCAAATACAAAATAATAGAATCGTAAAAAGTGAGGGCTCTGTGGTGTAATGGTAGCATATTCACCCGGCAAGTGAGAGATCCGGGTTCGAGTCCCGGTGGAGCAAGTAATTTTTGCGATTCAATTTTTATTGAAATTAAATTAGGCTAGTGCAACTTATACAAATGTAATGAATGTGGATGAATATGAATAGATAGATAGATATGAATATAGATAGATAAAATAAAGTATCGATGGATCTCATACTGTAACAAAAGTATCACCGAACAATCCTCCATCATGTATTAAAATTTCATACAAGTGTACTCAGCCGGTCTATAAATTTATTATTGTATGATTTTTTTGTTGCCAATATGGTGACACATACGACCAACGTACGGATTTTCGCAAACGCTCAGCCAATTCATACAGTGACATGCACCACTATTGAACTCAATGTTCTTCGTATAGAAATTAAAACACGTTTAAATTGGCATTTAACACTTATGAGTTAAAAATAAACTTAATAAACTTTTCCTCTACTCTTTGATGCCCCAGTGGGAAACTGCCCTCAGTGTAGTTAAGATATCTGGAGTTCTTATGTACTGTAGGAAATTACAGTGAGAACGTACTCGTGTTACGTTTTGTATACATAAACACATTTGAAGTTTTCCATTCGATTTTTAATGAGATTCTAAATATACATTCTTGTGCCAATAACGTGTATTTTGATATTTCCGCACTAAAATATTAAGTTCAACGATACAGTACGTTATGAAACATATCTGATGCATATTATAATATAAAGGTAATATTTGAGGTCATAGTTTGTATTTTAAGTAGCGAACAATTTCCGAGGTTTGTGCGTTAAAACCACATGTTCTAGGTTTGCAACTTATGACTTATTAAACATAGTCAATATCAAATAAATGCTTCAATGGTATTACTATTTCTATGAGTATTTAAGAAACATGTGTACCAGACTGACCTTAGCCTATATAAAATTTTGATGTAATACTACCGCCATTATATTATATTATTAACTCTAAAAATATGGAACTTCTGGAAGGATTTTTTCTCTCAAGTCAATGCATCATTATCATGTTATTCTATTTGTTTATTTTGAAAATTATAACGGCCATTTGTTAGTATTAAATTAATGTTTACTTCAGTTCAATGCATACGAGCTTTAATATTAAAAACTTCATATATGGTATATTGTTACTTAGAATATTTGACGTGTCAACTATTCCATTTAATCTATTTGTTAATTTCATGTATAAGTTGTAAAAAGATGTTTGTTAGCATTGCATGATTTTTACAGTTTAAATTAATTAACGCTTAAATATCAATGGAATGGAACTAATATTTTAACTACAACAGAATTAACAGTGAGGTAGTCTCAGGTAGCCTCAGGTGAGGTGGTTCCTTCCTCGAAATGGCGTCATTACCAGACAATAGTTTTATGGCAACTGGTCTCGAGTTTGCGTGTCCCTTCTAAATGGGTCTGATAAAATTATGTGGAAGGGCTTATACAACTATAAAACTATAAATTCTGAGAAGGGTATTGGGTAATGATATAATTCTACTCAATAGCGTTTCTTTTATGTTATAACACTAGCTGTTACCCTCGGCTTCGCACGCAATCTTTAAAAAAGAAGTCCTTATATCACTTAGTAAAAACAATTATGATGTAATACCTGTATTATTGGAGTCCTATAACAATTTTAAAACGTAAGTAGGCATACATCAGGTAGATATCATTTAAGTTCATGGTAAATAGTATCACAGTTTAACTTAATTATTAAATCATGTTTGTCACGTGTAAGAGCATTTATGGTTCTAATTAATTATATACATAACATAACAGCTGAATCTGCCTTGTCATCCCGATCAAGAAAACACAAACCTCGGGTCACACTGGTCTCGGAAACTCACTTCGGTCAAAAAGCGTGTATTTCCAGTCCTTGTCATATATTTCAGGTCTAAGATATTTCCAGTACCTTATTAGAGTTTGCCTAAAATATATATAACTTACTTGCGTAGGACCAAAATGCCTACTTGGGTTAAAAAGTGCCTACTTAAGACTATATAATTCACTTAACCTAATATGTCACTGTTTAGCTTGCCATATTGCCTCGATCAAAATACTATATACGTTCGATTATCTAGTTCTCGGAAATCTATTTTGGTCAAAATCATAGTTGAGTTTGCCTTGTCTTGATGAAGAAAATACACCCATAAGTAGGACTGAAAAGCCTATTACGACGTCCTACCTACTTACTATGTACTTTCGGTACAAGGGGGAAATCCTTATTAAAATTATGCAACATTCCAAAATAATCGTTATTAAAGTTTTGTGTTACACTTTAATATAAGTTGTTTTTTGGATTGTAGCCAGGGAAAGAATGAATCGTTGAGGCATGTTAGTATGCATTTCTCTGTTTTTCTATAAGCCATTATTAAAATGTAATATCATAATGTCAAGGAAGCCCACCAGTTTAAAGTAACTTATGTGAAAACATTTATAATTTTGTTTATTAAGGTTAGATTTAACAGTTTTTAATGCATTAGATGATTTGAATTCGTCACTGGCGCAATATGAAGTAAAGTTTATATATTAATGTTTTATTTACTATTATGCATTACACTACCGACCAAGCACTGTTTACTTATTAATGATAAAATTTAAATGTAAACAGATGTTTCAGTAAGTTTGTCGAACTATAGCTGTCAACAGCTGTTTAGTGCCTTATTAATTTGAATTATGAAACGTAAAACTACAATTTTTTCTGAATTCCAAAATATTCCAGGTAACTTTTCTTAACTTTTTCTTCATAAAAACCTTTCTCGGATTTCAATGGACATTTTACAAAAAGAATTAGGTAAGCGAATCGGTCCAGCCGTTATCGAGATTAGCGCTTACCAACACATTTCGTCATTCATTTTTATTTATAAGATTGTTCCCGCCTACCAGTTGTCAGCATCAATCAGATAAATTTCTCAAGCCTCCACTAGATCTGACACTGAAAAATTAACGAATATAAAGGAAACCTTAATGTCATTATTCACAAGACATTTAAATACTACAGAACCGTGTGACATAATAACTCTAAAGAAGATTCGCATGTCCTGAATAAATTCAGTGATTACAAAAATCCTCAACATTATTTAAAAACTTATGGGCTATAATACCGTAACAATATCTCACTAGTGTGATACAAACTCCTTTAATAAAAAAGAAGGGTTATTATAAAAATTTTAACACCTTTGAAAACAAATTGTTGCTTTATCTGCATAAAAAAACACAATAAAAATAATTAATAAAGTTTAAAAAGTATTTTGTTGGGAAAAATATGTGTGAGGTTATATTAGAAATTAGCCTACAAGTTTTATATTAAGAACACATTTCCTAGTTTCCATACATTTTCATGGGTTTAGGAGGACAACGCCATTTAAAAAATTACATTTTGAAACATAAAAGAAGCCTTAATATTTCTGTTATAAGATATACCTGCAGCAGCGGAAGTTACATAATTTCCTCATGCCAAATGTTTAAGCTATCACTCTTTATAAATGCTTGTAATTTTCACTTTTAAAAATGACAAAATTTAGGAATACCAAACTTTAACATTTTACGATAGATACTAATCTAGTTAAGACAACCTTGGTATAAAATTGTCACTATAATCCTCTCCTTCAATTTTAAGAAACAAGGATAATAAAACCTTATGTCATTCTAACGTGAAACAACCCTTCCAACCATAGTGTAAGAAGGGCTGTGTTATGTATTGTCAGTCTAGTTACCATTCATGAAAACAATTGATTTGGTGAACAAAATCCTAGTTATTTTAAAAGTTAAAGTCATGTTAATACAATTGATTTAACAAACTCGCTAGTGCAATTTTATCAACAAGACTGTTTTATTTATTTAATAACAGTCACCCGCGGTTTAGCTCGCAATTTCTTAGGCACACGTGTGAGCACTTTTGGTTCGAGTGAATTATATTTCCGACGCCAGTGTTGAGTTTGCCTTGATACTGCGATCAATAAAATATGTAAAAATATGAATATTTATGGCCATATAAATTTACTCCGGTCTTAGTAATTTTTTAATAGTTAATTTTGCCTTATATACGCGTATATACGTACATACACAGGTTTGAAAAGCGTACTTCTGTTAAAAGAACTAATATGGGTTTTATACTAATCTTTAAATTTATACTCAAAGTTTAGATAGCAAACATTGTTTTTTATATCTATTACTGAATATCTGCTAAAAATGTATAGTTAAAATAGTTAAAAGTATATTTATACGAAGACTTTTAATTTCCTTATCTAAATATTTTCTAAATCTGTGCTCAATAGCGGTTGCATAAGAGGCTAAAATAAGAAGTTATTATTAAGCGTACTCTATTCTTTCACACTATGAATGTAAACAAATTGAAAATAGTAGTTAAATTAAGAGTTCATAACATTACAAGAGCTCTTCCAAAATATTTCGTAACTTTAGAGATCAGTGGGGCGTAGCCCGGAGAGAGATTCTTAAGAAGAATAGGCCCATCGTATTCATCCCAGGGAGCCTAAGAATGTCCGTGTAAAATTTAAGTACAATCGGTTGAATAGTTTATGAGTTAAATAAAAACAAACCAACAAAGACACTTTCTCATTTATGGTTAGGATTTCAATTATTGCCGATTAATGTTTTATTAGAGAAGACGTAAGAATAACTAAGAGGATTCGAGACATTAGTTTTGGTTATATGATAAAAATATAACACTGTGCTTCGAGAATCGGAGGCAATCCTTAAAATATAAAAAGTCTAATTTATTATGTCAAGGAAACAAAAATTAATATGTGATAATTAATTTGCATATGGTGATTAATATTTGACAGAAGAACTAGCCTTTTTACATACAAAAAGGAGACAGATTCAAATTCTTGATGGCGAAAGATAGTGTTCTTTATAAACGATAGAAAATGTCCGAAATGTATTTATTCCTTCAATAGTTTTTAGTTCTTATTCAGAAAGTTTTAAATAATTAATTACATTAAAATAGTAAGCTGTCGTCTATTAAAACTCATCAAGTAATATATATATATATATATATATATATATATATATATATATATATATATATATATATATATTATATCTATTGAAGTAAGGATAAATATTTTACAATTAATTTTATTGTTCTATATTATCGTTTTGCAAGTCATGTGTTGTATTTTTACATTGTGGTTTTAATCGTAATCGAATTATTGGTTGATCCAAATTTAGAAAATAGTGTATACAGGTGTCCTGAAGTTGGTTTATCTTGTGTCATTTGCTCATTATTAGTTCTATCAGATTTAAAAATGCACAGAAAGCCATTTAGACGAAGTAAGAACTTAGCCCGATTTACAAAAGACACGAAAATATAGAATGTTTGTGAATTACCTCCACCGAGAGAATACTTTCGTTTTCACACAGCTTCGAAAATTTTCCTACGCCTCCTAATTGCTCACCCGTTCTGGGACAGTCTAGCTCTAGATTCTGTAAGGAGTATGTCAGTCTATGAGTGTATTGTTAAAATGGAGGAAAAAGTTATTGAGTATTTAGGCGTTAAAGGCGGGAATTTTTCAAATGGTGATTGGTACTTTTATGCTGTATCTATGAAAAAAATGCTGGAACAAATACCTTCGGTGTAAAACTCGACCTTGTCGTGGTGGTGCTTAATTGGTTCTAAACTGATACAGAAAAACTCTCGAAACAACAAGCCAACATTCTGAAGGATGTGATCTGGATGTGCTTTTTAGACGGTCTGTGTGTACTAAACATTATTATTGAACTCTTTAAAAAATATTTATTGACGACACGTTTTGTGGGCGTAGCCGAAATGTAATTCTACTCATGTAATTCATGTTCTATAATGAAGAATTTTTAAATGGTAGTAGCCACTTAACCTATGCTTGCAGTTAAGATTCTCTTTAGACTACTAGATACGGTTAGATCTTAATATTTAATGTTAAAGTTGATCCTCTTAACGAAACTTTCCATGACTTCTTAACCACCTCAGACATTATTAACCAGCATAAATGTGTATTGAAAATGATATATCAATATTCAGTGTAATTGTTTAGAGTATTTATTAAACTTGAAGTATCAACATCAATTAATCCACAAAGTTAACTATTTATAAATTAAGAGATATAGATAGAGTTAACAACGTATTCAAATTACAAGACCAGGTAACGACAATAAAAGGAAAGTTTTTCCGTAAACAACATTGAAATTTTATACATTAATTTAAATATTACGAATAAACCAATTTTTCAAGAATATATAATTACTTGGCATGAATTTAAAATTTATATAGAGAATCAAACTAATTCGTAAAAAGTTATGGAAATATACGTTTTAATAATTCATTTATTTAAGGAAAATTGCTTATTACTTTCAAAATTACGTATCATTTTAATTACTATTAATAATGAGATCTGTACTCTTAATATTTATAATTACTACTTATCTATACAATTTCCATTTTACAAATTTATTTGTATTACACCTTTATTTTTCTTAGTTAGTACAGTTTAGCATTTAACTCCTTTTAAAGTACATCTGTCTCCGTTAAAAGGGGTTTGTCTTAATACATTTTAAAATAATACAAAACAAATTATTATTTTAGTACATTTATACTGGCAAGAGAATAGTGTACGCTACACCAACACGAGCGCTACACCGAGTGCCGTACGACTGCTGCGCGGCAACATCGCCACATCGTCTGGCTGCACTCAGTTGACATAAATACCCTAGTTGACTAATAGAACCTCCAAATAGCTAAAAGTAGGTCGTTGTCTCAACGACCCATTTTTCGAAATATTCAACTAAACAAGCAAAAAGTGGCGTTGTTGCTACGAACCCAGTTGAGTAATTGACCCTTTTCATTCATTCTACTGGGTCATTGTCACAACGAACCTATGTAGAAAATCTTAAATATCAAAATAGGGTCGTTGTCTCAACGACTTGTAGACTAAATGACCCTGTCTTATTTGCTATTTTCTCAGAAAGGGTCGTTGAGTCAACGATTAGTAGTGTAAAAGACCTGTCACCAATTTTCCCTATGTCGCTCAGTCGCTGTAGGCTATATACGTACCTTATTAGGCCCTACTCTGTGACCCAAGCCTTACCGCAGAAAGCTCTAGTACGGCCGTCCCTGCAATGTGATTGATTTTATTATAGAGGAAAACATATTTGCTGCTGTTGAATATAATTTTGGTTAAATTATTTTGTAACTACTACTACTGCAATAGTTACTGTATTACTGTGCAGATAAATATTACTCAAAGTAAACGGTTCATAATTATAACATTTTTTATGTTTGAAATTCAAATATAGTACTACTATACCTTCTACAAGACTTTTTATTTGTTAAATTAGTCGATTTAATAAATGTTCATTACATTCAAGCATTTATTGTGCAAAATGCATTCAGAGATAAAACACACTGGGGTCTCTAAGAAACATAATGTGTAGGTAAGAAAGGTTTGATAGAAAAGTAACCGCCGGTACACCAATGACTGTTGTAGCCATTGCTGACCAGTATCTTGTATACTCGTACGTCTTATAGTACAACTGCAAGTCGCATCATGCAAGGAAAACAAAGCAAATATCGATGTAATTACTTATTTTCACAAACCAATGTAATGTAACTATAAGCAAACTGATCTGTCCTGCTAAGCCAAGGATGTGTGTTTTTTTTTGTAAAAAGTTTAGTTGTATATTTTAATTTTAACAAGAATTAGAATGAAATATATTTGAAGCCAAATACTACGCTCTACTGTGTGTCAGTGCAGTGATAATATCTACATTGAATAACCCATTAAAAGTTGTATGTAAATCAACTACAAATACTACGCTCTACTGTGTGTCAGTGCAGTGATAATATCTACATTGAATAACCCATTAAAAGTTGTATGTAAATCAACTACAAATACTACGCTCTACTGTGTGTCAGTGCAGTGATAATATCTACATTGAATAACCCATTAAAAGTTGTATGTAAATCAACTACAAATACTACGCTCTACTGTGCGTCAGTGCAGTGATAATATCTACATTGAATAACCCATTCAAAGTTGTATGTAAATCAACTACAAATACTACGCTCTACTGTGTGTCAGTGCAGTGATAATATCTACATTGAATAACCCATTAAAAGTTGTATGTAAATCAACTACAAATACGTTACTTTAATTATTTTATAAAAAGAGAGATAACTGACTCAAAACCGTCATGCAGAATCCAAATATTCAAAAGGATCTAAATGCAATGGATTAGTTTATTTTTAGAGTCACAAAATAAAGCGTTTTACATTTACTTTTGTCCACAGAAAATCTACATATAATTACGTAAACCACTTGTCTCCATAATCCGATTCAATATGAACTATAAAACCCAAGAAAATTACGTGTTTTAAGTATACGTTAACCCTTTGAGTGCCGCAGCATCGCTAATTTTGACGGTATAGTGCAAGGTTATATTGGCCAAAAACCAGGTAGTTGTATTCAACAGGTTCCAAACTATCGATATATACACGTTTTATGTTGTTTCTTTACTCTGTGATCTGTGAAACATATGTTGTTTGGGTACTTATTAGGAGGCCACCATTTTTGGACAAGTTTTCCTTATCGGGGACAAAATAAATTACGTAAAAAAGAACACACTTGTTTAACTTAATTTGAAATTTATAAGTTATACAGTCAATGAAATAAAAAACTAAAAGAACAACATTTTTTGTTCGAAAGTTACAGATGATGCGTCTAGGCTGGTTGCAGGCGATTTGGCGACAGGAAGTATAACTCATCGAGTATTTTTCGATTCATTATGGAAGAAGGAAAGTATTAGGAACGAATAATAAAGTTTATTTTGATCCAAGATAAGGAAAACTTGTCCAAAAGTAGTGGGCTACGATAATACTGAAGTACCTATGCGATGATTTTGTCTTAAAGTTAAGACGTGGAGGCCGAGTACCGTGTTGCGTAACGGCCATTCTTGTAGTTTATGTACCTATAACCAAGCATTTGAGTAAATAGAAACTAAAATAGTAACTTGTACAGAGTTTTAACGTATTTCTTTATAAAAGGTAATGTAGTGATTTTAGTTGTGTTCAAGCAAAAAACTTAAGTTTTCAGTGTAAATATGATAGGGTTATTTTGGTTTTTACAAAGTTGTTGACACCCATACAAAAGAAATTTAAGCAAGTATTTGTCTTGCCTTTACCTCTACCTTTACTAATCATATTTATTTGTTTTATGTTGATTTTTTATTTGATGTATTGTGAAAACTACACTATTACTATGTAATTTATAAACTCCGACAAATGAAGTACAATTTATGAAATGTCGGTAACGGGCAGAATTTTGTTTATACATATAATGAAATTATTATTTTTGTTGTAGAATCATATATTTATTATACATGAATTTTATTTAGAATTGTATGGCCTTTATAATGGAGTAAAGAAAATGTTAAAAATACCGTATACACTCAAATTTGGTTAATGTTTGACTTTTTACAAAAAAGTAAATCCTTTTTTGTAAAAACTGGAATTTATAGATATTTTTTTTAAGCAAATTATGTTTATAACGATATGTATCATATTCTCCATTAGAAAAACAATAAAATTGTGATCTGTCAGATAGTTATTTTACAACAGCTGTTTTCCCAAACGCTTATAAACATGCAAAAACAATAAAATTGTAATAATCTGTCAGATAGTTATTTTACAACAGCTGTTTTCCCAAACGCTTATAAACATGCAAAAATCCAGCCCGGCACTTTATGCATATGACTTGGGAGAGTAGCAGTGGCAATCAAAGGGTTAATAATAGAGAGATAGTATAAGTACTTTCAGTAACTGTAAATATTACGACATTTTCCAAATAAATATACATATAGCAGTATAATAATAAAGACACTAAAATACATAATTTTATATCTACTTTAATAATATAGTTAACAAAAATTGGTAACAATAACCTAACTTCAATAACTCCATAAAAATACGAAATTATCTATAGAAATATATTAAGAATATATAGCAATATATTAATTAGTAACCACTATACCTCCGTAACGCGGTTGGATTTTTTCATTAAAACTCTAAACTTAAGCATTTTATGTCTAATGTAATAATATGCTAGTATATTTCGTAGCGAGTACTTTACATATAGTAATATAACACTTGCTCCCCTTTCTTAACATAAAGTTCATATGAATCGTAAAACACAGGATTCCCGCTACTGGAAATTACATATTCATATCATTAACCCTGCTTCCCCTGATTCATTGACAGTACAAGCATCATTTTGCAGAAATTTGTATCAGTTAAATATTTACTTTAACTTGTATTTCTATAGAAAATTACCTTTCTCAAAACCATACAAATAGTTAATAATCCAATAGTATGAACTTAAGCACGTAAACTCGAGAAACGTTGCAAAAGAGAGACCATTGCCTAAGACATTCATGATACTGGCCGTATTATCCCAAAAATTAAGATCTCTTTAGTTTACTTTTTAAATGGAAGCGTAGTCCCCTTTTTCATTGGATCATATCTCTTGTATAGTTCCTTGCGGTCGTATCGAAACGTCAACAAATAAGCTGTACATATTGATGTTTTATATTTGAGTTTAATCTAAACATTGAAATTTACAGACAAAGTGAATAAAAAGATATGTAGAGAGAGTTGGGCAGGATGTCTATTGTCCGTGAAGAAGAATACAGTAGAGCATCCTCGGGAAATTTCTCAGAATGTCATTAGCTCTCCTGGGATGGATAGTTCTCAGAATGTCATTAGCTCTCCTGGGATGGATAGTTCTCAGAATGTCATTAGCTCTCCTGGGATGGATAGTTCTCAGAATTTCATTAGCTCTCCTGGAATGGATAGTTCTCAGAATGTCATTAGCTCTCCTGGGATGGATAGTTCTCAGAATGTCATTAGCTCTCCTGGAATGGATAGTTCTCAGAATGTCATTAGCTCTCCTGGGATGGATAGTTCTCAGAATGTCATTAGCTCTCCTGGAATGGATAGTTCTCAGAATGTCATTAGCTCTCCTGGGATGGATAGTTCTCAGAATGTCATTAGCTCTCCTGGAATGGATAGTTCTCAGAATGTCATTAGCTCTTCTGGGATGGACAGTTCTCAGAATGTCATTAGCTCTCCTGGGATGGATAGTTCTCAGAATGTCATTAGCTCTCCTGGGATGGACAGTTCTCAGAATGTCATTAGCTCTCCTGGGATGGATAGTTCTCAGAATGTCATTAGCTCTCCTGGGATGGATAGTTCTCAGAATGTCATTAGCTCTCCTGGGATGGATAGTTCTCATAATGTCATTAGCTCTCCTGGGATGGATAGTTCTCAGAATGTCATTAGCTCTCCTGGAATGGATAATTTCCAGGTTCAGACCAATCAATATAGAATATAATATGCTGTAAATTTAACGAACGGGGTGAACTTGAATCTCGGTTTTTAGTGAAGTCCTCATTTTTGAAATGAACCAAGTGTATACTAAATAAAACTTGGTTGTACTTTCATTTCTAAGGCATCAGTGCTGTTGTATAGGCATTAAAAAAATATATATGAATCATTGTATTTTCTTAGTCAGTTTCTCGCTTCTTCTATGACTCTCTTTGTCCTGCAAATAAGTAAAACGTAGCATTGCTTAGGAAGAAGTGCACTACATAATGTTAGAGCACTTCCTTAGTAATGTTTTTAAAGCTAATTCGTATGATATTTAACACATTTTTATCATGAGCCTGCGGTAAACAATTCAATTCAATTTTTTTAACACAACTAGACGAAGTGTAAAATGTACAAGAAGCATATTAAAATGTTGTTTAGGAATACATTTGTTAATTATAATGTTTTAGGCTACATCCAAATAGTCTTGACCTCATGACTACTTCGCATTAACAATTTCATGGTCTTCCTGCTCTGAACTAGTTTAATTACATCGTTGGTTCCTGTCATAACCTAACCGTACCCTTCTTCTCATCAAAGGGTGGCTCGTCGTTTCCAGGCAGACGTTTAATCTCCTTGACATTGCTGACACCCGGCGACGTAAGATTCAACCAAATTAACACAACCATCGGAGAAACTATACTTCTTTACTTTGAGTAAAGAGTGTCGTATATGCAGTCTAGGGCCTTGGAAAATTAAATAGTACATTGCCAATCGGTCATAATCAGTAATCTTGAATAAAGATGTAATGGTACTTTGTTTGAAGTTTGTTTTGAATGGCACTTTTTTAACATTTGTAATGTTACTGTCATTAGATTTGAATCTCAGTAGTAGAAATACTATGGGAAAAAGTAATGTTCCATTCTGCTATGTATGGCTAATTTATTAACCATTATGGCTAATAATAAAACACATTTATATTTAACAACAACATATTATTATAAAATCCATATATAAATGATTTTCAGTAAGAACACTTCTTAAAAATAATTATATAAATGCGAAAGTACCTCTGTTTGTTTCTTTTGCTTTCATGCATAAACTATTTAAACCAATTGTACTAAAATTTTACATGGACATTTTTAGAGTCCTTGGGATGAATACCTGTATATGCCTATTCTTATTTCTAAAATCCCTCGGGCTATACCCCGTAGGTGTCTCTAACAGCTACAAATCCCATCTTGACCTCTAAAGTTGTGAAATATTAATTACAAGAACTTGTAAAATACAATTAACTATTATGTGAACATTGTATTATGACAGGATGGCCAAATGGTTCTTTAATTTAACTACTTTTTCCCTTTTTTACTTGTATAGAGTTACAGCATAACAAAAGTAATAATAACACTTCTTATTTCAACATCGTGGCAACAAGGCAAATGACTCTTTGTACGTAAAGAACTAAACTGTGAATGTGTACTTGTAAGGTATTGAATTTGTTTTCCTTAGACATTTTATTTTATTTTTTATTTTATTTTATTTTATTTTATTTGCATGCTTTATAACAGTATTAACCATTTACAATAAAGCAGTTATTACATATAAACAATTAACTGTGGGAATGTTCTTCACTCACTTCACTTTATATATGGTTTTAAATTATGTGATAACATAAAAAAAATTTTACTTACAGCCTATTGCCTATAACTTATATAATCTATAACTTTTAACTTATAAGTTAACGAAAGAGAATAAATAAATCTATAACAATCCATAACAATAATAATAAATATATCAATGATAACAACAAAAAAATTAGTAATAAATATATGCACATGAAATAAATAGGAACAAACAATTAATTGGGTGGAATATCAAACAGTTACAAACATAGATACAATAAAAATTAATTACAATGTACACAGCTGATTAATTAATTTAAACTTCTGAGGCATTTAATTCTAAATACATTTTGTGAGTCAAAAAAAATGTCTGCATCAGACCCTAAGCTCTGTATAAAATTGTACAACCTCATCACCCGGTAGAGCGGCGAGGAAGCGTGAGCCGTCGTGCGGCAGAATGGAATCGCGAACAGAAGGTTGCTCCTACTGTTGAATGAAGGTACGCGATAAGATAAGACGGCCAGGCTAGCAGGATCGTCTACCACGCCTCGCACCAGCTTGTATAGGAACATCAGGCTAGCCACCCTCCTCCTCAATTCAAGACTCCCGAACCCAAACAGCCCCAACAACTCGTCATATGGAACTGCGTACGTAAAAATGTTAAAGCATTTGAAAAATAAAAACCTTAAAAATCGTTTTTTTTTGAATTTTTTCTAACATATCTTGATATGTAATGTGAATAGGATTCCAAATAATGATATTGTTTTCTAGCCTCGACCTGACCAATGAACAATACATCAATATCAGAGTTTCAACATTTTTAAAATTGAAACTTTGTCTAATAACAAACCCCATAATTCTACTAGCTGCTGAAGCACACGCATCTACATGACAGTTAAAAGATAAAGTAAAGTCTATATAAATACCTAAATCTTTAATTTTCTCGTTCACTCTAGATACTAGTACTCCATTCAAAAAATAATCATTTTCTATGTAATTACGAGATCTTCTGAAAGTCATTACCTGACATTTTGATGCGTTAAAAGACATTTTGTTTACAATACTCCATCTAAAAACGTTATTAAGATCGGCTTGCAGCTCGTCAGCGTCCGAATGTGACCTTATTTGCTTAAATATTTTTAAATCGTCCGCGAACAAAAGAGTATTAGAAGAGAATATACAATTACTTATATCATTTATTAATATAGTGAACAGGCAAGGCCCTAAATTTGAACCTTGAGGAACTCCTGATTGAACATTAAAGGTTGATGAGCTGAAACCATTATAAAAAACAAATTGTTTCCTATCAACAATGTAAGATTTGAAAAATTTTAAAAAACTTAATGATATGCCATAAAAATGCAGCTTCTGCAATAAAATCTGATGATCGACTTTATCAAAAGCCTTGGCCAGGTCGAGAAACAAAGAATCAGTCTGAGCTCCAGAGTCTAGCCCCGAGGAGATATATCCTGTAAAATTTAACAAATTTGTGCTAACCGACCTCCCCGGAACAAATCCATGTTGTGCTGGAGAAATGTATTTTTTAAAGTGATTAAATAGAGATTTATGTACAATTATTTCAAATATTTTAGCTGATACATTCAAAACTGCCACTGGCCTGTGATTAACTATTTCCGATCTCCTTCCGCTCTTAAATATAGGAGTAATTTTTGTAATTTTCCATTTGTCGGGGAAAACGTTAGAGGTCAGACTTAAATTGTACAAAAATGTTAATGGTTTTACTAAAGTGTCCGCGCACCCTTTAAATAAATATTGAGGCAGAAAATCAGGCCCAGTGGTGTTTTTAGATTTTAACCTTTTAATAGCTTCCAGTACGTCATGTTCGCTAATGCGCGGGAGAGCAAGGCATGACACACCCGCCAGACACGGCGCCGCCGTCGCTGACTCTACACTCGGCTCCGCTGTATATCTGTTATAAACCGAACTGAAATATTCTGCAAATGCAGTGGCGATTGCTATTCCACTATCTAGCTTGACTCCATTATATTCCATAACCATTAACTTACTATTTTCAGATCTCTTATTATTTAAAAAAACTCCAAAATTTAGTACTGTCTCTATTAATTAAAATTTCTATGTTATGCAAGTAATTATCGTACACAACCTTCATTTCACGCTTCAAAAAAGACCTTTGATTCTTAAATCTATTATAATTTTCTAAAGAACTGTATTTTTTATATTTTCTCCTCAACTTTTCCTTTAGTTTCAAATTAAAAATAATTGATGGGGTGAACCATAATGGATACTTCGATCTTTTTTCTCTTTTCAGAGGACAAGATTTTCCAATTATTTCATACACTTGACTGTAAAAGCAATTTACTGCGCTATTTACATTTGGGATGGAATACAATTGAGACCAGTCAGCGGAAGAAAAGTCCTGATACAATTGAAGAAAATTGGCCTTACTGAAACAATAACCCGCTGGTCCGGTTGACCTTGACCTAAAAGATAACGGAGAATCAACAACAATCCTCGCCTCAATAGCCGGGTGATAAGGGTCCTCCGTCACTAAGTGATCCTCACACCTGGTTACCTCTATCTTATCCATGTTGGAAATAACTAAATCTAATGTTTTGTTTTGAAAATTGGAAATATTGTTTTTTAATTTAAGACCGTGTAAATCTAAAAATAGAGACAATTCCTTGCATAGGTTATCACCAGTGATTAAGCTAGAATCTGATCCATATATTGGCAAGTTAAAATCACCTATGATCACTACGTTACTATTAACTGAAAACTGTATTTGCTGCAAAGAATCGTAAAAAGCCTGGTAAACCCCTAATGGAGATCTAGGTCTAAAATAAACTACACTAATATACAATACTTTTCCCTTATTATTTGAGATTTTTACCCAAACACATTCACAACCATTTACATTTACTTGAAAGTTATCTAATTTACTTGACAGTAGATCTTTAGACAAAGCTAATAAAACTCCCCCTCCTCCTTGTCTCCCTGTAATATCTAAATTTCTATCACACCTATATACATTAAAGTTATCAGAAAAGAGCTCTGATGAATTAAAACTTGATTGTAAATTAGTTTCTGTCAAGGCTATTATTTCGAAACTACTTGTCAATAAATTGCAAAAAAATGTATTAGTTTTAGTTCTGAGCCCTCTTACATTTTGATAATAAATGGAATATTCTATTGATTCTTTAACCATTTAAATTGAAAGTTAACAAAAAAGTCAATTCTGAAACATTAGTTTTCCAAAAGTCAATTAAGAAAAAATTATTTGGGGGTATATGTAGTAATAATAAATTATAAATAGTATAGTAACGTATTAAAGCTGATAAATATATGCTAGGGCCTATGCATGAGAGACTATGGATTAATAAACTATAATAAATAATTAATAATAATATAGAGAACTCATTAATTAAATAAGAATAAATATAGAGATTACACATAAATAATCCTTAATAGATATAAAAAAGTAACCCATTAAAGCTAATAAATGTATATTAGGGCTTTTGCACAAGATACTATGGATTAATGAACTATAGTAAATAATAATTAATAAATATAGAGAGCACATAGATAAATAAAAAAATATATAGATATTACACATAAATAACGCTTAAGAGGTATGAAATACGGTAACTTACAAATATTGTCTCTACATGCGTTGGAGATCCGTGGAAGACGTGATCTTGATGACCGGCGATCCCTTCTCTCGTCGTACAAAGATGGAGCAGTTGGTCGTCCACACTTGGTTATAACCCTTCTGCTTGGCAGCCTCCCTCGTCATCTTCAGCAGCTCTCGGTTGGCAGGTGTTAGCGATTCATTTATGTAAATAGAGTTCTCGCTGCTGTAGCCGAGATCGGTAGCTCTGAGGTTTCGTCTGACCTTCCTCTTGTTCCAGAAGTCATCTTTATCGAGTCGGCTCACAAACTTTACGATGATGGGTCTGGGCTGAGTCTGTGTAGCTTTTCCCATCCGATGTACAGCATCCATCAGACTTGATGACCAGTTTTCAAATTGCAGGGTGACAGCCAATCTTCTCATGACATGTTGAATGTTTTCGTTTTTATCTTCCGGTATTCCATATATAATCAAGTTGTTTCTATGAGAATATTGTTCCAAGTCCCTAAGTTCTTTCTTAGTACTTTTCAGCTCTTTCCACAACCTCTGATTCTCCTCATTTACACGTACCAGTTCATCCTCACAAGCAGTTATTTTCGAGCCCTGTTCGGTTACAAGTTGTTTCACATCACTGATGTTAGTATGGCAGAGCTCAATTGAAGCAGCTAAATCTTTCTGTTCCTTTTTAATGTCCTGTATGTCATCTGTATGTTTGCGTAGAATATTTATTATGGAGTTCAACTTATCATCAATAGACTGTAGTGAAGCAGGCTCGGGCGTCTCCGGTTTTCCTGACTTAGCCGAGTTACGCGTCGCGTCGTGACCTTGTTGTCAGCTGACATGGCGCTCACTGACATTGCACAGACCGGTTCCTATCACTTAAAAACTTGCAATTTCTTATCAGTTCGTCAATTGTAGATTAATTACCTACTCCCACAGTGGATCACTAACACAATGTGCACGCACTTGACAAAAATTATAAACAATGGATCACTATATCTCACTTAAAAACGAACTAAATCACGGAACCGATGTTTACGTGTCTTACGTGCAACTCATCCCCACTCCTTCTCTCACATAGTGGGAATGCATATATACAGTAGCTGAAGGAACAAAAACGGAGAGTCTGGCATTAGCATTATTCAACAAACCATTAGCTCCGTGACTACGATTAGAGGAAACAGGTGACCACAGTGGAGTTAGTGCAAGTGGAATTACAAAGCAGTACACGAGACACTACACTGTAAAATCACTTTTTATGACAGAAAATTGTCGAGGGGACTGAAGATGGGTACCGGTTGCATAATATATGACTAATTCCATTTAAAAAATACCATATGATCACCGTATTACAACACAAGTGCTTTCACTAATAAGTCTACAAACTTCGACTTTGGTGTTCTTCTAAACTAAACGAAAATAGTTTAAGTATTACTAAAGTCATGGGAGCTATTCAAATAAGTACTCGAAATGTTGCATAGAAATTTCGAACGAAGCCGAGGATATGTGATAGTAATATTATAATGTGAAAGTGAGATTATTATTTTTTTAAGGCCCCTGGTATGCGTATAAGTCTCTCCTTAATTAACAAATCCCTGCGGGCTACTCCTCACTGCTTTATAAATTTGTAAAAACACCATCATGGTCTCTAAAAGTTACATTTTATAGCAAACAAATATTAATTGAAAAATCATGTTAAACGTATTTAGTTGTTTTGTATAAACATTGTTTTATGATAGCACAGCCATATGATTAAATAATTTAAGCAATATTTTAAATTTTTTTAGGTTTATAGCAGAGTAACCTTCATAGTAACAACACTACTTATTTCAACCATTTCTGCAATCAATAAAAGAAAATTAAAATATAAAAGACAAAGCTACCATCCAACTTTTACTATGAATTTAGATACTTATATATATATATATATATATATATATATATATATATATATATATGCTTAAATTAACTAATGTATTAAAGGCTGCAAAATAATATGCATATTAGACTTTATAAGGTTTGCCGAAACCCCATCCTTTCGAGGTTCGGATCTTCTATCATTATCGGCTGATAACCTTCCTAACAACCAAATCCTTTCTAATTCTATGTGTAATTTTTATGATAGTTATATTTTAGGCCGTTTGGGAATAGTTTAGATCAGTCTGTTGTAGCTGATTGTAACAAAAGTAGTATGGATCAGTACGTTCCATGCAATGCTGACATAAAATCTACAAATAGTGATTCTTTTCAAATATACAACTTTCCAAATAAGAATACTTCAAATGTTATCAAAATATAAGAGGTATAGCAAACAAAGTGGGGAAACTTGAGACTGTTTTGTATGCCGAAAGGGTGGACTTTGTCTGTCTAAGTGAGCACTGGATGACGATTGATCAGGCAGCTTATCTTGCGGTCAGTGGCCACCCTCTTGTATCATCTTTCTGTACGGAAAGGCTCTCAACGGTCTCCACGAGGCTCTCGTGATAACCATGTCTTGATTGGACCAATTTTGTTGTATTAGGAATAATTATTGTTATAGGAATTTATTGTGTTTTACCTTTAAATTGTATGCTCTATTGTAAACAGTTGTTCTGTTGCTTTTTTATAATTCCTTTTGGTACTGATGTTTTGACTTGCACAAAACCTTTGTGTTATATTGTGTGAATAAATTATACTTATTCTCATTCCTTTTCATATAAAGTCGGTCTCTCACCACTGGGTTCACACGTACAATATCGTCTGCTAACTCTCTGCCAACTGAAAAAATGCATTAAAATCATTACTAACTTGTTTCAATATTTCTTTGTTATTATTTGTGAACGTCCCAAGAAGACAATTTTTGATTGGAAATTAACTCACCATTTCTCAAAACAATTTTGCATCTCTTTTATATTTATTCAGTTTATTCCGGTAATATTGCCGCTCTGTGTATTTCAAAGTGTTGATCAAAAGCTTCCTAAAGTGTTTAAAATTGGTTTCGTAATTCACAATTAATAGTTATCTGTCTGTTATAACTATCCGAAACAATTGGATAGTTGATGAAACATTTCAAAAATTACATGATATCATATTGTCGAAGTATTTTTATCAAAATATATTGCTTAAAATTATTATCTTATGTTCATTTTAAATCGTTTAAAAATAAATTTGTTGAAGCTGTATTGATATTTATTTTAATCGTAAACTATGGCAGTTTTGACCAAAACCCCAAGTACAGTTATATCCGATATTATAGATAATGTCTCTTGGAGAGTTTCTTAGTTCACAAAAGGCATTCGAAATGCCCGGTGCACGCTCCGTGCCTATCGCGGTTGCCGAGGAAGTATTTATAAACGACCTTTACTCAGCGGCAAGGGGACGGGAGCACCCTTTGTCTAACTCCGACCGACTGTTCGTCGATTCTATGTCTCCTACAGAGCCATAATCAAACATATCCGTTGCGTGTATTACTGCTTTCTCAGTTGTCACGGGCGCACGCTCACGGGCGCGTCTGCTACGTATCTCGTAAATATTCTTCATCGTGTGGTAGTGTTGTGAGTAGTTTGAAACATTTATCTTGTTTTATACTATGACAACGTCATCACACACGTCCCAGACGTTTCGGTCTCTGTTCTGAACTTGGCCGTCTCGGATCACTTCGTCCAGAAAGCCGTAATAACTCACTCAAAACCTAAATTTGAACCCCCTCCGTGAAAATAAAACTAGATGTAAAGTCTGCAAACGTTGACTTTTTCAACTATTGTTTCACGAAGGAGTCGTGGTAATTCCTTGATTTTTTCGATCAAATGGAGGAAGCCTTCAATGAATTGTTAAAACGAATATTTAATTTTTCACTTAAATGTCACTTGCCCATTCAAAAATTTCAAGGAGCGTTTCAAAGAAGAAGAGATACCTGGATTACTCAGGATATTCTCAAATAAAGAGAAAGGCTCAAGTTTTATCATTCGATATATGTAGGAATCGAAATGAACAATTCAAAACTTTTTTCGAAATGTTAAGCAAAATTATCGAAAATAAATAATGAAGGCCAAGGCACGAGGTGTCGGAAACCAAACTGAAACAATTAGACAATTTTTCAAAAAGCGCTTGGAACATTACAAAAACAGCACAAAACAACACAGTTTTTCCACATTTATAACTCAGATACTTAAGACAACAAATGAAATTGCTGATGATCCGTTTGAAGTGGCAAGTGAATTTAACATTTTTTTCTGTGTGAACCAGACGACTCATTTTCGGACAGCTTTCGCGATGATCCACTGACGAGACCGATCTCTCTATGGTTCCTTTTCCCGTGAGTGAGGTGGAGATAGTCCGTATCGTGCGGGATTTGAGCGTATTCAGGCCGTATCAAGGCGTATTCCCATCGGCTTTGAAGATTGCCAAAGTTATTGCAATTTTCAAAAAGGACGATCCTTGCATTCCAATCAACTATCGTCCTATTTCTAGCCTCCCAGTGTTCAGCAAAATTTTCCTAAAAGCTGTTCTCAAACAATTTGAGCAATTTCTTGATCGTTACTAGGTTCTCTGTCTCGAACAATTTGGGTTCAGAAAAAACAAGTCGACAATCGATGCCGTAACGAATCTCATTTACAATTTTGTCGAGAGCCTAGAGAAGCGAGAGCACTTGCTAAGCATATTCCTCGACCTCTCTAAAGATTTTGACTGTGTGCATCATGCGACATTGTTGCACCAGCTGTGGTCAAGTGGTATTCGGGGACTGCCGCACAATTTGATCTCGTCTTATTTGTCGTGTCTTGTCAGGCAAAGTCAAAATGCCAAACGATGTCCCACATGGATCAATATTAGGGCCAGTCCTTTTTCTAATTTAAGTCAACAGATTGGACTCAGCGTTCCAGAATGGAAAAATTATTCAATATGCTGACGATACGACTCTAGATCAGATAAAAAAAAATAAAACGAACTTGAAGTGGAGTCATTCATTGAATTGAATTCATGCATAGAATATTTCTCCAGAACCAATTTTAAAACAAACAGTTCAAAATAAAACGTCATAAATGTTTGCTTTCGGCAGCAACAAGAGTAAGAACTCCGACCCGCGGTGATGGACGATTTCCTTCTGGAAGAAGCAGACTCCATTAAGTTCCTTGGAATGTACCTTGATCGGGGATGACATGGGACGATCACATGAAAACGTTTGCTCTAAGGTTGCTTCGGGAATTTATGTCTTGCTCAATTTTAAACATTTTGTTCGGTGGATATATTACAAATGGCCTATTCGGTCTGATACATCCACATTTGACCTACGGCTTGAGATTGTGGGGAAACTATTCCAACAGTTACAGATTTCAGAGTTTTCAGATCTAAAAAAAGCCGTAATAGGGCCTAATTATTTCAAAATTAAACCCCAGAGAGTCGTGTACTGATGCCTTTATGGAGCTTGATTGCTGACCTTGCCCTGTGTAGTTGGTACGGAGCAGGTATGTATCACTAGAGAAAGGGATAACTTTCGAGTCAAACAGCACAGAACGGCATCTTTCGAACTCTTGCCATCACAAGATGGAGTCGGACTAATCAATAGGCTCCCTGAGGGCATCAAGCAACTCATTGAAACAAAAAATTCAAAACTCGACTAAAACATTTTCTTATATCAAAGGCATTTTGCTCAACTGATGAGTTCATAATGGGCCGCAGGAATGAAAATTTATGAAATTAACAACTACGAAACCCCCCGTGCTGGTACATACAAGAATTGTATTGCATTGTATGTATTTAAATACTTAGACGAACCTCATTTATCTGATGTAGTTATGTATTTTATATAGTTAACGTTGACGCATGACATGCAGTATTGAAATTGTTTCACGCAATAAAGAATATTATTATATTATATTTATAGTAAAATGTAAGTAAACTCTAATTTATATTATGACAAAATAATCTATTTTTAATACAATGAATTGTGAACTGACTATATAAAGTATTTTACAAAAGACATGGGACGTATAATTTAATGGTTTTCGTCGCAACTACTGATGTTGAGCGGGATCGCGTTGTTCATTTCTCTTTATCATACTTTTATTTACAACTAGCAGTTACCCACGGCTTCGCATGCAATTTCCTACTGAAAAACTGGGACACAGGAGGCATATTTCTTTCGAATGTCGTTATTACTCTCCTGAGATAAATGATACTCACTGGAAAATAAGATCCATTTAAGATTGAAATTTTAAGCCCTTCTTTATTCGCACCTGTGAAATAACTCGAATTGCTCTCCAATATTCTATGAGGTTTTGTATACAATTGAACTATATTAAGCCCAGTGTGGACAGGAGTCTTAAAGTGGAAGTTATTAGCTTTCAGTTAACGCACATAATATGTCATAAATTATGGTGCTAAATGTAATTTTGAAACGGAAGTTTACATATTTTAGGTAAACATTATTACAGTGTTCAGATGTTAAGCGAAATTGCATATGGTTTTCAGTTTAGGCTTTGCGCGTGTATAATCACTTCTGGATTGTATTAATTGTATTTCCGATGCCACGATTGAGCTTGTTTTGTTGTCCAGATCAAGAAAATATGTTATCCCGCAGTTCTGAAAACTATATTTCGGTCAAAACACAACTAAGGTGGTTTTTATAACATTCTTTATATTTGTAGCCAACGTGAGATAGTAATTATGACATCTGCATAACTCTACTGATGAAACACGAGAATAGTGCTCTGTGTAGGCCTACATTAGCTAAATTTTACAGTTAAAAGTGCATTTTTACTTAAAACTTGAACTGTATTATCTGTAAGAATGCTATGTTCAGCTCCAGTTCACCTTCCACTTAGTGCAGCATCTGAAGTCTAACGCTGTGACAGACTTGAATCCTGAAATCTGGAATCTACATCCATCTGAAGAGATCCAAAACAGAAGAAGATCAAAACGAACGAATATTTTGCATTCAATTGTGTACTTGATGATACAATGAGAACGTCTTGATTACACACTTGTTTGTATTCAAGGCTTCTCTGATGTTGCAACGATGTAGAAAGTCTCAAACGTGATAGCAGAAACAGTTGAAATAAAATATGTTGCTACTTTTACTTAAGGTTGTCCTATGCTTTCAAACTACAAATGTTAATACATTGTAAATGGTAATAAAATGACGTCAATTGTTTTGACACATTGTATATGTTTATAAAGAACAGCTGATTACATTTTAACAGGCTCTCATTTAATAACATATGTTTGCTGCAGTGCATTCCTTATGGATATTTCCGCAACTGTTAGAGGGCAGTGGGGCGGAATTCTGTGAACTTTTATGACATTTTAGTACTTATTATCCTATTCCCAATGAAGAAGATAAATCCAAAAACACAAAAATAATAAAAATTTGTAACTAACACGACTTTATATATATATATATATATTATATATATATGTATATATATATATATATACATATATATATATACATATATATATATATACATATATATATATATATATATATATATATATATATATATATATATATATATAGCGAGTAAACTCGGAGGAGTAAAAAGTGATTTGATAAGTCATTCTTTTGTAAAGACAACAGATTTATTGCTTTTGACTTTTATTATTTGTCTTATTATAAACAATGTATGCAGTATTATATATAACACTGAAACCAATTTCTACGTAGGTACCGGTAAAATAATTCATTGCATGAATAAATATTTTAAATATTTTTGTATGTTAGTATATGTTTAATGTTGTCAATTTGATATGCAGCAATTAATTATTGTGTTCAGCTAAAACTAAACTGATTTAAATACTAGTTACACACACACGTATATAGCATAATTAAATAGTATATGTGCACCTAAACAGTAATTACGCAGTTTTTAACCCTAGAACTGTTAAGCGACATAATTATGTCGGTTAATGCCGCTTTTGTGGTGTTAACCGTCAAAGTTTTGTCGATCAAACATTCCCACGTATAATTACTTTTTATAATATACTCCGGTAACGTATCGATATAATTCATGCACCATTGGATTCGGGAAGAAAAATGCTAAGGAACAGATGAGTTTTATTCCTCTTTGTATTATGGTTATGACGTAGCAAGCTTGTTATTTTGAACGTAAAAGAAAAACGCGACGCCGTTTGTTGTGACCGCCATATTGCCGCTGCCGTTCTGTATTACTTTCGTGCCGAGCTGTGGATATTTGTAAGTTTTAATAGTTTTACGCGTGTTTTAGTGTCGTATTTAATGTGTAGTGTGTTGTTTTGATGTCGTAGTAGTGTAAACATATATATTTTAGAATAAATCAATTTATATTTACTGAAATATGTTTGAGAAATTACCGGCTTTGTGTAGGCTATGGCAAAATGACTTGGCTAAAATTCATTTCACATAGTTTGTTATTGTTTTCACTTACTAAACGTTATTTATAGCACTCTTTTAGCTCTGAAGTAACTATTTATTTTTGGTAAATAGATAGTTTTCACAATAATATATATATATTGCCTGTAATTTCTTTGGTTATATATAATAACTGTTTGGGTTATTCTATATTTTTTCAATATCTTTAGTTATATTTATAGTTTTCTAACTACATAATATTTCCTATTACTTATAAATCATAAATTTACAAATTTTGATGTAGTACAAGCTTTAGAAAACTATTTTATATTTTGCTGAATGAAAATTTTTTCGCAAAATTTTTGAATAATGGCAAAATTTAACTTTTTTACTTTTCAAAAAATAATTTATGGTAATTATTTCATTACTACTGTATTTTATATTTTATTCTAAGTAATAAAATATGCAAAATAACATGTATTCATAGATAAATGTATTAGCAAAACTTGTTTTACCAAAGTCTTACGTGTACACCCGATTTTCAGAATTTATACGCATCGCTGCTTTTTGTTCTATAGCTTTATGATGCTTTCATAAATGTGTATAATGTTTATGTTTTTCTGAAACTAGATAAAATTTGACACAGAATGGCTATCTCACTTATAAATATTTCTCACTATAACTTCATTTGCTAGGTATGGTCCCCCCCAAATTTAAGAAATATTTTTTGTAAATTTTATATTTGATTAAAAAATGTGTTTATTAGAAAATTTTTGATGGTTAATTTTTACAATATAGTGCAATTCTACGTTTAATTCATTGCATGAATAAATATTTTAAATATTTTTGTATGTTAGTATATGTTTAATGTTGTCAATTTGATATGCAGCAATTAATTATTGTGTTCAGCTAAAACTAAACTGATTTAAATACTAGTTACACACACACGTATATAGCATAATTAAATAGTATATGTGCACCTAAACAGTAATTACGCAGTTTTTAATATCTTACTAAATTTATTGTTTGTATGGTATACTCTTGCACGTTGTCAAAGTTATGAAATATTATTATCCATCCAATTGACATATTATTATAACTCAGTTTCGTGCATCAGGCCTGACAGGAAAGATGGAAGTCTTTGTGCAGGTGCCGCCAGCTGCTGATTGGCGGACTGCTGTCCGTGTCTCTCCCCTCGCACAAAAAAGGGACAACTAACAATAGACCTCTTTCCTGTCTAATACTCGCTCAGCGCCATTCCGTATCCCCTTCCATCGAGGTTACCGGTCTTCTCTCAGAGGCGGCTGCCTCACTCAAGCGTACAATAAACAAAAACATTCCATCTCCTTATCCTGGCGGTACCCATTAACACGCGATGGTCGCACCTCCTTCCTGAACACTATGTTGCTGGCTATATAGTAAATTCATTTAAAAGCGATACCACGATTTAGTACTTATTTTGTGTTAATCTTTACAGCAGGCAGTGTCAGAATTTGTACACAACACAGTAACAAGTAATTAAAGGGTAGCCTACATTTTGAGATTCTTTGCCATCGACTTTTTATCATCTCAAACGAACATATTTCTAGTTTCCAGTGTCAAGTCTGTAGTAGCGTCAGATTCCAGTCGCTGCCTCATAAATATGTGACCATTGCATGCAACGTAACAGCTATCACTGTAAACAAGTAGTTGGTTAATGTCAGGAATTCTTATTTACTGTCCCTAACCTGTGCGTTGTCACTAAGCTCACAAATATTTGGCAATAACCTTCCATGTGAAAGCTATCAGTGTAAAGAAGTAATTGGTCAATGTCAGGAATTTGTATTTACAGTCACTAACCTGTGCGTTGTAACTAAGCTCACAAATATTTGGCAATAACCTTCCATGTGAAAGCTATCAGTGTAAAGAAGTAATTGGTCAATGTCAGGAATTTGTATTTACAGTCACTAACCTGTGCGTTGTCACTGAGCTCACAAATATTTGGCAATAACCTTCCATGTGAAAGCTATCAGTGTAAAGAAGTAATTGGTCAATGTCAGGAATTTGTATTTACAGTCAATAACCTATGCGTTGTCACTAAGCTCACAAATATTTGGCAATAACCTTCCATGTGAAAGCTATCAGTGTAAAGAAGTAATTGGTCAATGTCAGGAAATTGTATTTAAGTTGTACGGTGTCCTTAGGCTCACAAATATAGACAAAAGCGACTATGTACAATAGTGTTTATATTTTGTTACGTGCATACCAAGTGTAAACCCTACAGAAGGAACCCTATGCAAGCGAGGCGATCAGCGTAGTAGGAGACTAGAATAATCGTTAATATTACATAATGTGTTTGAATGAGTGTGATTACGATTATTCTAGTTTCCTACTACGCTGATCGCCTCGCTTGCTATTTCCTTCTGTAGGGTATACACTTGGTATTCATGTGACAAAATATGAACATAATAGTACATAGTAGCTTTTATCTAAAAGAGTGACACACATCCAAACTATAAAACATTATGTAATATTTAGCCTACGATTATTCTAGTTTCCTACTACGCTGATCGCCTCGCTTGCTATTTCCTTCTGTAGTAGGGTTTACACTTGGTATTCGCGTGACAAAATATGAACATAATAGTACATAGTAGCTTTTATCTAAAAGAATCACACACATCCAAACTATAAAACATTATGACGTAATATTTAGCCTACGATTATTCTAGTTTCCTACTACGCTGATCGCCTCGCTTGCTATTTCCTTCTGTAGGGTTTACACTTGGTATTCGCGTGACAAAATATGAACATAATAGTACATAGTAGCTTTTATCTAAAAGAATCACACACATCCAAACTATAAAACATTATGACGTAATATTTAGCCTACGATTATTCTAGTTTCCTACTACGCTGATCGCCTCGCTTGCTATTTCCTTCTGTAGGGTTTACACTTGGTATTCGCGTGACAAAATATGAACATAATAGTACATAGTAGCTTTTATCTAAAAGAATCACACACATCCAAACTATAAAACATTATGTAATATTTAGCCTACGATTATTCTAGTTTCCTACTACGCTGATCGCCTCGCTTGCTATTTCCTTCTGTAGGGTTTACACTTGGTATTCGCGTGACAAAATATGAACATAATAGTACATAGTAGCTTTTATCTAAAAGAATCACACACATCCAAACTATAAAACATTATGACGTAATATTTAGCCTACGATTATTCTAGTTTCCTACTACGCTGATCGCCTCGCTTGCTATTTCCTTCTGTAGGGTATACACTTGGTATTCGCGTGACAAAATATGAGTCAAATGGTACATAGTAGCTTTTATCTGAAAGAATCGCACACATCCAAACCATAACACATTATGTAAACTAGAATAATCGTAAATATTACATAATGTGTTATAGTTTAGATGTGTGTAGTAAATATCTGCTACTAGAAATGCAAGTCCGTATGTATGAATTTCATTTAAAAATTGTATTTCATGAAATTTAATGGGATAGATAAAATATTGAAAACAATAAATAGATCTAACTGTAAATACATTTTAAATTATCCCATATATTATTTATTGTTCGTCATATTTCCGCTCTACCAACCAGACCACGTTATTTTATGTTATAAGGAGAACAATTTCATGTTTATAGCCATTTTATAGTACTTTAGTATTTTATAGCCATTGTCAGCATCGTTTTACAATATACAATTAAATAACTTGCCCCATAAATTTGTTTGATTTAATTCTTTTGTAATCTCCCCATTTGCTTTCCTGACGCTATGTCTTAATGGTATATATTTAATGCCCAATCTGCTCAACATTGGTTATTTCAAATTAAAAAATGAGAAGTAAGAACGTTAAGAAATGCCGGTGTTAAAAGTGGACCATTTGTTAGAAGATGAACTTTTATTTGAACTCCGAAGCCTGGATAGAAGTAGAGAACGTGTTTGTGAACTGAAGAAAATAATGTTTAATGTGCTGCAGAAAATATTTCAAGAAGTTTAAACTGTGCGAAGGAAATGAATACCTTTCATAACAAATTATTATTTTTGAGGACAGTTTTAAGGAAATAGCGCCGAGTCAGTCATCCGTAGGCGTAGTGCGTTATAATACAAAACTCAAACACCAAATAGATATGATTAACCAGAGCCGCAGCTGCACATTTTTCAAGCCCTAAATTGGTCGCCCCGTTCCATCACCCAACATCAGACGTAAAAAAAGATTGTTATGCTGCTTCTACATCAGCATGTAAATGATCCAGAAGTACTTAATAATTATTATTATATTGTTATCAGCAGTTAAAATGAGTTAGTAGAATCATTTATGATGCTATATCTTATGAAAATATTTTTACTCAAATGTAGGCATTATATCTGGTAACTATTATTTTAATGCCCGTGGTTAAGAGATTTAAAATATTTACGGGCTTATTTCAGGGTTTGCACGTGTCGAAGTATATATTTTTGGTTTAATTAAATTACATATCTGACGCCACAGTTGAGTCCCTTTCCTAACATTCCATCAAGGAGATACAAACAGGTCTCAGAAACCTGCTTTGGCCAAAAATATATACTTCTGGCCGTTTTAATTTACATCCGTTGAAAGATATCTCCAGTGTTTGAGTTTCTCTTATTGTCCTATTAAGAAAATGTATGTATATATATATATATATATATATATATATATATATATATATATATATATATATACCTACGAAGGAGTAAAAAGATGGTTTCCGGCCTTTTTACCGATGAACGGTCCAAAAGCGCCTACTCCCACCGATCATACAGTCTAATACTGTGCCACAGTTAAGTTTGCCTTGTCCTAATAAAGAAAATATATAGCCTACATATGTTGGTTTTTAATCCCTATTTTTGTCAAAACGTCTACTACTCAACCTTGTAGTCTATTTTCGTTCTAAGATACTTCAAATGCCATAAATGGGGTTGCCTTTTTATTATGGCGAAGAAAATAAATATATTTACGTAAGACTGAAATCTTACTGCGGTTAAATATATCTATTTCAGCCGTTTACATTCACTTCTTGTCTAATTTATTTACAGGTTCATAGTTGAATCTGTATTTTTGTACCTATTAAGAAAATATGTACACATGTAGGTTTTGGAAGATAACTTACATGAAAAGGGTCTATTTCCGGTCTTCAATATTTCTGGTAATATATTTGATTTTGATTTTTTACACAAGATCAAGAAAATATATGCATACAAAAGCTTACCAACTCTACTTTGGTCGCTTGTGTTCTTCTTCCGGTATAAGGGGTATAATATACAATTTTTTCAACTACGTTCATTTAAAATTTCTAAATAATCGTTTATAAATAAGCTTTGCGAGATAAAGTCTTTGTTCTTTTTCAGACCGTAGTCTAGAAAGCAATAGGTCGTTGAAGCATACTTGTATCCATTCCCCTGATTTTCTTGAAATGACATTAAAAATATCATATACTAAGTGAAAGGAACCACCCAGTTTCGAGTACCATTCTCAGCATTGTTCATTAATATGGCAATTATAATAACATTTGTATATTATTTCCTACACATTACATAGCTTAATTTGTTACAGGTGAAATATGTAATAACAATTAGATAGTAACTTTGCTCCTCCCATTTGCATAATGCTACTGATCAAGCACTGTGTACTTAGAATTTTTCTATAATTTAAGAGTAAACAAATGTTTCTGTCTGTTTGTTAAGCTTCAGCTAAAGGTGTTTACGTTAAATTTAGATAATTTTTCGTAAATACTATGATTATTATCCCGAATTCTAAAGTATTCCAGAAATCTTTTAAGATTTTCTCTCCATAAAAAACTTTACCGAACTCCAACAAATATTGTAAAAAAGAATTAGCCAAATTGGCCCATACCTTTTCGAGATTAGCGCTTAGAAACACATTTAACGATTTATTTATGTTTATAAGATGAGAAAGATGAAAACAATAAAAAAACTGAAAAGATTTTTTATATAAATTTTTGTGTTATCCTGATATTCTCCCGCTGTCTACGACACTGTTTGAGAACCACTCAAATATAAAATTTACCACTTACATCTTCTAATGTATTAAAAGTGGTGTTAATATTGCTAAAAACCTATATAATTATAAGGTAAGAGTATGTCACCCACCGTTTCACGTAACATGCTTAGTTAACGCCGCATACGATTATAGCCTATTTAAGGATAAAACAACTCAAGGAACACAAAGAACTAAATCCAAATTATTATTTTTTTAATTGTATTCTATACTATTAAATGTATATAATATTTAAAGTTTCTTCAAACATCGACATTTTGATATTTTACAATTCCATCTACAGTGATCAAAGTTGACTCTTTTGATCCGCTCAGACAAGAGTAAAAGTTGACATGGTAATTTAATAACGAATGTTTTAATATAAGTATAAAATTACGTACTGAAATAGTACATTTGTAACTATCTTGTGTGAAATTTGGCCTTAATTGGGGATCTCAAGTTTCCGAGTTATCAAAACTCAATTTTAAAGTTAAAATTTGGTTAGTAACCACCAAAAACCGTTACTGACAAACTGTAATTTATTATTCGTAAATAATTGGTTTTATATGTATAAATGAAGAAATAAACAATCTAAATTTAAATTAATCCCCGCAATTGTAGTTCTGGTAATTATTTTGTGATTAGCTTTTCAAACACGGGTATATGGAATTTTGACCCGATAGTAAACAGATTCGCTCGTAGACTAACGAAATTATACGTAAAAACAGTTGCAATGCAACGACTGGACCTTCTATCATTTTTCCGCTCCTACAATTTTGCCGCCCGGGGCAAACGACTCCCCCTGCCACCCCCTAACTGCGCCTCTGTGCTTAACACCCTTTTAAAATCGAAGTTATACTGTGGAACAAGGATAAAGTATGAAGTAAATCACAATCGTGATAAATTAGGACAGTACATCATCGAAATGTATTAACATTATGGAACTAGTACAGTTATCAGTAACAACATGTTAGTTAAACTGCTAGTGCAAGAGGAGCGTGATCAGGAAATAATAGTATAATAGTAAGTGTTGCAAATAAATCCCAGGACTAGAAATACCTAGATACTTATTTAGTTGAGTGTATACCTGCATATACTAGTTCTCCACGCATGTACCACAACCAGTTCCCACATTTAATATAAATAGTAGCTGTACCCAACACTACCATCAGCTCACAGTTCCCAATCTGAACATAGTGTATCTGCATGTACTAGTTCTCTACGCATGTACCACAACCACTCCCCACATTTAATATAAATAGAAGCTGTACCCAACACTACCATCAGCTTACAGTTCCCAATCTGAACATAGTGTATCTGCATGTACTAGTTCTCCAAAATTAAATCTCCGCGCATGTACCACAACCAGTTCCCACATTTAATATAAATAGAAGCTGTACCCAACACTACCATCAGCTCACAGTTCCCAATCTGAACATAGTGTATCTGCATGTACTAGTTCTCCAAAATTAAATCTCCGCATGTACCACAACCAGTTCCCACATTTAATATAAATAGAAGCTGTACCCAACACTACCATCAGCTCACAGTTCCCAATCTGAACATAGTGTATCTGCATATACTAGTTCTCCTAACGCATGTACCACAACCAGTTCCCACATTTAATATAAATAGAAGCTGTACCCAACACTACCATCAGCTCACAGTTCCCAATCTGAACATAGTGTATCTGCATATACTAGTTCTCCACGCATGTACCACAACCAGTTCCCACATTTAATATAAATAGAAGCTGAACCCAACACTACCACCAGCTCACAGTTCCCAATCTGAACATAATGTATCTGCATGTACTAGTTCTCCAAAATTAAATCTCCGCGCATGTACCACAACCAATCCCCACATTTAATATAAATAGAAGCTGTACCCAAAACTACCATCAGCTCACAGTTCCCAATCAGAACATAGTGTATCTGCATGTACTAGTTCTCCAAAATTAAATCTCCGCGCATGTACCACAACCAGTTCCCACATTTAATATAAATAGAAGCTGTACCCAACACTACCATCAGCTCACAGTTCCCAATCAGAACATAGTGTATCTGCATGTACTAGTTCTCCAAAATTAAATATCCGCCCGTGAACCACAACCAGTTCCCACAGTTAATATAAATAGAAGCTGTACCCAACACTACCATCAGCTTACAGTTCCCAATCTGAACATAGTGTATCTGCATGTACTAGTTCTCCAAAATTAAATCTCCGCGCATGTACCACAACAATAGTTCCCACATTTAATATAAATAGAAGCTGTACCCAACACTACCATCAGCTCACAGTTCCCAATCTGAACATAGTGTATCTGCATTTACTAGTTCTCCAAAATTAAATATCCGCCCGTGAACCACAACCAGTTCCCACAGTTAATATAAATAGAAGCTGTACCCAACACTACTATCAGCTTACAGTTCCCAATCTGAACTTAGTGTATCTGCATATACTAGTTCTCTACGCATGTACCACAACCAGTCCCCACATTTAATATAAATAGAAGCTGTACCCAACACTACCATCAGCTCACAGTTCCCAATCTGAACATAGTGTATCTGCATATACTAGTTCTCCACGCATGTACCACAACCAGTTCCCACATTTAATATAAATAGAAGCTGTACCCAACACTACCATCAGCTCACAGTTCCCAATCTGAACATAGTGTATCTGCATATACTAGTTCTCCACGCATGTACCACAACCAGTTCCCACATTTAATATAAATAGAAGCTGAACCCAACACTACCACCAGCTCACAGTTCCCAATCTGAACATAATGTATCTGCATGTACTAGTTCTCTACGCATGTACCACAACCAATCCCCACATTTAATATAAATAGAAGCTGTACCCAAAACTACCATCAGCTCACAGTTCCCAATCAGAACATAGTGTATCTGCATGTACTAGTTCTCCAAAATTAAATCTCCGCGCATGTACCACAACCAGTTCCCACATTTAATATAAATAGAAGCTGTACCCAACACTACCATCAGCTCACAGTTCCCAATCAGAACATAGTGTATCTGCATGTACTAGTTCTCCAAAATTAAATATCCGCCCGTGAACCACAACCAGTTCCCACAGTTAATATAAATAGAAGCTGTACCCAACACTACCATCAGCTTACAGTTCCCAATCTGAACATAGTGTATCTGCATGTACTAGTTCTCCAAAATTAAATCTCCGCGCATGTACCACAACAATAGTTCCCACATTTAATATAAATAGAAGCTGTACCCAACACTACCATCAGCTCACAGTTCCCAATCTGAACATAGTGTATCTGCATTTACTAGTTCTCCAAAATTAAATATCCGCCCGTGAACCACAACCAGTTCCCACAGTTAATATAAATAGAAGCTGTACCCAACACTACTATCAGCTTACAGTTCCCAATCTGAACATAGTGTATCTGCATGTACTAGTTCTCCAAAATTAAATCTCCGCGCATATACCACAACAATAGTTCCCACATTTAATATAAATAGAAGCTGTACCCAACACTACCATCAGCTCACAGTTCCCAATCTGAACATAGTGTATCTGCATTTACTAGTTCTCCAAAATTAAATATCCGCCCGTGAACCACAACCAGTTCCCACAGTTAATATAAATAGAAGCTGTACCCAACACTACTATCAGCTTACAGTTCCCAATCTGAACTTAGTGTATCTGCATATACTAGTTCTCTACGCATGTACCACAACCAGTCCCCACATTTAATATAAATAGAAGCTGTACCCAACACTACCATCAGCTCACAGTTCCAAATCTGAACATAGTTGACCTGCATGTACTAGTTCTCCAAATTAAACATCCACCCGTGTACCACAACCAGTCCCCACATTTAATTTTAAATAGAAGCTGTACCCAACACCACAATCAGCTCACAATTCTTAATCTAAACATATTGTACCTGTAACTAGTTCTCTAAAATAAAAATCTTATGTAAAGGCGATGGCAAACTTACTGAAGTGATTGATCAAGAAATAATTTACTAAAAAATGATACGGCAAAGAGTTGTCGAAACTCAATATCCTCTTCAGTTGTTGGATTCTTCTCCGAACATTTCTCATGTGAATGCCAAAAGTTTGATACAAGAGATATGTTTAAAGCCGTAACCGAGGCTCTGCAAGTTTTTGGATTGGACATATTGAAGTGTCGTGGGCAGTCTTACAACAACGCGTCAAACATGACTGGGGTTTATTCAATTAACAAGTTTGTCCACTAGCATCATTTATCCCTTGTGCGGTCGATTCTCTAAAGCTAGTTGGTACTCACACAGTAGATTCCTGTCTTACAGCGGTACAGTTCTTTAATCTCCTTCAAGAGTTGTATGATTTTTTGGAGCTCAACATATAGATGGACAGTGTTAGATAAGTATAAAGATACTAAAGTAACAACAAAAATCCTATCCACTACAAGGTGGTCTGCTATGTATAAAGCTGTGAGAGCTTTACAAGAAGAATGGTCTACAGCTATCAAAGCTATTGGAGAATTGGATGGGAGAGCGATCCAGATAAAAAAAATTGGTACCCGAGCAGACGCAAGAGGTATGATGAAAATATTGATGCGGTTAGAAACAGCTGTAATAGCTCGGATGGAGAACTATTCTCCTTACGCTTTAGGAAGTTAACAAATGTGTTCAAAATGAAGACGTTGATGTAGCAGTCGTCGTAGAAGTTTCTAAGTCACTAATACATTTCTTTTGAGAACTCGGAGAGTAATTTGACATGGATGAAAGCGGAGCACTAGACGGTGGCGAAACAAAAACGCATGTCCTTGTTGAAAAACTCAAAACAACCAGGAAACTTCAACCTGACGAGTCCCGAGGCGGCGAAGTATGCTTTTCCGAACGAGACAACTTCAGAGTGAATACATTATTACCTATAATTGATAACTTAACTAAAGAGAAATGAGGACGATTGCCTACGAGAAGTTTACAGACAAGTTTGGAGCAATCATAACATTGTAGTCTTAACGACACACCAACTAAAGATGGAAAACCTCTATGAACAGGGAGTGTATTATTCTGCATTAAAACTTTACAAATAAATTATTCAAATCATTAAATAAATGTTATCATTTAACCAATATTTTTAATTTAGTTACCATTTTTGTCTTGAAAGCATAGAGCAAGTTTAATAATAACAACAACTGTTGACCACAGAATAAGAATATATTCAGATAGGAAACTTAAAAGTTTGAGTAAGAATCTACTTTTAACTACTAATTGTACACTTTAGTAAATATTGAGCATGCAGTACTTAATGAGTACTGTAATGCAGATATCGAAGAAACATTATATATCAATTGAGGCACACAATATATTAAGCCTGGAATAAATTACAATGGCCATAATTTTGCACTTAAAGACATATTTCCTTGATTTTAGGAACAAGGAAATCTCAACACTGGGGTCGGATATTTAATCCACTCGGACCAGAAGTGATCATGCGAAAGCCTACGAAATTGCGTGCATAATCGGGAGAAACTACTAGTTTTAACATGAATCGGAATCCTGTACCTTTCAAAAACCTAACAGCATTTGTGATTTTTTATCAACCAAACTCCAATTTGTAAAACGATTAACGGTAAACGATTTATTTAAAAGTGGAATAAAACTAATAGGGGTTAAGAATTTGTTGCGTTCGAAGTCACTGGTAACTGCTAGTAACTAAACATATTATCTCCTGTTGTTCCTGGATCACTATTAGAATTAACTTTACACTTTGTCGCAGCGGGATACAGCGATGAATAGCAATTGGAAGTTTGAATGAAACTAGACAATTTCTTTATTCGGTCTCCATCGAATTGCTGTTTGAGTGACATGAACAACCTATCGTCAGCGGCATACGGTCGCTATTATGTAAGTCAGTATGTCCCTGTAGACAGATAAGTGTCGTTTACTTTTTGGTTTATAGGCTGAGCCACTATTTAAGGTAATACAGTATTTTGTCTTCGTATAGTTATTTATTTAACGTAATTTGGTACAACCATAAATGTCATATATTAAATATGAACTAAATGGTTGTTTTAATAATTAAAAGTGTTAATAAAACAATAAACAATTCATTTCAATAAACGTGTACTACGAGTAATGTGTCTACTCGAATATACAGTTTGTACTAACGATGGACAAAGATAATGAATAATTAATACCAACTTACTGTATATGCTTATAGGATTCATCAGGATTATGCCGAATTACTCAGATGGTAATATAATGCTATGTGGAATTTGTTTACATGTAATTCCAATTAGTGATCCACTTAATATGAGATAGCTTGAGTTTTAGTTTTAGTAAACCGATGTATATATTTACTACATTACCAATACACTGTGTGAATGCATTGGAAGCATCGCTTATCAGAATGAAGAATGAGTGCAGGTAGAAAAAATAATTCATGGCCAGGTCAGTTTCGAAAAGTAGAACACCTAGTTAGTAGTTAGCCCACGGGTGTCGGCATGGACTAACTGTCCTACCCAGCAGAAAATTGACGTCAGCCATCCTCGTCAAAAATTGACGTGGACCTACAGTCCTACAATCCGGTAGAGGTTGGCATGAGACGTAATTCGAAGGTGTGGCCCAGGGCGCAAAAAGGTGTTAATCCGGGACTGAATATCAGTACAGAAAACTATAGAAAATGTTGCAATCTTACCCTGCAAATCTCAAATTAAACTTGACCTCTTTTTTGTTTATTAGGATGGAAACCCCTGCATCAGGTTACTTAGTGGCCAACCAGCCTGTCCGGACGTGTGAATGTAAAGGCCGGGACACACGCACTCGCACCGCGCCCGACACGTGAAGGGCGCGGTGCGATTACGTGTGTCCCGGTCTTCACGTGTCGGGCGCGGTGCGAGTATGTGTTTGCCGGTTTACAGTATAGGTTTTACACTTCATGTCCAGCATGTTCGAAAATTACGTGTAATGATAAAGTTAAATTAAAGATAAATAAAATACCAAATAAAAGATATGGTTAGTATCTTGGCCATTAACTCCAGATTAAATATTATTTAATTTATTCAAAATTTGTTTTTAGTGTTGGTTAACTTTTAATGATTTTGACACGATAAAGTTAATGTTATGGTGCCCTGTCTCTCTCGCTAGAGCAAATTATACAATATTATTTATATGTCTAATATTCAAGGCTACTAAAACTAATACAATTTTATTTTAACTTGTTTTTATGAAAAACAAAACTCTTGTATGCGTTGGCAACTTTGCAACCATTACAATAACATATACCGGTAGTGTATAAGTAACATATTCTTTCAAACGTGCTGGGCCCGTTCCACTTTCTAACCATAAACCTCATCATGGGAAAACTGCTACCTGCCCGGTGGCAGACACAATACGAGCCGATGTGTTGCGAATATTCGGTCTAGCTCTGTAAGGTGTGAGGTCTTGTACTAAGGCGACCCTGTCATAAATATGAAGGGTGTGACGTGTACAATAATATCGAAGTTGTGTCCTGGAAGTGGAAGTATTACATGTGATCCCGAAGTCGGACTATCTCGCGCCCACACTTTCTCTCCCAGCTTAATGACAATACTGAGGAAATGCCAAACGTCATCCACGCCTATAGGCAAGTTCAAACAAAGAAAAGTGTAAGACTTATGTCTTACGTTCATATTTTGTTAAAAAGTTTCTAAAAAATATGGGCTTTGTAATGATCATACATCCAAACTTCTTAACGGATGTCCACAGAGATGGTAAAAGTACGTATTACTTATAATAATTTAACCTACGTGTTAGTGTTAGTTATAATGAGTGGAGAAGAAGTTCATAGCGTAAGCACATATACACCAGAATTTAAAATACGTCCCAACAACAGATTAACTAATATATAATGAGGAATCTATATTATTGACTCTTAAGAAATGGCGTATTTAAAACTTTTGTGTTCAAATAATAAAAGTTCGGATGAGCTACAGAGGGTGAAACAACGCAAGAGTGCGTTGAAAATAAATCTCGTTACCGATTTTCTACATTGACTTCCTAATCAATTACTTTCTCGTTTTACTTTATGTATAAACATGTTCAAATAATAAAAGTTCGGATGAGCTACAGAGGGTGAAACAACGCAAGAGTGCGTTGAAAATAAATCTCGTTACCGATTTTCTACATTGACTTCCTAATCAATTATTTTCTCGTTTTACTTTATGTATAAACATGTTCAAATAATAAAAGTTCGGATGAGCTACAGAGGGTGAAACAACGCAAGAGTGCGTTGAAAATAAATCTCGTTACCGATTTTCTACATTGACTTCCTAATCAATTATTTTCTCGTTTTACTTTATGTATAAACATGTTCAAATAATAAAAGTTCGGATGAGCTACAGAGGGTGAAACAACGCAAGAGTGCCTTGAAAATAAATCTCGTTACCGATTTTCTACATTGACTTCCTAATCAATTATTTTCTCGTTTTACTTTATGTATAAACATGTTCAAATAATAAAAGTTCGGATGAGCTACAGAGGGTGAAACATCGCAAGAGTGCCTTGAAAATAAATCTCGTTACCGATTTTCTACATTGACTTCCTAATCTATTATTTTCTCGTTTTACTTTATGTATAAACATGTTCAAATAATAAAAGTTCGGATGAGCTACAGAGGGTGAAACAACGCAAGAGTGCGTTGAAAATAAATCTCGTTACCGATTTTCTACATTGATTTTCCTAATCAATTATTTTCTCGTTTTACTATATGTATAAACATGTTCAAATAATAAAAGTTCGGATGAGCTACAGAGGGTGAAACAACGCAAGAGTGCGTTGAAAATAAATCTCGTTACCGATTTTCTACATTGACTTCCTAATCAATTACTTTCTCGTTTTACTTTATGTATAAACATGTTCAAATAATAAAAGTTCGGATGAGCTACAGAGGGTGAAACAACGCAAGAGTGCGTTGAAAATAAATCTCGTTACCGATTTTCTACATTGACTTCCTAATCAATTACTTTCTCGTTTTACTTTATGTATAAACATGTTACAACTTGAATTTTCATTTGTTCGATTGGATAGGCCTACTCGTTATCATACGCAATCTTGTCTATACCCCATTGAACAGATAAGACGGAGTATCGAAGAACTCGACAGAATGTTACGAAAGACTTACCAAACAATTCATTAAATATCATAATATGTTAAAGTATCCTATGATTGAGCACAGTCTGTTTATAAATGTATGTATTCTGCTATCTACTCGTTATCAAACTCAATCTTGTCTATACCCTATTGAACTGATAAGACGGAGTATCGAAGAACTCGACAGATTGTTACGAAAGACTTACCAACCAATTCATTAAATATCATAAATGTAGGTGAGTTTTATAATTTGTGCACTAAAGAGTTTACAACAAAGGGAAGTTAGTTGTAATCAAAAAATCTTGTGTTCTAACAAATACCGAATTATTGGCCACCTTAACGTTGAGATTACTTATGGCTACGTTCATTCTTGGTTTTGGTTTATTAATTAATTAATCATAAGTATTAAATTATAATGTGAGTATCAAAATAATCTACACAGAACTTAAACCATCAATATAAAATTAATCAGAGGTATGCATTAAGGAAAGTTAAATTAAAAAATAATAATCGGATATGTCTTTTATAAATTGAGATAAATTCATTCTAGAAGATAGTAAACGAAAAGAACATCAGCTAACCGCTCTATGTAAAAAGTACGAATGCATCCAGTGTTTCTATAGTTTTTAATAAAAAAACACAATTTTATCGCTTAAAGTTTTTTTTTACAAATACACACCTGCTCCATGGTCTTAAATCTTCCATTAATCATATATAAACATACAGTAGCGTGATTTTATTTGCTTTCCAAAATTTATAAATTTTTACTTTAATATTATTAAGTCCATGTTTTCTAGGTTTTTAGGAAGAGAAACAAGAGAGACAGCCAATCGCCAATAATTAAAAGTACAATTCCACAATTTTGTAGCAAATATAAAGCTAGCCTGAGGTAAACCTTTTATGTTATTCTTCATTTGACCCGTAATATGTTTCAATATTTAATCTAAACTTCTTCAAAGTTTAATACAACTGAATAATATGAAAAAGGGTGGAAATCAAATGAGTCTATTGATTATACTCTAATGGGTTGGAAAACGTACTGATTTCATTTTTACACGCAATAAGAGGATTTTTAAATATAATTTTCTGATTGGAAAACGTCACCAAATACTTGAATATATAACTGTAGTCACAGCTGTCATTGGCAATATAGTAACAAAACATTGTAGGCTACTCACGTAAACTCTAATATCTGATTATATATTTTGAGATAATGGTGTGTTTGTGATGTTATACAGATTCCCTTACAGATCACACACTTTATAATTTTTAGGGTATATTTAGTGGTTATTAATTATTTTTCCACATAAAAGAAAGTATTGAAAAAAACATTCTGTACATAATAAAAAACCACATCATTTCATTTCTTGCCACAATTTCACGTATTTCTACTGTAACTAGTCAATAAACGCGTTTTCATAAAAACACAGAAAGTTACTTTTTTAGATTTTAATTACATTTAATAAGGTCTATACTTTTACAAACATAAATATATTGTTAAAATACACGAATAAAAATAAACTAACGTATAAACGTGTTCTACTTAAGGAAATTTTTACTATGTTTCCTTACATTGGTTTCCTCTTACCTTTATTAACCATTGTGAAGTCGTCTTTTAAGGCTTTAACTTTTATTTGGTCACCATTCAAAGTTCAGCTTTGACGTATAAAAGAGCTAACGAGTTTAATTTTTCTTCATTCGTTCTGAATCTATAGCAAGATTGTATTCTTTTTTTGACATGAAATGAACGTTTTGCTGAACACCTGGAATGAGTTGTGCACGAATATATACAATGAACTTTATCTATGATGGAAAATGTCAATTTAAGATTTTATTCTCTAATGAGCTTTATCATCGATACCACAGCAATTATTTAGAAGGCCAGAGAAGTGAATGCAACCAGTAAAAAATTACTTTTCTAGATAATTGTCATGGAATAACGTCATAAACGCGAAGCTGACTTGACATGTCAAGAACAACATATGTTTCTTATCTAAGCTTATCACGGCCTGTAAGGATGACTTCGTTTTCATTGGTTTCGTATGCTTGGAGTTTGTAACACGTCTCATATTCTACATCATCACACCGTCAATTGGCCCTTTCTTTATACGTATGAAACATGCATCAATGTCAAGAACAACATATGTTTCTTATCTAAGTTTATCACGGCCTGTAAGGATGACTTCGTTTTCATTGGTTTCGTAAGCTTGGAGTTTGTAACACGTCTCATATTCTACATCACACCGTCAATTGGCCCTTTCTTTATACGTATGAAACATGCATCAATGTCAAGAACAACATATGTTTCTTATCTAAGTTTATCACGGCCTGTAAGGATGACTTCGTTTTCATTGGTTTCGTAAGCTTGGAGTTTGTAACACGTCTCATATTCTACATCACACCGTCAATTGGCCCTTTCTTTATACGTATGAAACATGCATCAATGTCAAGAACAACATATGTTTCTTATCTAAGTTTATCACGGCCTGTAAGGATGACTTCGTTTTCATTGGTTTCGTAAGCTTGGAGTTTGTAACACGTCTCATATTCTACATCACACCGTCAATTGGCCCTTTCTTTATACGTATGAAACATGCATCAATGTCAAGAACAACATATGTTTCTTATCTAAGTTTATCACGGCCTGTAAGGATGACTTCGTTTTCATTGGTTTCGTAAGCTTGGAGTTTGTAACACGTCTCATATTCTACATCACACCGTCAATTGGCCCTTTCTTTATACGTATGAAACATGCATCAATGTCAAGAACAACATATGTTTCTTATCTAAGTTTATCACGGCCTGTAAGGATGACTTCGTTTTCATTGGTTTCGTAAGCTTGGAGTTTGTAACACGTCTCATATTCTACATCACACCGTCAATTGGCCCTTTCTTTATACGTATGAAACATGCATCAATGTCAAGAACAACATATGTTTCTTATCTAAGTTTATCACGGCCTGTAAGGATGACTTCGTTTTCATTGATTTCGTATGCTTGGAGTTTGTAACACGTCGCATATTCTACAACACACCGTCAATTGGCCCTTTCTTTATACGTATGAAACATGCATCAAAGGGAGTCAATTACTAAAATCTAACATCTCTCTAGGGACGTGTCTACTTTTAGCAAAATTTGACCTACTCTTATAAGTAAACCAATATTGACCGGGCCAGCGGTAGGTTGAGTAATCGAACCATAGTAAATTTGCAGGCACTTCAAGCAAACTGAAAGTAGCAACAAAACGAAGCAAACAAAAAGAAACTATTCCAGTAGACTTTGCTGTATTTTGGTGAATGGATGCCACTAGCTATTTAGTGGCAATCTTTTTTATCTTTTAATATTTCACACAAAAATGCAAACCAAACCTTAAAAATAACTAGACAAACTTAAAAATGATTTTAATGTTTTTTATAATTTGCTGTCAATTAAAAATACACATGTGCCTTTTATAGGTTAACAATTAATATAATTATTACAGTATCCGTTACTGTCATCAAATATAATCTCCTGCTTGTGCCCCAGTTACTTGCGTCTCTGGGCCGGGCTCGTCACAAAAGAGGCCCTGTAAAGTATGTGGATGGACCAAGATGGCCGACGCGACGTGATGGGGGACAAAGGATGACCACCTGGAGGAGTTTATGGCCTTGTCACCAGTGGAGATATCTCTCATGATTTATGAGGGTACGGAGAGGCTCCCGTTCTGTCCTTGAAACAGGTATTTTAAAACATATTGCATTCGTTTGCTTACCTATTTTCAGCGTTTGTTTGATATTCTTGCATGAAATGCAAAACAAAGAAAGAATAGTCTGGAAAACACTCAAGGAAGATAAACTAATTTATAAAATCATTTACAGTAAATAAATCAGCGCGAATCCATTGTCCCCTTTTTCAAATAAGGACGAAAGTCGCTTAGAACTGTGTTGCCCATATCCGAAATTGTCAAACAATGGAAACCTTTGAAACTGGTGATTCAAAGGTTTTAATATATTATATTTCCATTATAAAAGTGGACAACAATGTTGTTTTAGTAAGGTTCATTACGGTCGATTTATCAATTAATCACTAATTAATTAAGGCGAATGGTTTGCCACTAGTGATTTAGCAGCACTCACTGTATTGTTATACTTCGCTTTATAAATGGCAAGCAAACGCTAAAAATTGCTAATAAAACCTAAAAAAACCGTATTCATCCTTAGCCTCTGTTTGTTTGTTCAGACATACATAAGATCTATTTTTGTGTACAATTGTAACAAAACATAAGTTATTTTAACAATTATAGAAAATACTAAATTCTTAGTTTATTACTTTAAAAGACTTATAATGTTCTTACGCACAAACACATAGCCTTTAAACACATGCGCGCGCGCGCACACACACACACACACACACACACACACACACACACACACACACACACACACACACACACACACACACACACACACACACACACACACACACACACACACACACACACACATATATACATATGGCTATGGCATTGATTGAGATTGAGTTTACTAAAGTTTTGAATTTGAGGATTGAGATACTAGCAAGTACGAAAAATACTTTTTTTAAAGATTACTTCATTTACAATCTTGATATTGTGTCACAACAAATTTAAGACTCCTAAAATTACTAATTCACTAAAAAATGTTTGCCATTGAGAGCGTTTATTTGGGCTTACGAAAGGATATACGACAAAAAGCTTTTTTCTAGTTACGTCATATTCTAGTCATGAACACTTCAACTATCCCTATGTCAACTATACTCCAAGCAACAAATTTGCAATATGAACAATTTTTCAAAACGTTTTGAAATCTAATAATGATCTCTTATTAGAAATGTAATTTTTTAAATTACCAATACATGATTAATTATAATTTTCGAATAAATTTTGGCTTGCACAGTAATCCTAGATTAACCTAAAATGTAGGTTTACTTTCGACTTACAAGTTTAAAATGATTCTGGCCGAAAATGTACTTTGCCGACTGATTTTAATTAACATAATTGCAATGTATACAAATTTAATAAATGTGTATTGTAGGCTATCGCCCAAAGTCTAAGTAGAACAAGAAAATAAAACAATGTTAGTTAGTATCCCTATAACATCTCAAAATGAGGACAATTAACAATAACATAATAATTTTAAAAAGAAAAATTATGAACATGACGTTTTTTTTATCTCTGTATATTTTATGAATGTTTAGTGATAGATTGAGGTTTATACGACAACCCTACGGTAAAGTGTGTGTCTCTATTTTAAGTTAAACTGTAATTTTAAATCTTAGAAACCCATACCATAAGATATGAAAATAATACCTGCAAACCTTATATATAACATGATAATAATATGTTTAGCATTAACTAGTATAAAATTTGAACAACAGAAATAAAATCAGTCATATCATATAGCTATTTATGGATGCATTAAGTTTCTTTAATGCATGATAACAACCAGACGCGATTCAGAAATAGAAAATACGGTCCAAAAATAAGATTTTTTTTATTGAAAAATACACTGAACGAAAAAATGTGTCCAAGCCAAGACCATTCATTAATTTAGTAAACATTCAAAATTTGTATTATAAGTTTAAGAGATTGTTTCATTAAAATTCTAATTGTTATTCGTATATTTGTTAAGTAAAAACCAATAAAACATCAGTTTTCGTAAATTCTCTTTTTTCAATGTTCATTATCAATGTGTTACAAATTCTTCAACAGTAACGTAGAACGCCTCATACATGTATTTAACTTGTTCGAGAGTTGAATGTAGTACTTCCCTGTACTTTTTTCAATGTTCATTATCAATGTGTTACAAATTCTTCAACAGTAACGTAGAACGCCTCATACATGTATTTAACTTGTTCGAGAGTTGAATGTAGTACTTCCCTGTACTTTTTTCAATGTTCATTATCAATGTGTTACAAATATTGTACATTTTATTCAAACAGTAATTCTTTGAAGATCAGATACAAGAAATGTTCTAGTTTCATTTAAACTTTCAGTTGCCATTCATAGTGTTACGACACTGTGTAAATTTAGTTGAAATACTGACCCAGGAAAACAGGAATGATAATATTTAATTACTTTATTATTAATATTTAATTACTATCAGTTACCAACGGCTTCGCACGCAAGAAATACTAAAATCTATTCTTTAGCAGTTTTATTCCCCTTCAAAATACGAGTAAGTTTAACTGTCCAAAATTTGGAACATTGAAATGTTAATTACAAGATTAAAATTCACGTTAAACCTCGCAGTTTCCCGTGGCCTCACACGCAATTTTGTAAGCTTTGCATGTATATCAGTTGTAATTATAGTATAATTGAAAAAAAGTAATGCAATTAAATATTTAGGTGTTAAACTCGATGATAGAATATTTTGGAAATATTATTTTAAAACACTTAAAAATCAGCTTTATTTACTAGCATACAAAGTTTACACTCATTGACAAGATTGTTGTCCAATAGCAATTCTCTATCAAATATATTTTTCTCATATTCATTCTAAACTACAGTGCAGACTTTCTATTTGGGGAGGCTGTTATGTTACTAATTAAACGTCTATTATTAATATTTTAAAAGCTTTGGTAAGATAAGTGGAACTAGCAAACTCGCTGCCTCTTATCCATTATTAGTATTTTGTAATTCTGTAATTTCTGTAATAAACTCCCAATATTACTTAAAAACGAACCATCAATAGCAGTCTTCAGAAAGAGGCTCCGTGAGCTCCTCAAGGATGGCATGTTCTACTCAGTAGACGAATTTCTTCGATGATGCTGGTGGGGCTTACCGGTACGTCAAATTCCATGTCGGAAGTTTGTAAAAATTTGGCAAATATGTACAATTTGTTAAATGTATTGTTAAGTTTATCTGAATTTTATATTTATTATTTAATACCGTAATATTTCATTACTTATATCTGTTGCAGGCAAATATGTATAATTTTGTAAGTTATTATTAAATTAATTGTTATTGTTAAGTTTTATTAAGTTTGTCTGGATTTTATATTTATTATTTAATTCCATAATATCCAAATAATTTTATCTGTTACATATTTATTTTTTCAGTATGACTAATAATAATGTACTTTTTATACTAGCACTTAAATTTAATAATATTTATATCGACGATTACTACTTGTATGATTAATACAGTTTAAATTGTAGATAATATCACCTGTTACTATAGTGCTGCTGTAATATGTAACGTTTTGTGAAATAAAGATTAGAATTTAATTGAATTGAAAATTTCTTACTTTTGGGACAAGAATTTTATAATACCATACCAATAGAAATCTATCTTGCATCAACATTAAGAACAATGTCAAGAAATGGTTACTCCCTGTTACCCATGATTATCTGGAGCACATGTTTCGAATCTATCAGTAGTTGCCTTTTTTTAGGAATAATACACTGTGAGTGAATTTCTACTTTTAAAAATTTGTGACTTTGTTATTTGGTGAACATGTATTGTATTTGGTTCTGTGAAATTTGCTATAAACTTGCTTTTTTCTCGCGAAATAGTTCACAAACTGATAATAAGGACTGTTATTAATTGAATTAGTTTATTTTGATAATAGTTTTGATGTAGTTTATTGTCCGTAATGTAATGTTTTTTGTTCTTCCTGTTACATAACCTTGTCTTGTTTGTGTTTATGTTTTGATTGTTTACGTTTTTGTAGACTCTCATGATGTAAACAGGTTCCAGTTGTGAAAATGCTTTCACTGATGATAGTGCTCATGTTCTACATGATCACAGTTATAATCAGACAGCAGTAATATCTACAGGTATTCCAAACTCCTGAAACTCTGAGGAGAAAGAAAGTAATGACGGCATCCACTGGCAAACAGTGACTGGTTCATTCAAAAGACCTAGGAAATTGGTTTCGAGCGGTCCCGACATATCGAAGAAATTGTGTTCAAACCCAAGTAGCTTCTCATTAACTAAAAATAATCGTTTCGATGCTATTGGAGGGTCAAATACGATGGATGAGAGCACCACATCGACGCCGCCGTCTCATGTTGGCGAGGATAAACCACCTCCGATCTTCGTACCCAACGTTGTAAACGTTAAGAGCATGATAACCGCTATTGAAACTGTTATCCCAAATGACAACTACACATTTAAATGCCTCAGCCAAAACAAATTCAAAGTTAATACAACAACTATTGACGGTTATCGGAAGCTGGTGCACAAACTAAAAGAGTTGCAGGTCACCTTCCATACCTACCAAATCAAACAAGAGAAAGCATATCGCGTGGTTTTAAAAAATATGCACTTTTCCAAAGAGAAAGCATATCGCGTGGTTTTAAAAAATATGCACTTTTCCACTGATGTTGCGGACATTAAGATTGCTATTGAATCCTGTGGGTTCCAGGTTCGCAACGTAATGAATATGAGACAGCAAAAAAACCAAAGCACCTCTTTCAATGTTCTTTGTTGATCTGGAACCAAATCCGTGTAACAAAGATATATTTAATATCGAGTACCTCCTTAATGCAAAAATTACCTTTGAACCACCGCTCAGGAAATCCGAGATCGTTCAGTGTAAGCGATGTCAAAGTTATGGACACACCAAAACGTATTGCTGGCACCCTTACAGGTGCGTTAATGTGGCCAGAACCATGACACACGGGCATGTTTGAAATCCAGTGATACCCCACCCACCTGCGCTCTATGCGAGGGGAACCACTCGGCGAACTACAAAGGTAGTTCTGTGTACCGCGAACTTAAACAAAAATCGTTTCCCCCGATCAGACCCAAGGTACCTGAAAGTAAAACTCATGATCAATCGCCTCGGGGAGCCCAAGAAGTGGTAAGACCTCCCAGTCCATCCACTGTTCGAATCCTGCCGGGACGATCATATGCACAGGTGGCATCCAACTCGATGTCTGAAGATAACAGTACTCAAAACGCTTTAAGTAAAACACTTAACGACTTTTTCAGCAAATTTGAAAAAACAATGATGCAACAGGCTGAACAGATAGGTACTTTAATGAACCTATCGTCTTCCGTCATTTCGAAGCTAAAATGAATAATTTTTATAGAATAGCACTTTGGAACGCCAATGGCTTGAGTAACCATACTCAAGAGGTTAAAATATTTCTTGGTTTTCATAAAGTTGATATTATGCTTATCTCCGAAACTCACTTCACAGATATGACACATTTAAAAATTCCTTTTTACTCTCTGTATCACTGTAATCATCCAGATAATACTGCTCATGGTGGTAGTGCGGTATTAGTTAAAAATAGTATAAAACACCATGTCATACCTGCTTATAAGTATAATTATATTCAAGCTTCCAGTGTTGTGATTGAAGACTGGTCAGGTCCACTCACGGTATCTTCTGTGTATACCCCTCCTCGCCATAACGTTTCATACCAGCAATACAGCGACTTCTTCAATACCTTGGGTTGTAGATTTATTGCGGGGGGTGACTTTAATGCGAAACACACCATGTGGGGCTCTCGGCTGTGCAATCCCAGAGGCCGTAATCTCCTTAAGACTATCAACGACAATAACTATCAATATTTTTCTACGGGAGAACCGACTTATTGGCCTACTGATCCCTTAAAAATTCCTGATTTGTTTGATTTCTTCGTGACTAAAGGTATTTCCCAAACGTACCCACGTGTAGAATCTTGTCTTGATTTATCCTCAGACCATTCTCCATTGATCTTCACTTTAAGTTCATCTGCCATTACTACAGAGGGTCTACTGCGGTTAAGTTCTAAATATACTGACTGGGAGCAATTTCGATCTCTTCTTGATGAAAACTTGCATTTACACGTTTCCTTGAAGACAAATGGTGAAATAGATGAAGCTGTTGAATTGTTTAACAGGACAGTCCAGAAGTGTGCTTGGCAATCAACGCCGCATCAACGAAATGGAACCACTAATGGCCTGAACTACCCTCTTAGCATCAAGAAAAAGATTGCTCAAAAAAGAAGACTTCGTAGGATTTGGCAAAATTCCAGGAATCCTCGTGATAAAAACAACTTCAATAGAGCGGCGCGGGATTTGAAACGTTTGTTATCTAACTTCAGTAATGAAAGGTTTCAGGTTTTTACTGCAAGTCTAACTCCTACAGAAGACACGAAATATTCAATGTGGAAAACTACTAAACACATGACTAGTCCAAGAGTGCCTATTCCTCCGATTATCTTGCCAGGTGGTGGCTGGGCCAAGAACAACAAGGAGAAAGCTGAAGTATTCGCTACGCACTTACGCGATGTGTTCAAGCCCAGTGACTCAGCTCAAGCTCCTGACCCAGAAATTGAATACTTATTAGAATCACCTACCCAACTATCACTTCCTGTTCAGCCCTTTACTCCCTCTGAAGTAACTGAAATAATTGTGAAACAATTGAAGCCGTACAAAGCTCCTGGGTATGACCTCATTACAGGAAGGATTTTAAAAGAACTGCCGAGGAAAGCTATTATGTTTTTGACTTTTGTCTTCAACGCAATATTGAGAATTGAGCATTTTCCGGCACAGTGGAAATTATCGGAAATTGTCATGGTAGCTAAACCTGGGAAGCCTCCACATCAGGTTAGTTCTTATATGCCCATAAGTCTATTGCCTGTGACTTCAAAAGTTTTTGAGAAGCTTTTTCTAAAACGATTTCAGCAAGTTATTGATAGCGGCAACCTTATCCCCAACCATCAGTTTGGTTTCCGCCAGAAGCACTCTACCATTGAGCAGATTCATCGTGTGGTCAATGTAGTGAAGGAAGATCTGGAAGCAAAAAGATACTGCTCGGCTGTTTTTCTTGATATCAGTCAGGCTTTTGATAAAGTTTGGCATGAGGGTCTTCTCTATACATTAAAACTACTAGTTCCTCATTCTTTCTTTAATGTCATCAAGTCCTATTTGTCAAACAGGTTTTTTCGAGTCAAATTTCAAGACGAATACTCCGACCTCCACAAAATTGAGGCGGGCGTTCCACAAGGCAGTGTATTGGGTCCCATCTTCTACACCCTCTTCACATCTGACATACCTGTACGAGCCGATGTCACCATGGCCACCTTTGCTGATGATACCGCTATACTAGCCTCTCATGAAGTCCCAGGAATTGCATCCCAACGACTACAATCTGAGCTGGATGATTTGTCGGAGTGGCTTGTGAGATGGAGGGTGAAGGTTAATGAAACCAAGTCCACTCATGTAACTTTCACAACAAGGCCTGCTAACTGCCCACCTGTCTCTCTTAATAATGTCCTCCTCCCCCAATCTGAAGAAGTGAAATATTTGGGTATGCATCTAGACCGAAGACTAACTTGGCGTTCTCATATCTGGCACAAAAGATTATTTTTAAACTCAAAATTCAAAAAATATCCTGGCTTTTAAACAAGAGGTCGAAATTATCATTAAAAAATAAGTTGTTAGTATACAAGGTGATTTTGAAACCTGTTTGGACTTATGGTATACAACTTTGGGGTACAGCCAGTAATTCCAACATCGAAATTCTCCAACGTTTTCAGTCTAAAGTCCTTCGGAACATCCTGGAAGCTCCGTGGTATATAACTAATCAATTAATACATCAAGACACCAAAATTCCCACAGTAAAAGAGGAAATAACTCGCTACAGCAAGAAGTACCAAGACAAGCTGTATTCTCATCCGAACTACCTTGCGATGAACCTGTTGGATAATAGTGCGTCAGTTACACGTCTGAAGAGACACTCAATCCTGGACCTACCTCTTAGGTTCTAATTTCAAACTTTCTTGTTTATTTGTGTTAGCTCTATCGCTGGATAGAGTCTAACTCGTGTTAATTTATTATTTTATCTAATTTACTTATTGTTCTAAGAATGTCTAAACAGATTGTAAATAAAATTGTAAAAAAAATTGTTGTTTATTTGGAAACTAGGTAACTGCCACCTTCGATCAAGGTACAAATATGTCCTTAGAAGGTGTGTAAAATTCTCTTGAGTCATCCCTGACAGATAAAAAAATCTATTTTATTCACATTTCAACACATGTTTCTTCATTAAAAAATTGTTTGTGTTTTTTTCATATTGTATTGCAAAAAATACATTATTATTATATTCAAAATCTTTATTCGTAAATGCAAAATACATATTTACATTACACGTCAAATACTAAGAACTATATCTAACGTAACAAATCTTTTACGCAGTAAAGAAATTTATCAAGAAAGTGTGTCTTTAGTTTTTATTTAAATAAAAATAAATTTTAATCATTTTAATATCCAATGGTAATTAAATTTATTGAATGCTTTTGCACCCAAGTGGTATGGACCCCTCTGACATGCGCTGGTACTATGTGCATCCACAGATATCAGCTCTCTTGATCTGGTCGGATACTAATGGTAGTATCCATTGCTTACAAAAAGTTTTGGATAAGCCTTAAAAAACAGCATAGCTCGTACCCCACCAAACCCGTCAGAGTAAGATTCACAAGAATATTCACCGAAAATAGGATTACAAGTCTCGAACCTCCTACGTCCTGAGATGATTCGCAGACACCATTCCTGTAGGACAAGTACTTTATTCAAATTTACCACTCTGAATGGACCCCAGAACATCAACCCATACCTCAAAATATACTGTCCGTAAAACATCTTTGCTACAGACCTTGGCGAGACGGTTGAGAGCAAATCCCATTGTTCGAAGCCTTTTGCAGCCGTGTTCCGAGTGGCCGCTCCATGTGAGCCTATTATCGATATATAAACCCAGAAATATAACTGAAGTTTCTTGCTTGGCATCCTCGCTTCCCAGTTTGATAAGACCATGAATATTAAACTGGTTTGTGATCCCCAGATGAAACAGGATGATAAGTTATTGGTTTTGCTGATATTTAACCTAAGTTTATTTAAAATTAACCACTGATTTAAACTTTGCAACTGGATGTTTGAATTCGATATAGTCAAATGTGGGGATTTATTGGAAACAAGAAAAGAACAATCATCAGCAAACATCGTAACTTTGAGGTCTGTTGAAATGTTTGGAAGATCATTTACATAAATAAGAAATAATATAGGACCAAGAATAGAGCCTTGAGGAACACTAAAAGTAATGGCTCTATACGACGAGGAAACTTTATTTTGGCTATCGTGGATTTGGACGGTTTGATTCTTATCAGACAAATACGATTTCATGAATTGAAAAGAGTGACCTCTAACTCCATATTTTTTAGTTTTCCAAGGAGAATATTGTGATCAACGGAATCAAAAGCTTTGTTTAATCACAGAAAAAACCAAGGGAATGAAGTCTATTGTCCAAAGAAAGCGCTAGTTCATTTATAAAATTGCAGATGGCTGATGTACATTAGTGGATTTCCCTTGGCGGAATCCATGCTGCTGAATAGAGAGAATGTTGTTGATTTCTAGAAAAACCACAAGTTTTTCTAGAAATCAACAACAAAATTCAAGAATTTTTGGGGAGGACGACAGAATTGAAATCGGTCTATAGTTTTCAGGTAGATGTTTACTCCGAAATTTGTAGACTGGAATGATTTTACTGATTTTTAAGAGGTTTTAGAAATATACCTGAAGATAAACTGGAATTACAAATGTGAGAGAATACTACACTTATAGAAGGAAAAAGTTTCTTTAACACTGCACAAGGAATCTCATCCACTCCAGCAGCATTTGTACTCATCAGCCGCCTAACCGCCGTCTCAACCTCTGAAACTGACCCCTCGGATAGATACATACTATTCAAGGGTGCGGCGATACCATCCACAGGGCTGTAAGCCCCAATAGGCAGTGTCATATTGGTAGCAGCCACATTCCTGAAATAAACCGATAAAATACTCAGCAATTTCATTACAATTCCTTATTTGTTTGCCATTGACAGTTCAATATTTTCCTTATTGTTTTGTGGTTTCAATTTCAAGGTGTCATTGACTATTTTCCAGATTGATTCGGAACGATTTGTTTTTTATCTATGATTTGGTTATCATGCTTTGTCGACCTCAATTTTGCACTCACGTTTCCTCTCAGTAATTGTTTGTTCGATTTCAGGTGTCCGTGATAAGGAGAGTAAAAAACGAATGTTCTCATGGTCACGTTTTAAATCCGGAGTTATCCACCTCTGTGGCTGTTTCTTTCTAACATTAATTTTATTGTTTTAGCGGGAAAGCTATATCAAAATAATAACTACAAATTCTTGAGAAAATAACAAATTTTTCATTTGTGTCAGTAGCATTACAAACTTTGTTTCATCTCTTCGCATGCAATAAATTTGAAATTGGAGCAAAAGCAAGATTTGATTAGAGTCCATATTAGTGATAATATTGTCAATGATACTGCTCCCAGTGGATATTATTCTTGTGGAATCCGAGCTACAAATCTATATAAATAAAACATGTCATTAACAGTTACACACTCTTGATTAGTCAGATTGTAAAAGGGTATATTAAAATCTCCACATAAAATATTGTGCTATAACTAGAAGACTCGAGACAAGATTCATTAAGTCCATTTATAAAATTGAAAAATTACCAGTTGGAGGTCTGTAGATAAAAACTATATTAGTTATAAGGAAAGAGATTGATACACCTGTCAACTCTATACAGGGTGAGTGGCTCTTGGTGTGACAAAATGGTGGACAAAATGGGTTATAACGCAATGTAAATGTGATACAATGGCGGTTATAAAAAAGTCTAACTCCAAAACTTAGGTCTGAAATGAATTATTTTCAGTTTTTCTAACGTGTTTTTCTCAGCAACGTAGAGACATATGTTAGCAAACTACATCATTTTTAGATTCTCCGTTAAATTTTCAATTTGAAAAAGTTATCGGTTCAAACAGTAAAAAAAGAAAATTAAGCTTCAGGTCGATTCAAATGGCAAAGTTGCTAAGTTTCAGAAAAACTAAAATATCATTGAACCCTATTTTTTTCCCACACCCTTTACACAAGAATGTGTCAAGTGATATTAAAAACTTTGCCATTTAATAGGCTTTAAAATGGTATGCCATATGACCATAGTTAAGTATTCGGTTACCTACTTTTATTGGTTGGAATATTAAAAAACATGCAAGCTACAAAAAGATTAAAACAATTTAATAACAACTGTACTTAATTTTAATGTTTTATAAAACTGCCTCATAAAACAAGGTATGCCATACCAACCATAAAAAGGTATGCCATTTAGGTGTTTTGCCATAAAAAAAATCAGTACAGGTTAAAAGTTAACACTGAGTTCTAAATTCAGTTCGGAATGATCCAGAAGTTAGTAGTGCTTAGTAGTAGAAGTTGTTAACATCAAATCAAATCAAAATAAAATTTATTTCAAAATTTTCAAACAAGCATAGTACACATAATATGAATGAAATCAGTCCCACATGGGCCACAGAGGCTTGTGCGTGGTGACGAGTCAGTTTCTAGTTGCTGTGCACAGCGGTATCATAATAGTTATCATTACTAATAATAAACTATTTTATATCTGTTTTTAAAACAATTATTAAATATTAAATCTAAAATAATCTGTGTAATTTGTAGGCCACCGACAACATTAATTATGCCACAATACCCAATAGTCTAATTATTTGATATAAAAGATCATATAAAAATAAGGTATGCTATTTGATATAGTGTGAATAATTAAATTGAAAAAGTTAATTACTAACGGTACTTAGGTTAAATTCGGGTTATTAGAGGTGTTAAAAACCATCGGAGAGGCGAAACTGCGCAAGACGGCCATCGCAACAATAGTGGAAAAAAGTTTGTTGCGTGTAATAAAGTAAGTTAGTCCAGTAAATAAACGTGATCATATATTTTAGTCTAGTTTAAAGATGAGAGCAGCGACTAGCGTGTTCAGCGCCGACCTCCAACAGCCAGACAGAGACAAGATTTTTGTATGCGGACAGCGAGACCTGCAGGTCCCTTATGTCTTGCGGAATATTTCTGAGTAAAAAATTTGCAATGTAATAAGGATTGGTGTAATTATACGATTTTACTACTCGGGGAACCTGCAGGCCCACGCTAACAGCATTCCTTGTAAAATATCTATGTGTGACAGGGGTGACGATCCTTGCGAAGACCAGTAAGCTTTTAATATATAGCTGCCGAATTGATAACAATTGTGTCTCTGTATAGAGCAAGATAGTCGGGTATCTGTTATGTTTTTTTAACGCTGCCTTAATAACTAAATTTTGAACAGTCATTAACGGATATAAAATAGACCTGTAAGCCCCTCCCCATACTATAATACCATATTGTAAAATTGATTGTGCATAGGCGTAATAAATAGTTTTAATTTCATTGGGATCTAATATTTCAGTTAATTGATGAAAAACGTAAATCATTTTCCTTAGTTTAGATTTTAACATGTGAATGTGTGGTTCCCATTTTAATTTTGAATCCATGAAGACTCCCAGGTACTTGTACTGGTTCATCCTCTGTAACACCCGACAATCACAGGAGCCACTGTTCGTGTCACCGCAAGAGTGGAGTACCAATCCCATGTCCACGGGCGGCTCGCCCGCGCTGCGCAATGAGGCTGGCATACATTTAGTTTTTGAAACATTCATGGTTAGAATATTTTCATCAAACCACCGTTTTACTAACGCCAATTCTCCAGCAGCAACACGGTAGACCTCCTCTTACGATCTCCGCTCAACAATATTGCAGTGTCATCTGCAAACAGAAATATCCTACCAGTAATCTCGAGTTTTACAATATTATTTATATAAATTAAGAATAGAAGTGGACCAAGAGTGCCACCTTGGACTACACCGTAATCAACACTCATTGTGTCACTTAAATGATTGTTTATAGAGACAGTTTGCATACGTCCGCTCAAATAGCTTCTGAACCAGTTCAGCTCTAATCCGCGAACTCCAACTCATTCTAATTTGCGAAAAAGCAGGTTTCTGTTTATACTATCAAAAGCTTTTGTCAGATCAATGAAAAGAAGTAGCACTTTATTATTATTATTTAAGGCATCTGTTATACATTTATTAATTGCGAATAGACTCTGAAGTATTTTTGTTTTTGCGAAAGCCGTATTGGGACTCTGACAGAATATTATTATCTTCGAGGCATTTCTGTAATTGAGATTTTACACATCTCTAGTACTTTACTTTCCTGACAGAAATGAACTCGTTAACAGTTCTCCAAAACATTTTCGCGTGGTTCCATTTTAACATGGTTTAAATTATAACGATAAGAAACACCGGCTAACAATATTACAAAGTCATCTTTGCACAAGTCTTTTACAAAAGGTTTACCCTCAGAGATGATTTCCTTCAACTTAGCTCCCGGCTTAGAGTACACGAAAACACCATAGTCTCCACTAGGTCTTGAATGTAGGGATGTATATCCTTCCCCTGGCTGTCCGTCAACACTAGGATTTTTTACAGTGTTTTGGATCACGATCATCACGTGTTACAGGTAGTGGTGGGGCATTTTCAGATCGATGGACTTGCCATTTGGTAGTAACCTACAGTCCTGACGATCCTTTTGCGCTGGGGAATTTTCTCTGTCCATAGAAGAAAACTGATTTTATTCTCACTGGAAAATAAGATCCATTTAAGATTGAAATTTTAAGCCCGTCTTTATTCGCACCTGTGAAATAATTCGAATTGCTCTCCAATATTCTATGAGTTTTTGTATACAATTGAACTCTATTAAGCCCAGTGTGGACAGGAGTCTTAAAGTGGAAGTTATTAGCTTTCAGTTAACGCACATAATATGTCATAAATTATGGTGCTAAATGTAATTTTGAAACAGATGTTTACATATTTTAGCTAAACATTATTACAGTGTTCATGGTTAATAGCTTCAGATGTTAAGCGAAATTGCATATGATTTTCAGTTTAGGCTTTGCGCGTGTATAATCACTTCTGGATTGTATTAATTGTATTTCCGATGCCACGATTGAGCTTGTTTTGTTGTCCAGATCAAGAAAATATGTTCTCCTCCCGCAGTTCTGAAAACTATATTTCGGTCAAAACACAACTAAGGTGGTTTTTATAACATTCTTTATATTTGTAGCCAACGTGAGATAGTAATTATGATATCTGCATTACTCTACTGATGAAACACGAGAATAGTGCTCTGTGTAGGCCTACATTAGCTAAATTTTACAGTTAAAAGTGCATTTTTACTTAAAACTTGAACTGTATTATCTGTAAGAATGCTATGTTCAGCTTCAGTTCACCTTCCACTTAGTGCAGCATCTGAAGTCTAACGCTGTGACAGACTTGAATCCTGAAATCTGGAATCTACATCCATCTGAAGAGATCCAAAACAGAAGAAGATCAAAACTAAGAAATATAGATCTAGACTAAGAAATGGCGGAACTGTGAAAGAATACGTTTAAATCGCTACCAAGTTGTTTCTCATGTTTCGTGCTAGAACAGTGATTATTTTGCCTATAAACTGTATTAATTATTATCTGCTAATGACTGTAAGTCTCTGTGTCTGATAAATGTAAATAATCTTGGGATTTTAAAAAGGGGATTTCACCTATTCTGTCTTCACTAACCTCTGAACATTTGAGCCAAGATAGGCCTTATCCAGCGATCTTTTCATTGCTCCATGTCCATCATTCCTACTGTCCGATTGTCTATGCTGTCTGCTGTCACCATAGAGTCTCAACCTCAACCAAAGACATAGAGGATACTTCGACCTGTTGAGTCTACACAGGGAGGAATAAGGCTTTGCGTTGGATTGACTCCTGCACTATATAAACTGTCCTATATCGTGACTTATTATACTAATTATGTTATTTATGTTCTATGTCTGTAGTGTTGTAATGTATCTGTAATATATACATATATCTGTAAATATCCTAGTTTAAATTTTTAAGTATTATCCTGTTGTCTTTATCTTACTTGTTTATTGTTGTATTACATACAGCATTTGATCTGTACATTACACTTTACCATACACTCCATCACAACAACATGTCTTGCCCAGAGGTATGCCCAGTTTGCGTTATCCTTGTGACTGATGCTGACAAAGGTATACAATGTGATGGACCCTTGCAATAGATGGTTTTCATGCGTCTTGCGCAGGTATATCTCAAACTGAGTACAAATAAATTAGCTAAAAATGATAATCAGAAGTGGTCCTGTGGGCGTGATGATTGCATCAATGGTTCTAAACAGCCTCTAAACATTCTACTACGCCAACTATCACTGTTTGAAATGAAAAGATCACGAGCTTGGCAGGCAAAATTGATACACTTACACCTTTGCCAGCTAAGATCGATCAAATAAATTGAGCAAGTTGATAGTCTAAATAAAAATCTTGCCTCACTTGATAAACGTGTCTCGGATAATGAGGAAAAAATTGTTTTTCTTGAGAAATCAATCAAAGATATTCCCAGGACTAACACTAACGATATTGAATGTGTCGTTGCTGAGGTAAATGAAGCGCGCCCGCCGTGCATCAAATGTGATGATATATGGTCTTCCTGAATCTAATAGCCCTGATGTCAAGTTTAGAATTACCCATGACCTGAGATCGTCACTGAGCTACTCAAGTCTTCACACTCTACTTTCAGCAGCGAGGGGGTTAAAACTTACCGCATTGGCAAAAAGACAAATGATAAACATAGACCCCTCAAAGTAATCTTGAAGAGTGAGCATGATGCTCGCCTTGTGTTGACTAACTTCTCATCTGAAGCTGCGGCAAAAGGTTGACCAGATTTTTCTCAGCTGTTAAAATTTGCTAGGGATCGCACTCCACAGGAACAAAAGTATCTGAAATCTGTGATAGCTGAGCTTGAGGAGAGGAAATCCCGCGGCGAACAAAACCTGACTATAAAGTACATAAATAATGTCCCACAAATTGTTAAGAATTTAAAAAACTAGTAAGGCACAACGGTTCCCCATTGTTTATTTCCTGTTATTTTCAAAATGTCAACGGTCTGAGGAGTAAAATGAACTCATTAACGCAAGGAATAAATACTTCACCCTATGATATTATATCGCTGGTCGAAACCAATCTATCACCTGATATACACGATGCTGAGCTTAATCTTACGGGGTTCCATATCTTCAGGTGTGATAGGTCATCACTTACTAGTGACAAGTCGGGGGTGGTGGTGGAGTTCTCATAGCCGTACGAAATTGTATTTCTTGCACCAGGATTCCCACCAATGTCAATGACATTGAATGTATAATTTATCTTGTGTAAGTTTCCCACCTCCTCAGTACTTCTGGGAAATGTCTATATACCTTTCCTAATCAGCCAACCATTAAGTATTCGGATTTTTAGAGATGCTATGGATGAGGTCTATAATTCCCTGGGTGAACCTGCAGATGTCCAAAATAATGGGAGACTTTAATCAGCCTGACACAAAATGGACGCGGGCCCGACATTACTTCTGTGTCAAAACTCTTCCCGTTGTCTGCTTGAACTTATTGGTGCATATAGCCTGAGACAGTTAAATTTATATAACCAACTACCGAGATGTATGTCTTGATCTGATACTCTCTTCAATTGAGACATCTGAAGTTGTGCATGCGCCTGATGTACTGTTGGAGGAAGATAGACACCATCCTGCTTTGTCTTTTGAATTTGAAGTGTTGCAGCCTTCCACGACTGAAAGCCAGAAACGGGTGCTTAACTTTCGAAGGTGTGATGTCGATGCTGTTTTCACAATGGGCTGCAGGTTCTAAGCTACCCTGCATCAAGTGATTGGCGGATCCTGAGCGGGCTTTCACAAACTTCAGCGACTACCTGGCCTCTTATTAGGGTCAATACTCCACTCAAAAGAGTTGGTGGAGCTAGATTCCCCTCCTGGTTCTCTAAAAAATTGAAACTGCTGGTTATCAGGAAGAAAACAGTTACATAAAGTCTACAAGCATACAAGGGCGCACATTGATTATGATAATTTTCGGAGAACTAGAAGGGAGTGCAGAGACCTCACCCACGCGTGCTATTCAGGAATACATCGGTAAGGTTGAAAATAGTATTCCTAGAGATATTAAGTCCTTTTTTGGTCTCATGTTGGTAGCCTTAAAAGTTCTCCTAACGTTCCGACACACACATGACTTTAGACAAAAAGGAAGCTACTGATCCTACTAGCAAGTGTGATTTGTTTGCACGGTATTTTTCTTCAGTATTTAGTGATACTACAGTTCCTATTCCTAGATTTGATTATGGTTTGGAACCAAACATTATCCAGCTGTTCAATAACAACCTTGGATGTCCAACAGACCCTCGAATCACTGGATGCCAGAAAGAGTGCTGGGCCGGATGATATACCACCACGAGTTTCTAAAACAGTGTGCTCCAATACTTGCAGTTCATTTAACAATTCTCTTCAGGCCTCTACTTGCTTCTGGAGTCTTTCCATCAAACTTGAAGCAGAGCTATGTAATCCCAATATTTAAGTCTGGAGATAGAGGGAACATAAGAGACTATAGACCCATTGTGATACAGTCTGCTCTCGCTAAGGTGCTTGAAAGTATCATCTTGAACAATATATATTCTCAACTCAAGAGTCGCATCTGTTTGGAGCAACATGGCTTCTTGAAGGGCCGCTCTACCACACAACCAATCTACTGATGTTTCAGGAATATATAATGTCAGCTTTTGCAAATTCCTCACAGGTAGATTGCATATATCTAGATTTTAGCAAAGTATTTGATAAGATTAATCACAGTCTACTTATATCAAAGCTTGAAGGCTATGGCATTTGGGGACCTCTGCTTCGTTGGATGAGTAGCTATTTGCGGGAACGTACTCTTATAGTCAAGTACGATGGAGGTACGTCCTTGCCATACTCTGTCCCCTCAGGTGTACCACAGGATCTCATCTGGGCCCACTGCTTTTTAACCTGTTTATCAATGATATTTCTAGTGCAATATCATCGAAGTTTCTTCTGTTTGCTGATGATATTAAGGTTTTCAGCAGGGTTACATCTCCTCATGACCAAGAGGAACTCCAACATTCCCTTGACAGGATAAGTAACTGGTGCAGAGTAAATGCTATGGAGCTTAATATAGCCAAGTGTCTTGTCATCAGCTACACTCGGAGCAACACAGCCAGGCCCTTTGACTATTCTCTAAATGGATCCCCTCTTAAGATAGTAGACAGAGTCAGGGACCTCGAGTTATTATGACACCCTCCCTAAGCCCTTACGAACACATAATGCATGTTACAAATAAGGCCTCTTCTATGCTTGGGTTTATTGCCCGAACTTGCAAAGACTTCAGATCCCCCTCTACATTGGCTATCCTCTATAAGACTCTTGTGCGTCCTTTGTTGGAGTACTGTTCCGTTGTTTTGGTCTCCATATCAAGCAGGCCACATTGTGCTGCTGAACAGAGTACAGGTGCGTTGCTTAAGACTTCTTGGAGTCAAACTGGGATATAATTATCTTGCAACCCCCGTCGCTGAGATTGAGATGCTATATGGACTGCAACCTCTCCAGGAAAGAAGAAAATATATTGATATTTTATTCCTGTACAGGCTGGTGAACGGCTTCCTCGACTGCCCTCCTCTAGTGTCGGATATAGAACTTCTCTATACCAAGAGGTACCCGCTCTAAGACACTTTTCTGCAGAAGATTTAGGCCCACATATTATGCATCAAACCATGGAATATGCAGACTTCTAAAACTGGGTAGCGAGCAGCGCACATCGACTTTTTTCACGATTCAAAATACACCCTGAAAAACAAATTATTAAATGTAAACACCTAACACATGCTTAAACAGATCCACTTACAGTAACTAACAGCTACGATTGTAATTATTGATAGTATATTGTTGAGTTTCTAAATTTTATTAATGTTATAGCATTGGTCAACTATTTATTTATCGTTGCTGTTACTGTATTGTTATTATTCCTTGTTATTTATTGTTGTTTTTGTTATTTATATTATAGTATATCACTCTGTTATTGCCTATGTTGTTCAAGTTAGAGCTTACATAAGACTGTGTATATTGATTATGATTTGTCATCTTGATTGCTAAGTACTTGATTTGTTGAATTACTTTTGTAAAAATGGTGGAACCGTTGAAATAAATAAATAAATAAATAAATAAAACGTACGAATAATTTGCATTCAATTGTGTACTTGATGATACAATGAGAACGTCTTGATTACACATTTGTTTGTATTCAAGGTTTCTCTGATGTTGCAACGATGTAGAAAGTCTCAACCGTGATAGCAGAAACAGTTGAAATAAAATATGTTGCTACTTTTAAGGTTGTCCTATGCTTTCAAACTATAAATGTTAATACATTGTAAATGGTAATAAAATCATGTCAATTGTTTTGTCACATTGTATATGTTTATAAAGAACAGCTGATTACATTTTAACAGGCTCTCATTTAATAACATATGTTTGCTGCAGTGCATTCCTTATGGATATTTCCGCAACTGTTAGAGGGCAGTGGGGCGGAATTCTGTGAACTTTTATGACATTTTAATACTTATTATCCTATTCCCAATGAAGAAGATAAATCCAAAAACACAAAAATAATAAAAATTTGTAACTAACACGACTTTATATATATATATATATATATATATATATATATATATATATTATATATATATGTATATATTTTTTTACTGTATATATATATGTATATGTATATATATATAGCGAGTAAACTCGGAGGAGTAAAAAGTGATTTGATAAGTCATTATTTTGTAAAGACAAGAAATTTTATTACTTTTGACTTTTATTATTTGTCTTATTATAAACAATGTATGCAGTATTATATATAACACTGAAACCAATTTCTACGTAGGTACCGGTAAAATAATTCATTGCATGAATAAATATTTTAAATATTTTTGTATGTTAGTATATGTTTAATGTTGTCTATATGATATGCAGCAATTAATTATTGTGTTCAGCTAAAACTAAACTGATTTAAATACTAGTTATACACACACGTATATAGCATAATCAAATAGTATATGTGCACCTACACAGTAATTACGCAGTTTTTAATATCTTACTAAATTTATTGTTTGTATGGTATACTCTTGCACGTTGTCAAAGTTATGAAATATTATTATCCATCCAATTGACATATTATAACTCAGTTTCGTGCATCAGGCCTGACAGGAAAGATGGAAGTCTTTGTGCAGGTGCCGCCAGCTGCTGATTGGCGGACTGCTGTCCGTGTCTCTCTCTCCCTTGCACAAAAAAGGGACAACTAACAATAGACCTCTTTCCTGTCTAATACTCGCTCAGCGCCATTCCGTATCCCCTTCCATCGAGGTTACCGGTCTTCTCTCAGAGGCGGCTGCCTCACTCAAGCGTACAATAAACAAAAACATTCCATCTCCTTATCCTGGCGGTACCCATTAACACGCAATGGTCGCACCTCCTTCCTGAACACTATGTTTGCTGGCTATATAGTAAATTCATTTAAAAGCGATACCACGATTTAGTACTTATTTTGTGTTAATCTTTACAGCAGGCAGTGTCAGAATTTTGTACACAACACAGTAACAAGTAATTAAAGGGTAGCCTACATTTTGAGATTCTTTGCCATCGACTTTTTATCATCTCAAACGAACTTATTTCTAGTTTCCAGTGTCAAGTCTGTAGTAGCGTCAGATTCCAGTCGCTGCCTCATAAATATGTGACCATTGCATGCAACGCAACAGCTATCACTGTAAACAAGTAGTTGGTTAATGTCAGGAATTTGTATTTACAGTCACTAACCTGTGCGTTGTCACTAAGCTCACAAATATTTGGCAATAACCTTCCATGTGAAAGCTATCAGTGTAAAGAAGTAATTGGTCAATGTCAGGAAATTGTATTTAAGTTGTACGGTGTCCTTAGGCTCACAAATATAGACAAAAGCGACTATGTACAATAGTGTTTATATTTTGTTACGTGCATACCAAGTGTAAACCCTACAGAAGGAACCCTATGCAAGCGAGGCGATCAGCGTAGTAGGAGACTAGAATAATCGTTAATATTACATAATGTGTTTGAATGAGTGTGATTACGATTATTCTAGTTTCCTACTACGCTGATCGCCTCGCTTGCTATTTCCTTCTGTAGGGTATACACTTGGTATTCGCGTGACAAAATATGAACATAATAGTACATAGTAGCTTTTATCTAAAAGAATCACACACATCCAAACTATAAAACATTATGTAATATTTAGCCTACGATTATTCTAGTTTCCTACTACGCTGATCGCCTCGCTTGCTATTTCCTTCTGTAGTAGGGTATACACTTGGTATTCGCGTGACAAAATATGAGTCAAATGGTACATAGTAGCTTTTATCTAAAAGAATCACACACATCCAAACTATAAAACATTATGTAATATTTAGCCTACGATTATTCTAGTTTCCTACTACGCTGATCGCCTCGCTTGCTATTTCCTTCTGTAGGGTATACACTTGGTATTCGCGTGACAAAATATGAACATAATAGTACATAGTAGCTTTTATCTAAAAGAATCACACACATCCAAACTATAAAACATTATGACGTAATATTTAGCCTACGATTATTCTAGTTTCCTACTACGCTGATCGCCTCGCTTGCTATTTCCTTCTGTAGTAGGGTTTACACTTGGTATTCGCGTGACAAAATATGAACATAATAGTACATAGTAGCTTTTATCTAAAAGAATCACACACATCCAAACTATAAAACATTATGTAATATTTAGCCTACGATTATTCTAGTTTCCTACTACGCTGATCGCATCGCTTGCTATTTCCTTCTGTAGTAGGGTTTACACTTGGTATTCATGTGACAAAATATGAACATAATAGTACATAGTAGCTTTTATCTATAAGAATCACACACATCCAAACTATAAAACATTATGTAATATTTAGCCTACGATTATTCTAGTTTCCTACTACGCTGATCGCCTCGCTTGCTATTTCCTTCTGTAGGGTATACACTTGGTATTCGCGTGACAAAATATGAGTCAAATGGTACATAGTAGCTTTTATCTGAAAGAATTACACACACATCCAAACCATAACACATTATGTAAACTAGAATAATCGTAAATATTACATAATGTGTTATAGTTTAGATGTGTGTAGTAAAATATCTGCTACAAGAAATGCAAGTCCGTATGTATGAATTTCATTTAAAAATTGTATTTCATGAAATTTAATAGGATAGATAAAATATTGAAAACAATAAATAGATCTAACTGTAAATACATTTTAAATTATCCCATATATTATTTATTGTTCGTCATATTTCCGCTCTACCAACCAGACACGTTATTTTATGTTATAAGGAGAACAATTTCATGTTTATAGCCATTTTATAGTACTTTAGTATTTTATAGCCATTGTCAGCATCGTTTTACAAAATACAATTAAATAACTTGCCCCATAAATTTGTTTGATTTAATTCTTTTGTAATCTCCCCATTTGCTTTCGTGACGCTATGTCTCAATGGTATATATTTAATGCCCAATCTGCTCAACATTGGTTATTTCAAATTAAGAAATGAGAAGTAAGAACGTTAAGAAATGCCCGTGTTAAAAGTGGACCATTTGTTAGAAGATGAACTTTTATTTGAACTCCGAAGCCTGGATAGAAGTAGAGAACGTGTTTGTGAACTGAAGAAAATAATGTTTAATGTGCTGCAGAAAATATTTCAAGAAGTTTAAACTGTGCGAAGGAAATGAATACCTTTCATAACAAATTATTATTTTTGAGGACAGTTTTAAGGAAATAGTGCCGAGTCAGTCATCCGTAGGCGTAGTGTGTTATAATACAAAACTCAAACACCAAATAGATATGATTAACCAGAGCCGCAGCTGGACATTTTTCAAGCCCTAAATTTGTCGCCGCTTTCCATCACTCAACATCAGACGTAAAAAAAGATTGTTATGCTGCTTCTACATCAGCATCTAAATGATCCAGAAGTACTTAATAATTATTATTATATTGTTATTCAGCAGTTAAAATGAGTTAGTAGAATCATTTATGATGCTATATCTTATGAAAATATTTTTACTCAAATGTAGGCATTTATCTGGTAACTATTATTTTAATGCCCGTGGTTAAGAGATTTAAAATATTTACGGGCTTATTTCAGGGTTTTGCACGTGTCGAAGTATATATTTTTTGGTTTAATTAAATTACATATCTGACGCCACAGTTGAGTCCCTTTCCTAACATTCCATCAAGGAGATACAAACAGGTCTCAGAAACCTGCTTTGGCCAAAAATATATACTTCTGGCCGTTTTAATTTACATCCGTTGAAAGATATCTCCAGTGTTTGAGTTTCTCTTATTGTCCTATTAAGAAAAATGTATGTATATATATATATATATATATATATAATATATATATATAGCCTATATATACCTACGAAGGAGTTAAAAAGATGGTTTCCGGCCTTTTTACCGATGAACGGTCCAAAAGCGCCTACTCCCACCGATCATACAGTCTAATACTGTGCCACAGTTAAGTTTGCCTTGTCCTAATAAAGAAAATATATAGCCTACATATGTTGGTTTTTAATCCCTATTTTTGTCAAAACGTCTACTACTCACCCTTGTAGTCTATTTTCGTTCTAAGATACTTTCAAAATGCCATAATTGGGGTTGCCTTTTTATTATGAACGAAGAAAATAAATATATTTTACGTAAGACTGAAATCTTACTGCGGTTTAAATATATCTATTTCAGCCGTTTTACATTCACTTCTTGTCTAATTTATTTACAGGTTCATAGTTGAATCTGTATTTCTGTACCTATTAAGAAAATATGTACACATGTAGGTTTTGGAAGATAACTTACCCCCCCCCCCCCCACCCCCCCCCCCCCCCACCCCCCCCCCCCCCCACCCCCCCCCCCCCCCACCCCCCCCCCCCCCCACCCCCCCCCCCCCCCACCCCCACCTCCCAACCCAAAACCATACTTACAAATTAAAAATTTACAGATGAAGACGTATTATAATTGTTTCATCGGATGCACAATCGAGTGCACTTTAAAGTTTGAGACACAATCCCGAACTACCGTGGAGGAACTTAGTAACTTAGCCATGGTGGGAAAGTTTGATTTATCTAGATTACACTAGATAGCTGCACTCTAACCAGAAAGGATACCGTTTGTATCCTAGGTGTCTCTGATTTTGAAGCGATGAAACAAGTAAATTTTTAACATCTCCGTTGCCAATTTTTCTACGGATCTCTAGTCTGTGTCAGTGTCCAGTTTTTCAAACGCTGCACGAAAAAAGCAGTTCCTCCTTAGCCAGTACGTCTCTTTGTTTTTGCTTTGGCTTTCTTCAGAACTAATTTAGATATAGACTTGAAATTTGACTCGGAATTTCATTTCTAGGTAGGGAGGATTGAGTTTGATGATAATGCAAGTGCCCCAATGTAAATTGTACGAGCATTAGCGGAGTTTTATTGTTTGCTCAGTATTTTGGAAATTGGTTTGAGATATTAGCTTAAAAATTTTTGATTAAATTTAATTTGCACTTAGGCAACACATGCAGCTCCATTTGGCAAAGCTATCTGTACAAGGGACCGAATTTAACTGAAAAATTTGAAAATTTTAAATATATATCATTGAGTTAAAGGAAGGTGCATGTTCCTTTTGGTGGGTGTCCCTCGCCTACGTCTTATGACGCCGTCAAGTATATACGTCCGTTGCCTTCAAACATTTTGGTCGATGGGGTTATCAGTTTCTGTTGGCTTGATTACAGGTAACTTTTGGTTCTTTTTAGCCTGATTTGTTCAGAGCAGTAATCAGACCATGGTGTGTGATACATCCCACTAGGATGTTGTTGGGATAAAAGTTGTTTATTTCCTGTCACGTGGTTCTAAAGGAATTCCAGTTTTTGTCCACAAAAAAATAATAACGGAATTCGTAACTTTTTGTTAGCTTTATGAGTGTAGACATTTCACACATAGCTTTTGTTAGCGAAATATGCATCTTGTATTGTTATAACTCATATATGGAAGGATTCAGTCGTTATTGCTGGTGGAACAAGTTGACACTCCTATCAGTGTAAATCAAAATTAATAAACATAATGTACTTGTAGCAACTTTTTTAATTATTTTAAAACATTTTTAGTATAATAACGTTGTAAATCTTCATACTAACACATTGCTCATTCAGGCCCTAGGTTACATCATTTATGGCTATTTGGCTCATATACAGAAGTCTAATACACGGGAAGATCGTGGTTCAAACTACCTCTAAATACACAATATTTTAAAAAAATATCAGAATATTTTGCTTAAAAGTAAAAAAAAAATTAAAAGTAATGAATACCTGGTGTGTATCTTAAGTGACGATAATCCGTTAAAGATCGACACAAGATGTGACGTTGATGTGACACAAGAAGATCGTTAATACGATACACTGAAATAAACTCACAGGTGTACTCGAAGGAGGGGTTTAAGGGGTTAAATACAAACACGTCTTTTGTAAACGTTACATTTGCTATGTTAATGTAAGTCCTTACATTTTCTTCTTCTTCACATTTCTCGATGTAGCGTAATTACATTTTATACCTAAAGGCAAAAACTAACCAATTCTAAAAGTTTATGAAGTTGAAATGTTACTCGATTTCACCTTCCTCTTGTCGTAGGTTGACCACTGAAATCTGATCCAAAGTAGACCTTCTTCAACGAATGATGTGAAATTATTAACCATCTCGTTGTGGATGTAATCTTGATCCTTCAACGCAAAACCAACTAACATGATCTATGGTCAATGGTTCAGACCATGATATGACTTGAGCGTCCGGCGAAAAACGTTCTACATATATACTGAAATGGATCTCACATTGTGGCGAGCTCGAACATCCTCTTTTCTACCGATAGAAGCTGGAAATTCCAGAGTATTGGTAGGAAGTGTGTTTGAAATTAAATTTGTAATGTCGCTGGACTTCTACAAGTTTGGTGTTTCTGCTCTTGTAGCATATAAATATTGAAAAATGTCCATAATCCAGCTATACTTTCAAATTAGTAGTTTTAAATGATAACATTTATAAAGCGTATAATTCCCTAGTTTCTTTTAAGAGGGTCATTAACATGGGAGATTTTTTAACGTTAATTGATATCAATTAAATTTCTCTCTACCTTATTATATATTGATTTTGATTAAATTTTACAACTAAATTATTGGTATTAATTAAGTAAGAGGTACTACTAATAAGAACAAATATTTCCGGAACTTCAGTAATATTCACGTACCGTTTGATACAGACTCAAGTTCCTGGCGATGTTAACGCCATGACTGAAGAGACTATCAGCTAATGTGACATGTTACAGTTAATTATATAACAGAACGGTTTATAAACGTTACAGTCAATTATATAACAGAGCGGTTATAAACGCGCTGTCTCTGGGATGTTACGTGTTTTGCTACCTCAAGTTGATGCAGTCTAATTTACTGCTATCATATACTACAGGCCATGTTACCCCTGTATGCTTACTAATAATCTTAACCAATTTAATCATATCACGATAGTTCAGATCTGCATTAATGAACATAATTACACTAGAACCAGTACAATTCATTTTACTTGCAGTAGTAATCTTCGTATATTTTATTTATTATCATAATTATTTTATTTATAACAATAATAATTCCCAATATATATATATATATGTGTGTGTGTGTGTGTGTGTGTGTGTGTGGTGTGTGTGTGTGTGTGTGTGTGTGTTGTGTGTGTGTGTGTGTGTGTTACGGTTTGAATTTGTGTGGAATTTCAGCATTTATTTGTAGTTTTTCATGAAAAACCATTAGTATTTCCCTTAGGTTTTTGAAAATTCGAAATTATCATATGCACGAGTACTATGTGTCTGCTTCGGCTTCAAACGTTTTAATACCAGTATATGAGCACGTTGTACCTACAACATCATGTCTTCGAATCTATTTCAAAATTTTAATGCCTGTATAAAAGGGATTACTGAAAGTGTTTTAAACGCTTTCAATCTATTTAATGGAATACACGATATAAAGGTACTATAACCCTCATAAGACACTTAAACAGTGTGAAAAAAAAGAAAACCAATAACTAGAGAAAAGTTATACAATTAATAAAATTGTTCTAGTTCAGTTCTGGTAGTTACAGTTACTATTGGCTACGATATTAGAGTTGTATTTACACTTTTTAAGAAGATAATGCAACATGTGTATCGATATTTCTATTTAATATATTATTTTATAACAAAATCCAGGTTTAATGATTGATAAAACCTTACTCGTACTTCGCTAAGATTAAAAAGAATATGTTAGGTGTACGAAATGTCAACGAAATATTTTATAATTGCGTTTCCTTTTTGTTTATTTGGGAAAAGATTCCACAGTTAATTTTTTTTTTGTTTAAAAATTAAGATTTAAACCACGCCAAAGAAACGTATTAGTTACAAATAACTACCCATGCAACTTTGGATATTATGAAACTTACATGGATATATAATATATACGTGTATTTTACAACAAATTTTACCTTTACAACAAGAGAAAAATTACTATTTTAATTGAATAATCAAAACTTCCGCCATGCTAACGTCACTACAAGTGGTTGAAACGTGACCACACAACCACGCTGTAAATTGTCACGTGGGTTGCAATGTGACAAACGCATAAACTGGTGAAGCTAAAATAGACAGAGGAAACTAAAAATGGTATTGTTGAATTATTTTAGTACTTAGGTTTGAATGTATTGGTATAGAAATATTGAAATACCACTAACTGGTTTAGAATGTTTATTGAAATTACGGAACTAAACATTGTGTATAAAAAAACAATAATTACAATGTTAAAAAAATTATACTGTAATATTTAATATACATATTATTTGTATAGTTTTAATTAAAAGGTCTTTTTTGTTTGTATATAATATTTAAAAAAAAACACTTTTTACTTTGTAAGTATAATATGTAGTTTAAGATTAATTTTCGTTTTATATTTGTATTTTTTTATATAAAATACACAGTATGCTGTCTTCATTGGCTAGATGGATGCAGACGATGATTTATAATAAGGTGACCGCTCTTTTGATTGGTCAACGCATTGTACTTACCCCTCTAGATCGAAATGAAACACGTGATCGGGAAGACGGCGTATTTTGTCACTGTTCTCTTGCCGAAATTCCATGATGTAGATCTGGAACGTGTTTATGTCGATTTCTTTGCTCGTTTTTGCCCCGAGCACATGTGTTTTGTTCTTTTCTTTCTTCACATATTATGTGATCCTAACTCACACAAGGTGTGTGGACTACTTTACATTTAATCTGCTTTAGATTTTGTGGAGTTCGTCTTTCGCGGCTCTGGACAGATGTGGATTCCCGTCTAATCGGATTTTCCTAACCTTTTATACCGGAGGACTACGAGTGTGTAATGTGCTGGACTCTACTATCATCTGTAAAATGTGCCTATATACAGTGTGTCGACTCTGTGACACTTCTTTAGGAGGATGAGACGTCCTCGGCCGTAAATTACTGTACATGTGGCAGGTGAACACATAGAAGAGTGGCATAGTTATTTTATTCAACCTTTTTCTCTCTACGTGCAAGCTTACTAAGTTTATCCATAACTTTCTAGAAGATTCATTGATCCCTTTTCCAAGATGGATTTAGTTCTTAAGTGTCCCTGATTTAATTTCTAACACAGTATAACATTTGTAAATTCATTTAGTTCTTGTAATTTTGATCGTAAAATTAAATAACTCTGCTTGTAAGATAGGCCGGCATTTCATATTGTATGGATATTTTGTCCTCGATCTTGTAGTCGTAATTCCTTTTATTTATTTATTTATTCCAACGGTACGTAACCATTTAGCCTATGACTAAAAAAATGACTTATTTATCTAGGTATAGGAACAACTTAAAACTATGTTTACATTCAACATGCAATCAAAAACTTCCAGTTTTCCAAGACAATCTTAACAAGACTACACACGTAAGTGCGTGTAGTTACGTAGTTACGTTTTATTTATTTATTTATTTATTTAACTTCCAACGGTCAAAAGACCAATTTACAACGGGTTACAGTTTTACATAGTTTCTCAAGATGACTAATACTTATAAACACAGAGGGCCAAGCCAAACATGCAATTGGACTTTAAACTAATTGGTGCTTAAGCCCTAGCTCAAGCACCAAGCCAAACATGCAGGGAACAATACAGCCAACACTATGCAACAATAACAATAATAAAGCTATATGATTTACAATAAATATAACTATACTAGTAAAGGTAAATAAAATCTACATTATTGTAATAAATATTAACAGTATTAGAGTAACAAAATAGAATCTATAGAATACGTAACAAATTTTAACAACGATAACAAATAAATAACAATAATTTATAATAAATATTGAGGATCATGATAAGTAAATAGAATTAGGAAAAAAAAAAAAACTAATGAACATGCACCATATGTTATACTAATAACTACAGTTTTGATTGCCGAATACAGATTCAATGCAGTGCCCTCCAGTCCAACAACTTCTTTTTGAAGGCCTCCTCACCTGTACAAAACAGATCAATGTCGTCCGGCATGCTGTTGGCCAGCAGCTGGAGGCGAGGAAAGGTGCTGTGGAACAAGTACTGGGTCGAATACTGACGTCTAGCGAAAGGATGGGTGTGGCGCAGGTGTCGAGAAGTGCGGAAGTCCAGCTTGACAAGTAGATCAGGGGCATCAATGTTCGAGTTAATCAGCTTCCTCAGGAACAGTAGGTCATTGATTATTCGTCTTGTGTGAAGTGGCATCAAGTTTAACTGAAGTCGCAGATCATGAACTGGAGCAGTGCGGTAGTCGAAGCCTAGCAGCACACCAACAAAACGGACGAAACGGGTTTGAACGTTCTCAAGTCCATCAATCTGGCCAATCAAGTAAGGGCTCCAAACAGGTGAAGAATATTCCAGTAAGGGGTCTCACCAGATGGATGTAAAGGATCCGTAGAGCATGAATAGAGAACATGTTTGCGGCTGTTCCGTATGACGAAGTATAGGGCAGAATTAGCTCTCTTACAAATATAGTTGATATGTTCTTGAGGGTTTAAATTAGGAGAAAGCATGACTCCAAGGTCCCTTATCATCAGAGAACGCGAGAGGGGTTGATCTTCAAGTGTGTAAGGGAACATGATAGGTGTGCTAGACCTGGAGAAAGATATCACAGAGCATTTGGAAATATTTAATGACATGTCATTATCATAACACCACTTCATCAACAGATCAATACTGTTCTGTAAAGCCTGGCAATCGTTGAGGGTTTTTATTGTTCTGAAGAATTTAGCATCATCGGCGAAGAGTAAAACTTTTGATCCTTGGGTGTACTGGACTAAGTCATTGATAAATATTGAGAAGAGAACAGGGCCCAACAGCGATCCCTGAGGCACACCTGATATAGCAGAGAAAGGCTTCGACAAACAGCCAGCAAACCCGAACCCGAAGAGAACGATCCCGAAGGTAGCTCTTCAACCACATCAAGAGGCTTCCACTGAGTCCAATAGCTTCAAGCTTGGCCACCAGGTGTTCATGGCTTACACGATCGAAAGCTTTAGAGAAGTCTGTGTATATGGAGTCCACCTGATGAGATTCTGAGAAGGCAGTGAGAATGTGATCTTGGAAGGTTAGTAGATTAGTAGTAGTCGAGCGTCCTTTCATAAAGCCATGTTGTTCAGCACAGATAACACCCTTCAGATGGAATGACAACCTCTTCAGAACCAGGGATTCAAAGATCTTGGCAATTGATGACTGAATAACTACCGGGCGATAATTCTTGATGTCAGCGGGAGAACCAGACTTGAAGATAGGTACTATATAACCCAATTTGAGATTAGAGGGAAAGATTCCGGCAGCCATGAGCATGTTGAAGTATAAGGTAAGGTGAGGAGATAAAACGCTACTGCAGAATTTCATAATCAATGGAGAGATGTCGTCAGGGCCAGCTCCCTTGTTCACATCAAGCGAATTCAGTACACCCTCCACCTCAGCACAGGTTACACAGCAGGAAGAGAGAGTGGTACATGCCTTGAGGTCATATATAGGTGGAGATGAAGATGGAGCCTTGTACACAGAGGAAAAAAACTTGGCGAACATGTTAGAGATGTCTTGAGGATTTTCAGCAAATTCATGATCGAGCTGCAATCGAGAAGGAAGTGATGGAGTCCTCTTGGAAGAATTGACAAAACTCCAGAAGACTCGAACGTTACTCTTCAGAGATGAGTCAATGGACTGAATATATGTTGAGTAGCATTCCCTCGTTAGTCTACTACATGCTGCACGAACACCACAGAATTGATAATAAAGACGGTTATCAAGAGTTTGTTTGTAGCGCCTATGAAGTATCTTCTTCCTGATGATCACAGCTTTTAGTTCAGGGGAGAACCAAACAGGAAAGGCTCGTTTACCAACGTATTTAGATGGACATGCGCTCCTGATATTGCAGCTAAGTTGGAAACAAAATTCTGAAAATAAGTCTTCGACAGGAACACTGTTATCGAACACAGGATAGTTCAGACGCTGAACCCAGTCAAACACATGGGCTAGATCACATTTCCTTAGATTGGGAACAAATGCACTATAGTAGAGGTTTTCTGAAGTATTAATATCCAGGTCCATTTCCAGCGCAGGATGGTGACATTCCACAGGAAGAAGAGGGTCTGAGGCATTCAGGACTCGCAAGTTCACAGAAGAAAAGACCAAATCCAGAAGGATACCTCGATCATTGTAGATATTATTGTACTGCTTAAGATCAAGGAAATTCATAACATCATAAATATGTTGGCTGATGTGTTGAGGTGGGTATAAAGAGACTGGACCAGTCCACGTTCGGCAAGTTAAAATCTCCAATAATCAATAAAGGGTGTATGTCTTGAACGGTAATTGACAGTTCCTCCAGAATAGATGCAAATTCCATGTATTGGGTAGAGTTCTGATTAGGAGGCAGATATACACCACCAAGGACAAGAATAGAATTCTTTAGCTTCATGGCTGCAAAGACACATTCAATGTTAAGAGAAGACTGAGAGAGTTCCCAGGAATCAAACCGGTCCCGTATTGCCACAATCACCCCACCACCACTGGTTTTCTGGCTCGATAGAGAGGTCCTATCACATCTATACACCCTGTAATTGAAGAAACCAAGTTCAACATTACTTATATCCCCTGTAAGGTTGGTCTCCACCAATACAATCACATCATATACGGAATGGCTAAGAGATTGGCGCAGGGTTACAAGTTTAGATCTCAGTCCATTGACGTTTTGAAAAAACACACTGATTTTCTTTTGACCGTTGGAGTCTAAGCGTTTTTTGATTTCAACTTGGAAATAGAGGGAACTCCATTAATGTACCTTATAGTCAGGTCATTCTCGCCAGCATTCCTCCTCGCTTCAAGGTCTGCTCTGAGTTTCTGAAGATGATTTCGCTCTTTAACTGTGCGATCTCTAGACATGCTGATTCCACCATCACCATTTGCATATTTGTCCGAGAAACGTTTGGCGAAAATTCGAGCTTGGTCAGCATCAGGGAAAATGACTTTTATCGGCCTGGAATTATTTTTCTTATATACTCCAATTCTAAAGAATTTAATAGATTCAAGGTTAGCTTCCTGGTAAACTTCAGACAAAAGCTGTTTAATTTGCTGTTTGTCGTGTTTTCTTTTAGATTCAGTGTTTGATTGGGAGCTTTCAGCAATACCGTAAATAATTACATTACACAGACGTTTATTACGATCATTGATCTCCATCAGGGTTTCCTCAAAACCACCACCGCCAGCCTGTCTTGCATCGACTCTACTCTCAATATCTGAGACTCTGTGTTCAAGACGCTCAATACGAGGCTCAAGTTGTTCAAATTTGTCATGGATAGCCTTGACATCATCCTGGATAATTTTAAACATTTTCCGGTAAATCGTTGAGGCGGTCAACTTTGGCTGAAAGGTCGTCGATCTTTTGAGCAAGTACTGAAAGAATTGTATTCAAACTAGACACAGACGGAGCGGTAACACAATCCACGCGTGTACAAAACCATTTAAACTGAATTATCGCTTGCAATTTTCAGATACTCAGTCTTAGAAATCCCAACGCAAGTACGATGAAACCACCGATCACAGGGGCCATCACATTGGAGTCCTTCATCGGTATTTATAACTTTTCTACAACAAGGAACGCATGTTGGACTTCGATTCCGAATCCATATTTGTAGATATTGTTTAAATCAGGGCTACTCAGTTCACCCCGAGTAAACAATCAACTCGAACCGACAGCCAGATGAATTGATCGGAGTAGAAGGGTTTCTTATAGTACAGCTTGTAGAAACAGAGTGGATGGTAGATGATCCAGAAGGCTGTGGCAAAAAAAAAAAGTTTCGCAGATTACTCTATGTATGACGTATAGCAATGATCAAAGACAGGTGTTATTGACAGATGACAACAGTAATGAGGTTTTGTAAATACTAAGCGAAGCGAAGTGAATTAAAATATACAGGCTACATGCATAAATAACATGCCAAGCTATTGGGATTCAGTTGATTGAAATTGAGCGTCTATGACTTGCTGAGTGATGATGACAGCTGGAGATCGTTTACACTAACAACGGTAAGTGAATTAGGGTTGAAAAATTAATTGAATTATGCAAAGATTAAACAACAGAATTTAAGAACTAATAGGTAGATGAACTCACTCTGGTCCAATTGATGATATAAATATAGTCTAAATACACCTGAGCACCAATAACAAAGTATATACAGTAAAATAAATTGCACTAGTAAAATACGTTAGATTCAAACTGCTATCCAAAGACCAAAAAAGGATTACTTTCTTCAGGAAAGTAATATAATTTCAGGAAAGTTTTGACGTAAGTTACGGCCTTTGGGGGGGTTGTTCCGTAGAATTAAGTCTATACACATTATCCCTCGCTCACCAGCCGATGCTGAAGTTTTTAAGCTATTTTAATTTTGACTCATCCCTAGCACGTACAATAATAATAATACTAATCCTGATAGAAATAGAACGAGATGATACATAACAAATGAACAACTAATATTGAAAAATCAACGCCGTTATTAAATTTTATCATAATTGGTTCGATATCGTATTTGCGTACTAATTATATAATTTTTAAAATCAGAAGATTATTAAAAAGATTATAAATTTAAAATAATTTCCTCGTACTTTATTGATGCTCTTAAATTCTGTTTCAGAAATTATGCGAAAGATACATTTCCTTCTACACACTTCAATAGGCTTTTAAGTTTTGTAGGTATTCAATTACAAGGTTATATGTAGTGTAGTTATCTCACACATATTAAACTTATATAAAGAGCAATCACGTAAATCATGTTTTATAGAGAGGTCTAGTTGCTATAAGGACTGAGATTCTCAGATGTTGGGAAGATATTCTTGACACCGTCCATCGATCAGACATGTTCGGACAAGAACAACAAACGCGCCATTAGGGAGACTGCTCTGATGGATAGTCAGTCACGTGACACCAGATGTAAGGGAGAGGGGAGAAAAATGTTCTTTCTGTTCTGAGTACTTAGGTACTTTGTAACACTGCAAGAATGAATTGTAAAATTATTTCATTTGAAATTTTACGCAGTGACAATAAGAAAAGCAATGTTTCATTCCTCAAGCTTAAAAAGAATTATTACTGTTTATTAAAATTCTGATAATTTCAAGGTGACAGATGCTTTTGTTATGTAAATTCTAAAACAAACTATATAAGCAGTTTTTTCGTTTGATATGAAAATGCCCAAAATAAAGCTCACAAAACTTACTGGATGTTTGGAACCTTTGTACCACCACGAATACGGTTTTGGCATTCGTAACTCAAGAATGATGCATTAGGGAATACTAAAAATGATAAAAATCTACAGAAAACCTTTAATACTCGCTAATTTTAATCAGTAAGAATTTAAAATTAGTTGTATAATCAAATTTTTGAATCAACGCTCCTCATAGGAATGTAAGGAGCCAATGTAAATTTACTGGTGAAATCCCAACACTTACTTTACTGCTATTGCTGTTGATATTTATACACTATTTGATTCCCTGGAGTAATAACTAGTGAAACTGAAATAACGATAGAAATTTGTCATAAAACTTCCACAAAACTCCAAAAGCCAGGATAAAATGTTCATCGTATAATAAACATAGTACCTTTGTTTATTATGAAACTGATGAGGATACTTTTCCTAACACCACACATTCTTTTAGGTTGACACACTTAAGAACGATCTCAATAATAATTTATATATTAGCATCAGCCAACTCGATTAAGAAAATTGAAATGGTCGTAGCATGGCATGGGTAATTCCTCTGCAGACTCAGCCAAAAAGTAGGTTACTTTCAATGCAAATACATATGAATTTAAAATTGCTATCATGGCAGCTTGCTATCTGGCGTTTAATGTCTATAGAAAGATTGCTGGACACACACAAAAATAGTTATTAACTTTTAATATGTCTAATGAGTATCTAATTAGAATCTAAATTGTATGTGAGAATATAATGTATTGATATCGTTATGTAACTGCGACAATAATATAAGTAATCCTTAAACCTTATTGGAAATAACACTTACTAACGGGGTTTTTGACGATAGTAATTCAAAACTTAAGATATTTTCAAAGTTTCTGAAAAGATATCGTTGATCCTAAAAAATAATTAACGACGATTAGTAATGTTGTCTCATATGACTAAGTACCTATTACTGGTGTTTCCTAAATTTCCCCCTCTGATACGTTACCCACTCAAACACTTTAGATAAATAAGCCCAAAAATATTTACAGACGTATAACTTAATATCTATCATGCTATATCTCAAGCATTGGGAATACAGATGTAATATATTAGGCCTACGTATTTTATAAGGTTTAATTTCTTAAGCGTCCTATAAAGTCTGACGTTTCTTACATCAACCGTAGCTATACTTTTATAATAACTTGTATTAGGTATAACTATGAAAGTGATTTAAATTTGATAGTTAATATAAGTACTATAGTAAATGTTTATTATAAATTTTTATATCGTTTGGAATATTAAAGACTATTCTTTCGTAATTATTTCGCACATATGAGATGAACATAATTCATGCTATGCCAGTAACCAAATAGGCAATTTATAATGAAAACACTCCACACATAGATTCTACCTTGTAGTATTTTTATTTGCTAAAGACAAAAAGTTATGACTACGTGTTAGAGACCCATATGACCACATCCTGGAAGAGAAACTCATGAAGGACCATTTCCCCTACAAGGAACACTGGGAAGAGTAAACGACGTTCCCGAATTTAGGAGAATTGGGCTGAGAGACATTGTGGACCTATTTGTTTTATCTGAGCTTCATTCCTCCCTTTCAGAAACCTTTGGCTTTTAAGACAAGAAAACACCAAGTAGTAATCTTATAGACTTAAACATATTATAGACATGTTTTAAAATATCAATAGATAACCTTATAACGTATGTTTTTTATGCTAAAAACAACATGATAATTTATTTTCCACCTGAAAAACTTTTATCTCTCAATATTACTCTTCTCTTCATAGCTTTTCTCGTCATATAATTTACTGAAACCTGTCTGTTAAATATCCCAGAATTTCGTATTCATCTATTTTACTTCATAGTGATCGTTTTCAATCCACTGCGAATCTCAAAAGAGAAACTATTACCATTCATTTTTATTTAAGACATGAAATAATTTTTAATATTTGCAATTTTTTGCAATAAATTGATACTTTTTCATATTTGAAAGTCTTTATATGGACTTTAATTCGAAGAATACGCATGTTGATGGTTATGTATCTGTTGTATAACGGAGATGTTACATGATCACAGGTTAAACGGTCCAAACTGTAACTTAGTTTCAGAGCCCGACTAGAATCCGATAAGCCAGTGGTAATTGGCTTGAATATGTATTGGGTGATTCAAGCCTGAATTGTCACTAAACCCACATGTCCTTGGGTACCAAATATTTCTAATAATGACTTTCTTAAAGGAAGCACATATAAATATGAATAAATTATAATTTGTACTCATTTGTAACACATTTACGCATGAATAGTCATGATTTAAATATAAAAATTAACACACAAGCCTGCATAGTGTAATGTTTATTTCGTTAACTGAACATTTATATAACTATATAAAATACAGACCATTTTATCACTTTTTCAAGAAAATTAATATCTACCATAAACAAAGAATCCTTATTAACTTTACATCCCATGATTAAGTGATTCCCACAATTTTCTCTTGCTAAGGCAATAGTCCAGGCACAAAAACTGTGGCACTCATATAATACCATACTTTATGATTTTTAAATTGCCCTTTAGGAAGAATTTATAGTAAATTTCTGTCAAACTCCGCTGAACATAATTTAGAGACTGAACTACCCCTGGTCCAAAATTACATTTACTTTAGTTTAATAACTTTCCTATACAACTTTATTTAATATATAGACCTCGTATCTTTGTTATATAACGATTTAAACGATTTAACCCTTTTTTAAAAACATTATACTTAATGCCTCGATCTCGTTGGGCACCATGATACTCGATTTCTTTCGATATCAAGGACCTTTAAACGAACAAAATCGAAACCCCGTTACTTATAAACCTTGATAAAAAAGTAAAATGGATATAGAATGACGACGGACGATTTGGATTATTAATAGTATTCTGGATACTTGCCATCATATAAAACTTTTTCCATTATACGTTGCCATTGGAGATGTTTATAACATATAACCATGTGAAATGTTCAAGGTTCTAGTATAATTCTAGTATAAATATAGCTTTCAGCTAGTTTTGTAAGTGGACTAATTCGAAGAAAAACTATTTGCAAAAGAAAAAGAACAAAATTATGACGTTTATAAAGTTGTGTACTAAAGATTTAATAAAATGTTGGTTTTACATGAACTACAATAAGTACATAAAACATTGTTTAGGTACAAAAAATGTAGTATGATCATTGTAAAGAAGATAAAGGGAATATTAAAATTACTGGCCGTTGCAGATTGAATTCAGCCATAAAGTTGACAGACAAACCAACTTTACACGGGCGAACTGATGGGTATTTTATGTCGGGCCAATGGGTTTACACTGAGCAAGATCGTAAGTTACCGTTTATGCGCTTGGCGTTTAATAGTCGTTGGAACACTTGCACACTGCAATTACTTTCACAATAGCCACGGGACGACTTGTAATGTTTAAATATGTTGACTTCTAAACAGAAAGTTGAGCAGATGAATATAAGACGTAGTCACTAATACTGTACTATACAGGTTTACTCCTTACTTTGTCAGATGTGTGTTTTATAGGGGTTGAATGAAATATATTTCCATTGAATTTTAGGTAAAGGTCTCTAAACTAATTTTACAGTCTAAAGAGGGTGAGTCCAGGAAATAAAAGCGATAAATATGGACAGCCAAATATCTAAAAAATTTAACAGTTTTTGAAACTATTAACAGATATTATATTATAAAAATATAAATAGTATCGTATTTTGTTTGACTTGTGTAAAAGAATTACCTCAATGGTTAATATAAAAAAATATTAATTTGACAGCATCTATTCTAATTTAAAATATTTATGTTACGCCAGGGTATTTATTCATAAATACTTTCCTTAAACCGTGAGGTCATGAAGCTAGCAGATATTATTATTTGAATACATTGAAATTCTTTAAAATGAATATTCATAAGACTAAAAAAGATTCAAATGTGTTTTAATTAAATAGCCAAAAGACTAATGACAATATAAATAGCTCAGATACAATTCAATGAATATGGATTTTACAAAAATGTGTTTAAAGATAATAAAGAATAATACTATATATTGGTGAATATCATTTACTGAAAAAGGATGTTAAATGATTAATATTAACTCAGGGGTTATGTGATGAAAAATAAATGACAGGACATATTTTTTTAACTTGTCAATGTGTTCATATAGGTTACATAACTGTACTAGTAAAACTCTTTTCACCAACAAAAGTCGAAACGTTTTCCTACATAAAAAATTCAGACTATTAAATGTTTCAGAGACAAGGGCTTTATATAGTAAAAATTAGGATAATAAGCTAATAATAAATAAAACACATTTTATTGTTATTATATAATTTTAAATTACTGATTATTTATCGTTGATAATAGGAAATTGCAAACCGCAAACGACAGAAAAGTGTAGCAACGAGAATTATCCAACGCAATAACTTCAATCGAGAGTAAAATTACATCATTTTGGAATTAATGCGGAAGATATTTATTGAAATAAAAGTGCCTCTCTCAGATTTCATATTATTACAGATGGCTTTCCTCTAAATATCCTCGAAAGGCTTTCAATGACAGTGTTATGCCTATTTCCTTCTATTAGTTATAAACACGCTATTATTAAATGGTATTATTAAATTTATGTTATCAATGATAAATAATAACTGTAGTAATATATTTAATTACTGCAAATAACTCTCCGATCTTTTATTTTATAATTGAATCAGTTAATGTACAGTGTTAAGAACTAATACACATAGACCCTAACGAATTAAGAATTATTTGTAAATCAATTAAGAACTAAAAACATCAGGCAAATGTTTAAAAAATTACTACGAGTTTAAAATAAAAATAATTAATAATAAAATTCTGCCGAACATGTTTCTTTGTTTTAAATAACTAATTATAGTTGGAATCCATTTTAATGCAACCTCTGGAACAAAACGTATTATCTTCTTGATATTTAAGTGTTATACAGTATTCAATAGCCGACCATTTCAAACTCCTCCCCTATAAACTTAATTACTCGTACAATCAGTTTTAGTTTTTTTACTTCAGTTGTGAACCACAACAAAAGTGTAAAAAAAAACTTTCACTGACATACACAAGCATACAAGAAATGCCTTTTTACGGGCAAAATTTGAGTTATTATTTAATCCAGACTAAACCCAATCAAACAAAATATAATTAAATTACAAATATAATTTAAATGTTTGAATAAGCCTTTGAATAGTTATGCTGTCAAAAAACACAAATTCTCTAAGCGACATCACTTAAAAGGCAGTAACATCTCTAAAAATTAATCAGTGTCACTCTCTAATGACGATGAATACAAATTACTTTGTGAAATACATTACGTCATAGCACGTCCTTTCATGTAATATATTGGTCTATTTCATTTAAAGGACGTCTTTGTACTCTTTGACACTCTTGTAAAACTTGAATAAATGCTTGCTTAGATATTCGTAATAAATACGTTATTGAACGCATATGAACGTATTGAATGTATATGTCTTTATGGCTTATGCCAAAAATATATTTTTGTTGTAGAAGAACTACCTATTAAAAACAAAGTTAAAGGGCATATAAACTTAGAAGTATGCATCTGATTTTGTTTTACTTTTTATAAGAAATAATTGGAATCACAAGTCATTGCTTTAGTGATTAGATTAATATAAAAATCGTATGTATCCGATTTGAAATAATGTAAGGATGGCGGTTTGAACTTAACATTGGTCATGTGACTAAACTGAAGGTTATAACTGATACTACATTTTCTTATGCACAATTGAAAGGATTATGGACATTCTTCATTCTTTATTTACATAAACATTTGAAAACAATAAAGGATTTGAATGTATCCTCTTCTTAAGATGTTTTCTAATTTGTTAAGTCTGTTGTTTTCTAATAGCTACGAGTTCTAAGGTATATGATAGTATACTAGACATACAACTTATCGTGATATCAAATGAATGTCAAATTTTACTTTTTCGAATACACCCCCACAGGTACAATCGTGCTTGCTTAATGATAAGTATAAGAGACAACTGAAAGAGATAACATATCTCAACCATAGAATCGTAGTGTTTGTTAGATTCGTATTTTTTTCATACAACTATTGTATTGTTCGACATCATTTTATCTACCAATCTTATCAATCGCCTTTAATTAGATGTAATATAAACACATTCATAATATGTGTAAATAAACCCTAGAACGCTGACTAACTTTACTGAGTTCACGCTAAGTCGTGAAATATCGGTCGCAAAGCATTGGACACTCCATATTATCAAATAATACGTAAGTAACTGTGCAAATTGCATTATTTGTTTCTTTTAGAAAAAGAAACGCAAGTTGATTAATAAAGCAAACAGATTTGAATGATTCTAGAAAAAAAAATAGCTACTAAGTTATTGACTGTGAACTGTAGATTGCTTAATTTCTAAGCTTAATAAGCTAAAGAAACATTACAAACCAGAGCAACTCTAAAGCATGTAGAGGCAAGGGACTCATTAGCCAAACAGCTCTAAGTATCTCCTTTGTTATGAAGTATAGTTAACTGAGTATAACGTCTACATTAGTCTCGTTATTGAATGCGGAAGTGTTTTTTTAAGGCACCTTTAAGGTACAACATACATTTATCTCTGTTGTAAATAATCTTTAGATTAGAGTGCATCTCTATTATTTCCTTTTTTCTGTTCTCAGAGAACAAGAAGCTGAGAAATTGCAGCAGTCCTAAAAGGTCACTGTAAAACGGACAGCATACAAGTTTTACAACTTGTACTATATTTAGTTGCTTTGGTGAAAGATAAGTTTTAGAAAGTCGTTGTAGAAAACAAAAAAGTGTTATTACTCGTTTGTAAAATATACAATTATTCTGGTATTTCATGTTCCTTCTTAACATTCCGTTCTTTCATATTATGATATTAGCAAATTATATCCATACAAACATTTAAAATTCCAACTACATGTTCTCTGAGAGTATACTCTTAGACATTATTAATAATCTGAATAATCCATTATGATATTCAGAATGATTGAGGACTGCAGATCGTGCATTGCTTGGATGTTGCATACATATGTGTTATGCAACACAACATAACACTACGTCATATGCCGTAATATAATGTATGCCTGATTGGAATAGTTAGCAGATAGTTGGTCATACAAATAGTAATCAACAACATGTAGAGATTAAGTTACTGAAAGTGATTCTTACTTAGTAAGTAGGAGTTCTTTATAAATATACAGCCCAAACCGGGCCCAGTATAACTCGTAAAACGGGTTTACTGAAAAGATTAAACTGGTTGAACTTTTGATCCTTAAGATTTAGCCTACAGGTATTTTTATTATTACCTATGGTACTTATTTATATACGCGTTCATTGTTTACGTAAATATTTTTATTCTAATAAAACTTGCATGGGAAAGTAAAATACTGGTTATTCGATGAGGTTCATATCGTATTTTGAACTGTTAATTGCTCAATAGTAAACATTCAAGTTCAAAAACAATTTGACATAAGGAATAAAGTTGCTGCTTGAGAAATGTTCGATGAAGAGTTGTTTTATTAGTCGTAAAATTGTGGAACAAGTGTTCATTGTTTGTGATATATTTTATATCAAGGAATTTCAATTCACTTAAATAATATACACACAAAACTTATTGTTGGCTGATCATTAACATGGCTGTACAAACTGAAGGGCTAGAAAATTGTAATTTCTTTCCGTCTGTATGTCTGTCTCTTAGAACAGTATCTCTGACTTATTGACTAGAAATGTTGCATGAAGTTGTATTTCTCGTATATAGGCGACATTATGAGTCCGCCTCTTGATAAAGGCATATTTCATTTCATTTCATTTCAGTTTAAGTGCATGTTACTCAACAAGATTTTTGCTCAGCGTTACAGTAAATTTTTTATTGGTGTTATGGTTAAAAATATATCTAACTACAAAATCGTAGATATAATTGTTTAAAAAAATAGTACATGTACAATTTTAACTTGACGAAGTAAAATAATATGTAACCAACATGTCATATTTTAATGAGCTACAAATTTGAAATTGTGCATGCAGCCTCAATGAACTCAGTCACGCTGTAATAATAATGTAATTATTTATTCAAACTAGTTTGTTGTACCTATTATTTATTTTTACAGATGTAAATTATTGTATTAATCATATACAGTTAAGTAAGATTACACTAAGAAATACTAAACTCCAACACGTTTTAGCATAAAGTTATATTTTACTTTGATTTTGAACAAAATAAATAATTTTTATTGAATTCATACAAAACTACGGACAGAAACCTGAATAATATCAGACCATTCAAGACAGATATTCCTTTTAGCTCAATATTCCAAGTTCCATGTTACAGTTGTTATCTTTGTGTGTTCCCTCTCGCGTCAATAAATTCACATGTAATCCCTGGCTGTTATCAGTTGGCTAATTACGTGAAACGATACCATTTAATGGACGGTTTTATTTGGACACTGCAGGATTCTTTACCATAAAACCTTCTTTCTTGTTATCATTAGTTTTATTTTATGTCATGCTAAAGTGAATTTGTTGCCTTTGTAAAACAAATTTGTGCCTTGTAAAATGAATTAAATATTATATTTTAATTATTATTACATATTATTAAATCTTAGAATATCGAGCTACTATGATGTATATTATCATAAATATATATAAAACACTCTCAGAGTTTTGTGTTATTAAAAACCCTTAGCATATATAATTTTTACGCATAAAATTATTAAACCACGTATTTTTATGAAAACCAGTTTATTATTCGTACTTTAGTTTTCTACAGCAATGTTTCCACTGGTTGCCATATAAGATATTTAGTATGGGTATGGTTCGAGGTAAAGGCCGGTTACTGTCGAGATCCTAAGATCAAGGATAGTTGGTTATATCAGCCACGCCACCTAGGAGCGTGTCTACAGTCAAAGTGGACAGCGAATAGCAATCTCTCATGTCAATCTAGCAACAGACCTTTAACACTTAGGGAGCTCCACCAACTCCAACAGTCAGTCATCTCCCGTAGTATACTAGACCTATAGATCCACCCTTGTACCTCAATATCTCGACATTTGCGGCTAGTGATGTGTCGCTCCTGGAAATCCACAAGGTTGCTTACATATAAATGACACATCGGTTTTTTATATAAGCTGTGTAGGTTCAGTTGGAAGTATAAATTAGCCAGAAGTGAACCCTCATGGGGAGAGGCGTTGAAAACTAAGGAATTATCTTAAAAGCTTTACAATTTTTAAAGATTACAAAGGGGAATCGTATAAGTCACACTGAATTTCTTTTTAATATGTTTAAAAGTACATAAACATATTATGTACTTTTAAACATGCAAGTGAGAGATCCGGGTTCACGTCCCGGCGGAGCAAGTATTTTTTTGCGATTCAATGTTTATTGAAATTAAATAAGGCTATTACCATTTATACAAATTTAATGTAAATAAAAGTCATTTGACAGGTATTTGGTCTTCCGATCATATGTTAGTTTGGTTATTTAAACGCACATGTGGCAGATACGGCAAAATACAAAAATTGAATCGCAAAAAGTGAGGGCTCTGTGGTGTAATGGTAGCACATTCACCCGGCAAGTGAGAGATCCGGGTTCGAGTCCCGGAGGAGCAAGTACTTTTTGCGATTCAATGTTTATTGAAATTAAATAAGGCTATTACCATTTATACAAATTTAATGTAAATAAAAGTCATTTGACAGGTATTTGGTCTTCCGATCATATGTTAGTTTGGTTATTTAAACGCATATGTGGCAGATACGGCAAAATACAAAATAATTGAATCGCAAAAAGTGAGGGCTCTGTGGTGTAATGGTAGCACATTCACCCGGCAAATGAGAGATCCGGGTTCGAGTCCCGGCGGACCAAGTACTTTTTGCGATTCAATGTTTATTGAAATTAAATAAGGCTATTCACATTTATACAAATTTAATGTAAATAAAAGTCTTTTGACAGGTATTTGGTCTTCCGATCATATGTTAGTTTGGTTATTTAAACGCATATGTAACAGATACGGCAAAATACAAAATTATTGAATCGTAAAAAGTGAGGGCTCTGCGGTGTAATGGTAGCACATTCACCCGGCAAGTGAGAGATCCGGGTTCGAGTCCCGGAGGAGCAAGTACTTTTTGCGATTCAATGTTTATTGAAATTAAATAAGGCTATTACCATTTATACAAATTTAATGTAAATAAAAGTCATTTGACAGGTATTTGGTCTTCCGATCATATGTTAGTTTGGTTATTTAAACGCATATGTGGCAGATACGGCAAAATACAAAATAATTGAATCGCAAAAAGTGAGGGCTCTGTGGTGTAATGGTAGCACATTCACCCGGCAAATGAGAGATCCGGGTTCGAGTCCCGGCGGACCAAGTACTTTTTGCGATTCAATGTTTATTGAAATTAAATAAGGTTATTCACATTTATACAAATTTAATGTAAATAAAAGTCTTTTGACAGGTATTTGGTCTTCCGATCATATGTTAGTTTGGTTATTTAAACGCATATGTAACAGATACGGCAAAATACAAAATTATTGAATCGTAAAAAGTGAGGGCTCTGCGGTGTAATGGTAGCACATTCACCCGGCAAGTGAGAGATCCGTGTTCGAGTCCCGGCGGAGCAACTACTTTTTGCGATTCAATGTTTATTGAAATTAAATAAGGCTATTGCCATTTATACAAATTTAATGTAAATAAAAGTCTTTTGACAGGTATTTGGTCTTCCGATCATATGTTAGTTTGGTTATTTAAACGCATATGTGACAGATACGGAAAAATACAAAATAATTGAATCGTAAAAAGTGAGGGCTCTGTAGTGTAATGGTAGCACATTCACCCGGCATGTGTGAGATCCGGGTTCGAGTCCCGGCGGACCAAGTACTTTTTGCGATTCAATGTTTATTGAAATTAAAAGTACATAAAGTTTGGTGGTGTATATGAAGTCACTATATGTGTAAATATGTTTTATAAGTGGAAAATCTCACCATTTTGGCTTATTTATTTGAATTACTTTTTTAAATAGTGAAAGTATATACAATAAATTATTACTATAATTATTTTAAGTTTTGGATACATATTACAAAGTACGAGTACGGTAAACCATGTGTCACGCAAAGCCTGTGCTGAGGATGCATGCAGTATTAAATGGAAATTTTCAAGTTTATAGCTTATTTTATTCTTGAGCTGTCTTGTAAAGAGACAATCAAATCACACAGAATATAAAAGTCAACTTACCCTCGACATACAAAAGATGTCAGCCAATTTTTTCTCGACTTATTTTTCGGATAGTTATGCTATATGCGTTACTGTGTTACATGTTTTATATGTCACATAATCGTACGTTTGAAAATTCATTTATTTTAACATTTTCACGCTGCCATCTACTCTAAGAGCAGGTTATAAGTGTTCCATAGCGTTCAGCCAATACAATGCACGTGACATGCACAGTACTCATCGACCTCAGTGTCGCCAGTATAGAAATAAAGCTTCATGGGCAATTTCAATTTGTTCTCGAGATCGTACAGATTGACAGACATACAGTAAGAAATAAAGTCGTATCATCTTCACGATAAAACTACTTCGATATCACTCAGCGAATTAAATGTTAAGGGCACAGAAAAGACATACTTTGTATTACTGATATGATATCGTACAATTCTCGAATCCGTTAGTCAAGTAAGATTTTGACCATGTTTTATAAATAATAAAAGTTCCTGAAATATTCCAACACATCTCCATTCTGTAACTATGAAATAAATTGCTGATTATCCTTACTCAGACATAAATTAAACAACTGGTTTCCTTGGAATGAGATATAAATTACAGCTATTATCTAATTCACAGATATTGATGCTGTGATCGTATATATTATATATTATCATATATTATCGTACACGTCCCTTAAAATTTAGTTTTATCTAATACATGTGCTAAATAATAAAGTGGTAAAACCAATAACGTATTTATATTTTAGTTGCTCAAAATCATAAATGTTAAACAAGTGTAAACGAACAATGTCTAAATATGTAATCTAGTAGCATATGAAAGTGTTATTATCGTTTTACGTTTATTTGCAATCTGTTATATGTAAATTATAACTTAGGAGCCATTATCCAATTCTGGTTATATTGAAATGTACAAAATAGATTTCCCTCAGAAACAAATTTATCGCAGCCATCCGTATTACGGAGATTTAAATGTAATGTATCGAAGGGATAAAATATATAATTATAATATTTACTAGGATTTTAATTGGTGATTGTTATGTCAGCGTCATTCAGCTAGATAACGAAACTGAGAATTGCCTCTTAAATGGCCCTTTCTCATTAGGGGACCACCTATTTACATTTCTCACTTAACACTTGTGTGTCAAGCCCAAAAGAAATATAAACTGAGAACTAATTTACAGTGTCTATAACTTATATCGTCTTGATATCCTTAAATTTTTACCTCTGCCAAGACTAGCTTGGCTTACGATTAATTTGGCCTTAGGCAGAGTTTATTTATTTATTTCTAGAGAACCCATGTTGTTTGCGAATACAATGAACATTTCCTCTCAGATACCATAGTTACCATAGTTATGGCCACTATTAACGTGTAAATACCTCGTAACTCAATTGTGCAACCATCGTTTTGAAATATGGTGAAAAATCAAATACAAACAAAGGGGTTTTTTTAATTAACTTGAGAATTGAAAAAGGATTTCTCAATTTTCCTATAAGATATTGACTATTATCTCTCGAACATACGCATGCCCGTTATCTTCAAACATCTTAAGCTGTTTTCAAAGCTAATGATTGTTTTACTCTTTTGTAATTTTTAAAATACCTGTTATAAGTCACTAGAGACCATGAAATAAAATTAACAGCTTTTTAATATTTGGAAGGACACATTATAACAATTGTTTTCTTAGATCACGCTTTACAACGAACTTAAAAACGGTACATTGTAACAGTAATGCCATACTAAATGTCGTATCAATCAATTAAGAATACAGCAGTAGTCCTACTCATAGAACAGTATAATTTTATAAATGCAAGTAGCTTTGGATATGAAGATAATTGAAGGTATCCAGATAAAATTTTGAATACAAGGATGGAATATTCTAATTTTAATCTTCCTGAGAGCTTTAATATTAAAAGCACACCAAGACCGTTTAAAAGACAAATATAAGTCTCAACACTACAAAAGGGATCATAATCCCAGGTGTTTATTTCATATGGAAGGAACGGTATTTGTTGGATATTCTGTTCCCTAGGAAAACTTTTAAGCTCTCGTTGAAGTATTCTAAGTAGCCGATAGCCTCAGTTTTAAGTACATTTTTATACTTTCCAAGATAAATTTTACTTATATTGAATCATCAAGCTTATGAATCTTCACATATCCTGCAAAGCTTCATCGTAGTTTTAATAAAGGCACTCTTAATAAAATAATTATAATGACTAGAATATTAATTAGAAAATGAAAAATCGTAGGTAAGGGATTGTTCTCGTATCAATGTATATTTGCAGCATGAAATTCTTTTATAACACCGTGGTTTTCGAAACAGGCATATTTTTTATCTATTAATTATTACAATTATATGGTAATAAATAATTTAAAAGGATTTTATGGGTTAATTAAAGCAATTCGCATTATGTTTGTAGATAACGGGCCCCGTAACTTAGAACCTGAGTTGTGTAAGTAACAAGTTAGCTGGAACTTCTCTAATGTTATTCAGAATCGGTACGCCGGATCTTGCTTGAGGACGCTTAATATAAAATTCATTGTATTTTGAAGGAGATACAAGCTAAGATGAAAATTACTTCACTGGGAGCATTAAACTCATTTACCATTTACACATATTATATTGTTAATTTATTTGTCTTAAACAATACACTTTTTGATCTGATAAGAATGAACAAACACGATTAAAAATAAAATAATAAATATTAACACTCTTCTCAGTAAGTGATACTGGCGTACTGCATAAAAAAGCCACTTTCTTAGAAAATGATGATAACAATAAAATGTATGCAAGGTATGTCACACCACGTGTTGCTGAAATTGTTTGCAACATTTCATACCTATAGCTGCTTTAATTCTGTCCTCATTAGATGATAAGCAGACTGTCAATCATACAGAATAACACATTCATCCCTCCAACTGAACAGAGTCTTTTGACAGCCTACTGGTTCCAATGGTTGCCAGTTTCCCTAGTTGGACATTCGCCGTCATACAATTAATTCTTAATTGGGTAGAAATGGAGTCTGAATGTGCAATATTTCTCGAAATATATTGTCACGAGATATATTTCAACTTTTTTTCATTAAGTTGGTTTTTATATCAGTGTATAATAAAAGATCCGGTGAGCTATGGAGGGTACTACAACAAAAGAGTGCGATGAAACCAAGTCTTGTAACCGAATTTTAACATTGACTTTTTATTATATTATTTTTTTCTGTTATTAACCGAATAAAATTGTCCCATATTATATTGTTATAGATTGTACTCAGTTTGACTACTCATTTATTTATTCTGCCATTTTATCGTTTCCATCGTGGTAACTCATAAAAATATGTAAAAATATACGCTAAAGCATAACCCAATGTCCAAATTCTATGAGGTGACATGCACTATCATCGAATTCAGTGTTGCTAATGCAATATATTTATTCAAATTCTCAAGTTAATAGGCCAGTTTGACGATGAGATGTCAGGCGGACAAAAAATAGACACATGATAAAGTAAGAGACGGAAGTAAACTTTTTCCAACCCCTCCCTCGAGTGATATAAATAATTAAATAATTGTTCTACATGTGAAACTCTTCGTAGTCGTATACACGTTTAAAAACGTGGTTGTTATATTATAATATTATAATAATGAATTATTGCAGGTTATATCGATTGTAAGGTTTATCCATATTAATTACATATTTAATATAATCTCAAATACAGTATATCATTTTCTATGTCACCCACCTAGCCACGTGTCACCGTAGATGAAGTGAGTTACTTCAAGTAAACCTGGGCACCCAACCAGAAATAAAATTACCCAACTTCCGAGTAACTTGTTACTTAGTCAACTCAGTTTCAGGCGCGGGGATATCTGTACAATACCAGGGCTTATCTCACCATTTATGTAAGCTTACGGTGAAAACTAAATTTAACATTTGTATATATAACTAATGGAAAGTAATGATGTAATAATTTCAACACAATTGTAATATTATTAGATTATAGTACTACAAATAGTACTACAATCATTCTTCCCTTTTTATGCTGACTGACCAGGATACGTACAAGCATTAGTAAATACTCAAACTTCGTAATAACGGCATTTGTTTATGTTCTTAGAAGGTCGGTATGATTCAGCACATTATTTAGTTAAGCTAAAACTTAGCCTTATTACACAATACGAGTATGATTATAGAAACGCTCCTCAAGTTCCATTATAGGCGGAACATCACATGGACATTGTCATAAGCAGCCAAGTGTTGCCTGACATCATTCAACTCATATGTAGACGTCATTACAAGACGTCAAAAACTTTAGACCTTTTTGTATTTTGAAGTTTCACAACACACATGTATGCTACTCACACATAATGTGATATACCTCATGGTAGCAACCGGAACCATGGCATAAACAACACTATTCTTAGAACCAACGATCAAGGTTACAGTCAGGACGGTTCAAGTTACCTGTCACAGGTACCAATGTAATTCTATCATTTCCAGTGAACTTTTAGACGAAGGAGGGGGGTTCGAAAATCCAATATATGGGCGCGCACCAATGTAAATTTAGATGTTGCCTACTCCTATAAAAGTATTTTAAATATACAAGAAAGTACGTTTAAGAACTCTGGGGAAATATTTAGGACAGTCGTTTTTCACGTAAAGATAAAAAGAAAGTATTATAAACATGTTCAAGAAATGCTTAGTTTACTAGCTCTTTGTATGTGGGTACTTTATAGTTTACATTTTGTCATTTCCAAAATTAATAAAGAAAAAAAATCTCAAATTTTTCACAGTTACTCTTTTTGCACTCTTAAAAGAAAAAAATCTATTTTATTGTCATAACATGGTTTAATATAACGAATGTTTGAAAGTGGTCAACGTAATATATATATATATATATATATATATATATGTTTAGAACCTCAGCACTTGCTGGTCCAGGAGCGTAAATCGTGCGTACCTTGTTGGTCATCGCGCCTCATGCTGGTCCGGGCCTTGAACGTGTTGGTCCGGACCCGCAAGTTACGAGGCTCTGTATAGAGCGTGTAACATCCTGGACCTAGAAGTGCTGCTTGCCTGTAAAGTTCATTTGATTGTACAGTAGCTCGCCTAGCGTGAGTATAACGAACTAAATACTCGAATGAGGGGAAATCCCCCACCATTCTCGGACCAAGATTCGCCGGGTTTCTGTACAGGGCATACTGTCGAACATTGAATAAAGTGCTTTTTCAAATCAAATGAAATCCGTCATTATTGCCTTTTAACAGCATACAATATTGTATAGAAGCAGTCTGTATTAGCCAATGTATTAGCCAATGTATTAGTCTATCTACTCATTCACACACAATTATACATACAAAACGTTCCTCATCCAGACATACATGCAATGGCTAATCGGATCCTGTTAAAACGTGTTTCGATTTTAATTGTCTATTTACGGGCGGCTTTCCATGAACTCACATACCGTGTCAAAAGCACCTGACATCAATAGGCATTGAAGACGAGATTTAAATTTTTTGGTACTGCCAATGTTTTAAGATCCTCAGAGAGCCTATTAATCAACCTAACACCAGCCTGCGATGGCAAATTATGAGACGCCACCGTTCGATGTGGTTGACTGCGATAGTTGTCCCTGCCTCTTGTCTCATACTGGTGAATGTACCTTCCCTGAGCCAATGTGCTTTTTGATTTACAGAACACAGCCACCTCGAAGATGTAGAGGCAGGTCAAGGTCAGTAAACCAAGCTCCCTGAAGGCATCCCTGCACGATTCTCTTCTTTTTAATTTTGAAATGATTCGTACACAGTGTGTTGTTTGCACAGCTGCCCCAGAGTCTTACTCCATATGCAAGGTGCGGATAAACAAGGGCAAAATAAGCCATTCTCAGGATGTCGTGAGAACAGTGTTTTGCCAGATTCCACAAAGCATACAAACCTGAAGTTACTCTGGAACAAACACTCTCAACATGATTGTCCCAGGTCAGACCTCGATTTAGGTACATCCCTAGGAATTTGATGGGGTCAGATTCCTTTAAGAGTTTGTCATCTACCAGGACAGCAGGTCGTGCACTACCTTCAGGCTGTCTCAGACAAAAATCAATTGTGTTTGATTTTGAGCTGTTTGTTTTCAAATTGATTTCCGAAAAAATTGGATGCATGAATTCACTGTGACAAATAAATTAATTTCAAGCTTCTGCAAAGAATTTGCAGTAACGCAGAGAGTCGTATCGTCAGCATATTGAGTCACCTTTCTATTCTGGACCGATGAGTTTAAATTGTTAACGTAAATAGTAAAAAGCACTGGCCCATGGATCGATCCATGAGGACGCCATTTGCCATTTTCAATTTCCCTGACATGGCATTTGAGATCTGCACGCACTGGTCTCTATCCTTATGTAGGACGAGATCCACCTGTGTGGTAGACCCCGTATTCTTCATGTCGCTAACTGATGCATCAGTGTCAAAAGCCTTAGAAATATCGATAAATATGCTGAGCACCTTATCCCGTCTCTCAAAACCATCGACAATAATATCCACAAGACTTGAAACCGCATCAATTGTTGATTTGTTTTTATGGAAGCCGAATTTTTCAGGACACAGTATGTCAAAACTTTGTAGTTCATTCAAAAATGCCTCTTCAAAGATTTTGCTGAAAATTGGCAAGACTGCGATTGGGCGGTAATTTTTGGTTTGATGAGGATCTTCTTTCTTAAAAGTCGGGGCAATTTTTGCTGTTTTCAAATCATCCAGGTAAACTCCAGATAGAAATGAGGAGTTTACCACTTTTTTAGTGGAGTCAAGATACGCTTGGAGCATTTTTTGACTAGCCACATGGACATACCACTTTTGTTACAAGATTTCTTTTAATTTATTTTTTGCACAATACCAGCCATCTCAGCCTCATCGACAGAGGTCAAGATCATAGACGATACCGGTTCTCTACCAAGGTTGCGGGAGAGGGTTTCAGTGAAGCACTCATCACACGAACCAACTGAGGCAAAATACTTGTTAAATTTGTCAGCAATTTTTTGAGGATCATCTATAAGTTGGTTTTCAACGAGCAGTAAACATTGTTTTGATTTTTGTTTTGGATGTTCTCGTTTTATGGATTAATTTTCCATGATGTTTTTGAAAAGTTCTCGGTATTTTTTAATAGTTGGTTTAATTCATAGGCTTTAGCAGCTTTTATAACTTTCTTATATATTCTTCTAAAATTTTGATAAATCTTTGAAAATTTTCGTTGTTTGTATTAATAAAAATTGAGTGATAAAATTTGAGTTTTTCACGAGATGTGAGAATACCTTGTGTAACCCAAGTATTCTTATGTCGCTTACTGCGTACTTAAAATTTTCTGTAAGGACATGAAATATTTAAATAATAGAGAAAGTGTTCATTAAAAGCAGTGTAAACTTTATTTGGACACTGAATGTTATTTAAAAAATTCCAACTTTCTCGCTTAAGGTGATAAATTAACTCGTTAATATATTTTGAGGGTTTAGAGCTCTTTGGACCGTATTTTCTGCAAGCCTAGTCACGGGATCAAGTCCATTAATCAATCTCGTGAGCGAAGTGATCAGAGATGGCAGGATTGAACACGACAATGTCAACTTTCGGGATGTTGGTGATAACGTTGTCGATGGTTGTACTCGTCGTGGCACATAATCGTGTAGAAGAGTTCACTGACCAATTTAGACCAAAAGATTGAAGAATATCACGCAGCCGCCGAGTGTGGGGGTCGGGGTGGTCCAGTGCGTTTATATTTAAATCGCCAATTAAGAGAAATAGTTGATTGTTTGAAAACAAAAATTGGTTAGAAGGCTCTCTGGTTTTCCAAAAAAGGATGAAATAAAACTTCGGTTGTTGTTTGGACGGTATATTTCAACAATATTAACTTTTTCGGACGAATTTAAATTTATATTAATACCAGCAGCCTCAAAATCAAATTCTAGAGTATGAATTACTTACTTTTTTTTTTCAAATTTCAAGGGGATTTTTACAAAGATTGCAACACCACCTCCTTTAAAATTGGAACGAAGGAAAATATGTGCCAATTCATAATTTTGCATTTTTTTAAATGCTGATCGGTTGTAAAACAGTGTTCCGATATTACAATAATATCAGGTTTTCGCTCATCGCACATGAGGTCCAACTCTTCTAACTTATTGGTAGCGGATTGAGCATTTAGGTGAATAATTTCGAATTTCGAAATTTTATGAAAATGTTGAGTGGTTTCTGAAAACGTGTTCTGAATAAATAACGGGATCTGATACCCCTCTCTCGTTTTACATTCGTCATAGGCTCTTCGTTTTTTTTGACAGGAAAGCGTAATATTGTTTTCGTCAGGTTTTACAGGCGAAGTAGCTTTGATGAAGTGTCATGCTGCATGAGACGGTTCTGGGCAGCACTGGCAAACGACTCACAGGTATCAGCAGCAGCAGGTGAGGCAGCGGGCACTAGGCAGTGTTAGAGACAACTCAGGCGCAGCAGGCGGTTCGACAACAGCAACCAAGCCCTCTACTATCATTTCGACCAGCAGCTCTTTACCCGGCAATTGCAGATGCATGCCATCCGTGTGAACCAGTTTCTTCCGATATCATTGATACCGAGGAGCTTGAGGTTTGAGTGTCTCACGCATAGCTCCTCTATGTAGTAATTGGCGAGAATGGTCCGTTGGTTCACAGGATGGCTAACGAGGAGATCGTGAAGATAAGGGATCATTGCCAAGATCACATCGGCCGAACTCAGTCGAACGGTGACTCTTTCTTCCAGGCGATTATAGAGATGTTGTGTGACTCACCGGCAGCGATGTCGTTGGTTCTGGCGAGCAGGATGAAGCAGCTAGAGGGAGGCGAGGGGCTGCTGAACGTTACATTCAGGAGTTTGGCCCCAGGCTTACATATGCCAGTCACTTTGGCAGCCGATGAGACGCGGCGCTGCACAATGCGGGCCAGGAAACGGGTATTACTGTCACCCTCAATCACAACATTCCTGAAGGAAAGCAACTCTCTTTTAATTTTGCCTTTCAATTTTGGCCTTCTACCAGGAGAAGACTTTGGAGGAGGGTGTTGGCCGAATGGTTTACTATTGTTGCAGGTTATTGTACGGGTATATTTTTGTTGAGCAGCATTAGTGGTTGCGATGGTTTTGAGAATGGGTGGTTTTTCGTTTGTATTTTCGAGAGGTTCAAATCTATTGCTGGTTGTAAGAGGAACATATTTTTTATTTTAACAGAAAATCCAATCACCCGTCGCCTGAGAGTAGCAACAGGAACACCCCTGGACCTCCCTCTCGGCCCGTAGACATTCAATCTCTGCCTCGAGTACCTGAATAGTTGTCCTCAGATTGGTGACGAGGTCGCGAGTCTTGGAGCACTGTGAGACCTGACAGCAGGTGGTCACCGGTGGCTCGCACTGCACAGCGCAGTCTCTTACAGAAGCTCCCGCTGATACTCCGGAAAGCGAAGATCTCGCAACAAAAATGTCATTTCTATACCGAAGAAGCCTTGTGTCCGATTCAATGGAATGATCGACAACCCTCATCAGATCGACATTGACCTCTCTTATCTGCTTCTTTAATCTGCAGTTTTTTTGACGCAAGTTCGTCAGCATCAGAGGCTCCCGACGAGGCGACAGGCGTAGGCACTTCGAGTGAGTTTGTAGTAGCGAACAGGTCAGGTTTTGTTGCAGCGACAGGGGTCGGTTTCTCTCCCGTAGACGCGTGGAACGCAGTAGTCTCGCCCGCCGGTGAACTGATCGATGTGGAGGATCTGGATGGAGTGGCGCTCAGCGCAGGGTCCGGGTCAGGCGTGGAGCAGGCAGGCGGCGAGTCAGATGCAGGCGGAGTAGGTGAAGCAACGTCGGTCGCAGACCGAGTCCTGGACAGCGGTGACAAAAGCGAACGTATGGTGACTGGGTGTTCGCCGCTGTGTTTTTTATTGCAAACAGTCAGTGCCGTTATATTTGGATCGGTTTTAAGGTTGGGACACACATAACCGCACCGTGTCCGACACGTGAGTCGGCCGATTGTCGGTGCGGGCTCGGCCCGGTTACCGTGAGGCCACACATGTCCGTATGCAGTCCGAGCGCAACAATCTCACTGTTTGTACTAGAACATGTTTCTTTTGAATTCGAAGTGACAGATACTTAAAAAATATTCGGAAGATTAAGTATTGCTTGAGAAAATTGTTAATATCATTGTTGTTATTTTTATTAATCGCTGTGGTGAATGAAACATTGTAATGCTACAGTAAAGCTTTGTACAATCAGCTAGCATGTAAAATTTGTAAATATCATTATCTTGGTTATATTTTTTATCCCTATAATTCTTGTTCATTGTGTTTCATTGCAATGAATTTGGGTCAAATACACTATAAACAGTATATTTAGTGTTTTTTGTATTAAGCCCAAGAGCTACAGTGTGATGCCAGAGAGTTTGCCATGTTGCAAGCCCTTTTATAATAATTTGTAAAACATAGTAAATATTTGTAAAATATATACTCAAGAACTTAAAAAAGACAGATTTTACTAAATGTTTTTCTTTTATAGCTCCGAGGACAAATAATTTATTGCCAGAATTAGTCATAAATAGTAGAAACATAAATATATTATGTCCGAGTATGGTTGATCGGTCAAAATGATATTGACTATTTGTTTAAGATAATACATTAGTGTATGGTTAGTCTTGTCTGCTAAGTTATAATAATATTTAAATAGACACGTTAGAGCATTATAAAATAATTATTTATAATATAATATGTAACGTTACATGTGTAAAGACTAATATTTAAATTGTAAATCATGCATAAATCCTTTTTGTTTAATACAGCACACTAGTTATACTAAATTTAAACTTTGATACGTAAGAGTACATTATTTACTACATAAGCTACAATAACTCATTTTTATCATTTCATTCTTGCTCGATTCCGCTATTTTTATTTTTTACCCTTTTTGTATATAGTATCCCCACACAGGCACAGTCTCTTATGGGGTACCTAAATTTCCCTTATTTTGTAAATCTATTGGCCTAATTATTAGTTTCTAATAATAAGTTTCTAATTAAAGAAAAATCTAAAAGGATTACTCTAAGTACATAAATTTGAAATAAAGTAAGTATAAAACATTTTTTTTTATTTGTTATTTACTGCTATTGTAAATACGTTACGTCATAGTATTATTTATTATTAAGCACTGGCAATAATATTTATTTGTAATATTCAGTTTGTTATTATGGGGAAATAAATGATTTATTATTATTATTATTTATTTTTAACATGGGTTTTTCTTGCTTGAAAATCTTATTGTAAATAAAATATTTTTATTTTTAATTTATTGAAGTAAAAAGAATAAAAAAATAAAAATGTCATAGAAACATTCTAAATATGACCCTTACAAAATACCGGAATAAATGTATCAAGTAACTTCAATACATCAAAGAAAAATAGATTTTCGCGCAAATAATTACAAGCTTGTTATTTTTTAGTTAATGAAAAATGTTTATAGATTTTTCATAATTCGAATTTAGTTGTTTAAAATCACTTAAGGTACAACATGGTTTTCAAATTTGTTGTAATAAGAAAATATGCACAATAAGATAGTATGACTAGTTTACTCTAAAGTAAGAAAATGTAATACTTTTATCAATAAATATGATTTTGTACGCGAACACAGGATGTAGAGTTAGTAGGCTATACTAAATAATTCACTAAAATAGAACGTGTAGACTACCTACTTAAATAGTTTTAAAAAGAAGAACGCAACAGTAAACAACATATGATGCCGCTTGTAGACCGCACCGTGCCCGTCAAAATTCAAACTAAACATATCGGTGACGGTGCGGGCACGGTGCGGCCACGACGGTCCGGTGTCGGTGCGGACATGTGTGGACTTGCAGGTTGAAAACTGCGCTGCAATTTATTTGCCCAGCATACGGCCGACTGACGTGTCGGGCGCGGTGCGGTTATGTGTGTCCCAACCTTTAATCGATGCGCTGTAAATTTTTTCCGAGACATCGCCAAGATATGTAAAGAATACAGGGTTTCCCGGTTTTTGTTTTTTCTATTGTAAATTGCATATTTTTGTCAATAATAAATTAATGAATAAATAAATAAATAGATAAAATGAAAAGTCACGATTATTAAAAGAACCTAAGTAATAAATTTATAAGAAATAAAACTTATTAGATTAACAATAAAAACAGTTTCTCTACAGCAAAAAGGTGCTTCTGTCGGTGGGAATCGAACCAATGTGTACTGAGATGCTATGCCGTGACCCCTACTATTGCTGCCACGCAGGTAGAAAAGATGTGGTAGTTGCTTCTTGTTCATACGGCTCGTCGCTCTGTGGTTGTGTCAAAAATGGAGTTGCACAGTTGTATTGCAAGTCTAACCTTGCTATTTTTGCGACTAGGTTTAGGGCTAAAACTAACAGATAAATAAACTATCCAACTCACTGTAAGGCGTTATTTATCGGTAACTTAAAAGTGTTCTTCAGTAACTAATTCTAACAAAACTGTGATGTAAAACCTTGCAAAATTTCGTCTATGCCAGTGCCGCGCTCGTATGTACTTTCTTGGCAGTATACTTTGATGATCAGTAGGATATTAATACGTACAGATTCGAAGACCCTAATGTTTCATTTTATAGAGCCTAAAAGTTAGTTTTGCTTTCAAAAATTATTTTTCAAAGTTTGTTATTTCACTTTTCATTCTTCATGTATATAAAACGAGTTCAGGTACATTCAATCAGGTATGCTGATCGTCTGATTTTAATTTCTAACATTCACTCTATTCGCAACAATTTGAGTGCGGAATTACTAAATATATACCTGTAAACTTATTTTATTTCAGTTTCCTTATTCTATACACCTATTGTTATATTCTTACATGTATTTCTTATATATGTTACAACCTTTTATCATATGTACATGTTAAAAATTTTATTTCTGATGATAAATAGACAGTTTATTAACCATATGAAATACCTTGGATAATTACCGGTTTCTCAGATCAATCTAGACCAGAAATTAGATGAGCTACCGTTTGTAAAGACAACCTTTCGACACTGCGTTGAAAATCCAATTTCAAATGGTCCTGACGTTTTAACAAAAAAATTAATCCCTAAAAAATTTAGGTAATTGCTGTAAAAAAATCCATTACTCGAAAAATTAAAATATGTGGGAAAATATTTCAAAAGCCATGGATATAAACAAAGATAAGGAAAGGATTCCAATTAATTGATCATTTCAATCAAGGGTCAACGAAAGGTTAAAACTCTACGATGTAAAATATGAAGGAGATTTATTCAAGAAATATTACGCGAACGTCGGGGACCGCCTAGCCCGGTTTTTCCTGTAACCTGGGTCGTCACGAAAGATACTGAGTACCTGGTGGACGCTTACTTCCGGGTAGAATCTATAACGGGCCCCGAACTCCAGCACGTTGTCACGGATATGAAGGGCGGCTCGGCTCCCGGCAGTGATAACATTCTAGCTTAATTCCTTCAAATTTATTTGGCCTATTTAATTTTTCCCTTGCTTCATATAATAAATCAGAATATTAATGAGGGCATTTTCCCAATAACTTTCAAACTTGGAAAAGTAATCCCGTTTTATAAAGGGTAAAGTAATGATCATGATTTTGGGTGGACTTCCCAAGTACGTTCATTATTAACAGTAAATATTCATTAAATTTATCTACAGTAATGAATGTGATTGAATGATAACATATAAAATATATCTTCTTACTGGCCGTTCTTGTATATGTTTATTCTTTACGCCTCTGAAACTACTAAGTTACGTATTGACTGTTTACATTTCTTTCAGTGGCAATCCAAAATTTACCCAAAGAATTATATTGCTTGTTTTTTTACGGTTTTTAACTATTGAATTATGGCATAAGAGCACAATCATATTTTTAAATTTTTGCTATGACCAATTTTAAAGCCCATCCAAGCAGCTGCCACGCTCGGTGTTGCTTGATCCCGAACCGTTACACTGTGCCATTGGCAAAAGGAAATGTTCGCTGCTACAACTATAAAAAAACTAAGGTTGCTATGGGCTAATGAAACAAATCATAGGATTTAGTTACAAATACTGCTTTATCTAAACAGTGGTTTGCAAGAAGACCTATAATATTTCGTGAAAAAATATCCGTATTTCTTTATAGTACCTTGAGAATGAAATTATGTTCAGATCAAATATTTCCCCCATATCTGAACTTCCTAGTTTAAATGAGGGTAAATAATGGTCTATAATGGTCATAGTAGGATATTATTAGTATTTAGGAGAACATGATAATTTAGAAAACAAATTTTTCCTAAACCAAGCATTTTTCAGACATAATATATTTGTATGTTAAACTGTTTTTATTTTAACCCCTAAATATATTTTAATGACAGGTGGATTTATTACCAAACAATACAAACTTGGAAATGAACTATTTCGATATTAGCGTTATGCTCCTTATAAGTATAATGTGTATTTTTGTGCATTCAATAAATTAAGGGAAATCAAGTTACATGAAATTAAAGTTTAGTTTATCCGATTTCTATACAAATATTTCAATATATTTTAATTTTAGATTGTTTTGTTCAAACGCATTTATATAGTTAAAGGACGAAACAAACACGATAATAGCACTCAAGAATCAAGTACTTAATAAAACCAATATCCGTAAAAGATTTAAGGGTATCGTAGGGGTAACACGTTCACGGTCAAAATTTGTTCAAAGGACTTTTATAATTACTTTCTTAGAAAGAGGGCTGTAGGGTGACTTGTGCAAATTAGCAGTTCTACATCAATGAACCGCAGTTTACAGAAGTTTATAATAATGAAGCAATGGGGATTTCCAAAATGGTCATTCCAATGTATGTCCGCTATATTTTTCACTAGACCAGCGGATGTGTTTTGTTATGGGTGAGAGGCATTACGGTGCAGTAACCATATTAAATAAAACCAAAGTCGCAGTTATTTCCGGTGAATTATTCCCTTACGGGGAGATTTGTGTTCATGGAAGGTTTGTGAAATGGCCATATACTCATTTGATCTTTACATTCATGCAAACAATGTTTTGTATAAATAATTTACGGAGTGTTGAATGAGTAGACTGTAGAAAACAAACAACACATGGGCGTTACAATAAATATATCTATTTAGGATATAAAAACATCCTCACTACATGCACAGCACATAGAACGCCATTACGTTTACTTACGTATGTTAGCGAAAGTGATGTATTGCATTTCTCAGTCAACATAATTTGTTTTAGATAAAATATATGTTAAGCGAAACGTACAACTTTCCTATATGACTGACCATTCCTATCCAAAGGCGTAGCCAGGAGGCTTTTGGGGTAACCCCCCTCCCCTTATTGATACAAACATTCAAAGCAGGCTTATATTTTAACTTACGTTAAACAGAATTTATACTCGTTGTCAAACAATGAATCACACTCGTAGTTCAGTTTTGTTTTTTATTTGTTTCGATATTTTAACTATAACAGCTGACATATAGTAAAACACAGGACTTGTGCTTTATAATTTTTCTCGGAATGATTAGTCCGTCTGCTACCTCTAGGGGTTGACAAATATAATAAGACACTATCGCTTATCAAAAGGTGTTTTATAGTTGACCAACATTTAAAAATCAAATAATGAACTTCAACCCTTTGGTAGTGACTTAAAACACACAAAAAGTTACGTAATAACCCATGTAATTTATTTTAGACCATCTTTTAATCAAATATTTACAAAAACCATTATTCCACAAACAACGTAATCATAATATTATTGTTATCATAATATCTGACTTAAAGTTCGTATATTTTTATTTACTTAATTTTTTATTTAAATAAAAGAACATATTTTATTTACATCAAATTTCACAAACAATATATAAATAATAGACTAATATTAACAAAATATTATCATAAAGTAAATGTAAAACTCTTAATGATATCAAAATGAACTCGAGAACTGTATGCAAACAGTAAAAAGTCTTTCCGATAAGATAACTTTTGAGTTTTGAGGCATAAATAATGTAGGACTTAAGTAAACAATTAAATGTTTATAAATTTGTAAGTTCAATTTTTTAATTTTTATATAATTCTAGTTTCTATTTATGAAGCTTTGTTCTGGACTTTCAAACGTGTGTTAGTTGTGGAAAGTAATATAACTGCAATAATAAATAAATTAATAACAGATAATTGAGATGCTATATCACGAAAAATATTCAAGTATTTAATTTTTAGAAAACATATATCAGCCTATAGACTGAAATATACTACCGTAAGTCACCCTGAGAGTATCATGGTCGGTAACGTCAAAACCGTAATTAAACAGAACAGAGAGAAATATTATGCTCATTTCACTCAACGGCGGTAACTCTTTTTCGAACAAATAAAGAAAGGCAAAAATTGTCGAGGCATTATGAGGATTAGGATTTGGATGAACAAAATGTATTATTCTTTTTAATAAAATAGTGTTTTATGGTAATGGATTTGAGTAATGTATTCTAGTCCAGTAACGTACAGTAGATTTTACGTTATTCAGAAATGTACTATGTTCTCAATATTAAAAAAATCTTATGTTATCGAGATATCAAGGTTAAAATTTAATTTTTTTAGTATTTGAAAGACCTTGCTAATTTAAAATCAGTTGAGAAAACACCTTACATGTTTGAGGATAGTAAAAAAAGTCGAGTTAAGGAATAGACAAATACATGTTGTTTGACTAGAAGAAGACAAGAAGAAATCTGGATTCAAACAATTCGATTTTGTAGAAATAAAATTAACTAAATATACTCGTATTATAATATAACAGTTAACAGATCTAGATTGAATTCTATAAGACTGACCTGTTTATCTATAAGTCTGGTCTAAAATCACAACACAGTAACTTTAAACTAATGTCACTTTTGACATAAATAGATAAGATTCTCGACAAATGTGTAAGAATTCAGTTACCGAGTTACCTAAAGCAATTTCATATTGTAGCTAACGAAAATTATGATTTTAGAGAAGAAAAAAGTACATCCGATGCTTTAATTGATGTTACTAAGTTAATTTCACATACATAAAAAAAACACGTTATAGTGACATTCCTAGACCAAGATAAGGTTTTTGATTCCGTTAATAGAAGAAATCTCATTAGAAAACTGGAAATTACTGGAGTTAAGAACAACGACGTGGAGTCTCTGCAGGAATTATTCCAGTAAATTTATCTTTTTGCAATTTCTGTAAGTCAAATGTATGTATGTATTGTTTGGAAACAAATAAATGAAGTGAAATGAAATGTTTACTGGAATAAAGGTAATTCGAATTAGCCGAGCAGTCCATAAAGTTAGTATTATAGTTTTACTGTAGACATTTCTTTTAGATCGTGCGAGATAAATTCGTTGAGTTTAAATTCTTACATCTCACGTTTATATCACGAAGATTAGTAACAATTTTCCAAGTTGCACTCAAAAGGGTTCCCACCTTGTCAAAATCTACTCTATGTTAGTTAAAACTTCTTTAACTGTGAATAACTATTAGTTCTATTGGGCCATTGAATTGTAAGATATAAAGTATCTTGAAGTTTTTTTTGTCTATTAATTAAAAAAATTATTAAACAAAATTAGCTTCTTACAAAGTAATAAGAGAGCTCTGTTTAAATAGTCTTTAATAGTTTGGAAGACATATTAACAATTTAACGATTTCTCTAGCGATCTAACATCAATATATCGAGAAAACTCTACTCCAATTTTTATTATGGATTGTTTTGCGTTAGTTTTATTACTAAAAACTATCACCTTTACTTTTTCAGCGTATCAACGTTCTATGAAACTGAAAAATAAAATGCTAATTTGCTACGAAACAGATTTACGAAAATGTTGTATATTCCGTGCCTGGGGAGGAAATACACTATCATCTCAGATCTATCTTATTGTCAGATCTCAGTTTGATGACTAATAGTTTGTCTAAAACTGTAAATACAAAGAGTATCTAATATGACATTAGAGTCTGTGGCATAATTAGAATATTGAAATTAAAATTGTCAACAAACTAAATAGATTTTTTGTCCATTTATATTGGTATACCAGCATTAAATTTTATGGTGGTTATTTCCCTATCGCTATAATATTTTTGTGTCACACTTTGTGTGTGGACCCTAAATTTAGACGATGGAGGTCAACCACTCACATACAAGGCGGCGGAAACACATACAATTACTGATTATTTGTCTAAAAATTTGTGCAGACGTATTTACAGTAAATATATCCTTTATAATGCCTTCGTATTAATAGTATATCGGAGAAATTTTAACCTATATTGGTTAGAATGTAATTTAATTATACTTTATAATTTGTCCTGCTGTGATATTTGAAATTGCAGATTTGCCCTTAATTCAAAAATAGTTACCTTAGTGTGTCTTTCTCTCTATAAGGACTTCCTGATACTTGGGACTCTTTGCAAGTCACGTTAGTCCGGGCAGGTATTCCCCTCGGCGCTCGGAGTCTCGATTTAAAATAGGACTCACAATGGCCAACCCAGGCAGTCGGGTTCAGAAGGGCCGGTTTCGTCGTCGGCCTGTTTTAACTGACCATCAGCGCTTTGGCATTTTGGTTGATATAACCACAAACGCACTCTCATTAAAATTCAAACCATTGATATAAAAAGTACATGCACAATCAGCCACGTTGTTAGTCTACATTTCCACGAAATGAGATCAACCCGGCGATGACTCAGTTTGAAACTACTGCTGCCACGTTTAGCTTTATAGTTTGTTTATCGTATGATGGATTTTCCAGATCAGTATTTCAAGAACGCAAATTTAATAGAATAGGCATTCCAAACTGGAAAAAGCCTTCCTCTTTTCGTTAATATGTTCAATAGACTGTAATGCATCTCATATGGAGGCTAATTTTAACATATCTACTGTCTTATTGAAATAAAAGAGCTGGCAAACTTAACGCGGCTACTTTCTTCAAAGGTCGCTTTCATCGGGTATCAATCCCTCTTTTAGAAAAAATATATTAAAGAGCCTTCAGTTTTGTCATTAATTTATATTTGCATCTAGATAACTTCATTGCTTTAAGAAGTAATGCTAGTTGGCTTCCGGCCACGCATCTGAGTCAGATTTTGCCATGGGCCTTGCAGATTTTGCCTTGCATACCAATTGTATTTCTTAAGAGACCCTTACTAGTCGTATCCTGTCCGTCCACATAGGTGACCAATCAATACAAGGATCTTATGAAACAGAATAAGGAGGAAATTCGGTATAGAGAAGAACGATTGTATTATTAAACGATGCAGCGGTCACAGAGGAGAATCGATTTTGCGCTATTATTACTTCAAAGTTTTAGGTCCGGCAACGAATGCGCTAACACTACAACTAGGTCGGGCCACCGTACTCTGCTGCATTGATATCACATTGAAACCTTATGAAAAATAAATTCCCCTTAAACTATAACCAAAAAAACCCCCTTTTCATATCAAAACCATGGTGTTTATATAATTTGCGGCGGTAGTCAGAATTTTAATGACGGTAAGTTTATGGCCGACCAAACTGATGTAGCAAAGTGCACTGATGGTCATTCTTTACTGAACAGACGATAGCAAAGCCGCATCTTCCGATCATTTATGTATACAACTACTAGATAGATAACTGAGCAATTTAAAATTTGTCTTGCCGACTGGGATCTTTGGATCTACCAGACGACAATAAGACGGCAGCTGCAGTAATTACGTATGTTGTGATCGCCTCGTTTTTTTTGTACTTGCTCAGTCAGTTACGTCGTTATACTGAATGTATGCTTATTAATAATGTATATTTTTTACCCGGTGATAAAAGGTTTAAGAATCATTAACTGAGCATGAAGAATTAAAAATTATGAGCAAATCAAGAATTGTTTTACTTCTTCTTGCTGTTTGACTCAAATGTCACATGATTTAATAATAGACTTGTCACATCCGCTCGCAAATTGTAGAAAATTCATTGCTATTCGAGGGTAGGCATAGTTGGTACTTTTATTCTAATAATTTTTAAAATATAGGAATTCGCACATTGGTAAAATGTTTTAAACTATTTGTAAATAGTGATTTATTCAAAGTTTAATATTTAGTGTTAAAAACAATCGTTTTCACGGGGAAAATATTTATTTGAGATAACTACATTTTTAGTTATATATTATCCAAATACTACTACAAATCTCGATTACATTAAATATGTGCAAAAATGGATCTTGATAAAACAGAATTATTTTCCTAACACGTAAATGCAATCTTTTTTTTTAAATCTAACGCATCCTTCCTAGTTTGGCAATTCATACAAACTGTGCAGGATGAACTAAAATCACTAATTCCTCTAAAATAAAGAACGGTGAAAGAATTGCCAGATAAGTTTTTTCAATAAACCGAAATCAATCGAACATAATGTGAACACCTACCAATCACTCAGTAGCTATTCTCTCGTTATAAATATAAAGATATTGACGGTATCTAATGACCTCACTTCCATATTAAATTCCCGGGACTATGAAAGGGCTCTGTTCACACAAAAGATAAACTTAAACAATTGCAGTCCTTCCAGGAACCAGGCTTCTGAATCGTCCTATGCCGGCCCGAACCGAGGGGCAACTATTTATGCTCGGCGCAATCTAGCCAAATTTTTTCCCCCAGAAGTTTTAAGAATGGTCTACTATGGCATAATCCATCTTCATTTTGCGTATGGAATAAGAATTTGGGGAAGTTGTGCAAAAACAAAATGGAACGCGTCTTTAGACTTCAGAAAAAAGCTGTCAGAATCATTGAAAATTTTAATTACAGAGAGTCGTGTAGGGAATATTTCAGAGAGTTGAGATTGCTGGCTTTGCCCTGTCTCTATATTTTTGAGGTGATCATGTACTGCAGATCAAGGTGCATTGATTCGTGGCAGGAACGGTCATTAATATAACACTAGAGGCAGGGATAACTTTCGAACTGATGAGTTCGAAACGTTGATGAACGCAGATTGACATTAGCGCAACATCTACTGCAAGAAGTTGGTGTCAGATTAATCAACAGGCTCTCTGAAGAAATCAAAATTTCCAAAAATCAAAATCGATTTAAAACGCCTCTCAATCTCCTTTTGGTGTCCAAGGCTTTCTGCTCTGTTGATAAATTCATGATAAGCCACTGGGATATTTGAGAGTGCTGGATCTGAGGTCAATGCGATTGTGTCTTGAATGATTGTGTGAATTGTGAATATGAGGTTGCGTTAATGTGTAGATAAAATCGTGTAAATTTACTTTAACTATTGGCTATTGCGATACGATGTAAAGATTGTTAAAATAATGCAATAAAGAGATTTTATTATTATTATTATTTTATTAAAAGTTTACAGGTGTGACAAAACGATTTTGTGAATTTTTGCGCTCTTAATTGTCTCAGCGATTCATCATAAACTCGTCAACAGAGTAAAATGCCTCTGGCACCAAAATAGTTTTGAACTGATCTTTAAATTTAGTTGTTTAGTACCTTCAGGGAGACTGTTATTAGTCCGACACCAACTTGAGAAGGCAAATTCCTGAAAGCATTTCTTCTGTGTTGTTGGACTCGAAAGTTATCAAGTTACCTCTACTGCCATGATGGTGAAACCCCCCCCCCCTTCCAACAAAGCGCACTTTGATCTGGAGTAAAGGATCACCTTGAGAATATAGAAACAGGACAGAGTCAGTAACCCGACTTCCCTAAAAGCATCTCTGCATGACTCTCTGGCTCTCAAACCAAAAATCATTCTCACAGTTCTTTTTTGGAGAATGAAGACCCGTTCCAACTTGTGTTTTGCACAGCTACCCTGAGTTTAATTCCATACCCTAGATGAGGATAGATTATGCAAAAATATGCCGTTTTCAAGACTCCGATGGAGCAATACTGTGTCAAGTTGCGAAGAGCAAACATTTCTGATGCAATTTCTGCACAAGCGTGGTCGATGTGATTATCCCAAGTCAAACCCCGATCTAGCTACATATAAAGGAATTTCGTGGTTTGAGTTTTTATTGTTTACATGTTTTATACTGTAAAGTTCCATTAAATCTAGAATACAGTAAATGTTTTGTTGATAGTGCTAATATTGACAGTGTCCTGCACTGGGCGCCAAAGAAAAAATTTAACTTTTCCTGTAAAGTGACGAGATGTATAATAAGTTTTATAAGAATTAAATATAGAGTAATATGAAATATTATTATATTGTTTACCGAGACTCGGCCGGCAAAGCAGATTCGGGACGACTCAGACGAATTTCCAGAGGTTCATATCGGTTTGCTTCCGGAGTGAAAAACTCGTAGAATCATCTATTAAAGTCTATAGTTTTATATTTTTAATACATCCATGACCTTTTTTATTGATACAAAAAGCCAATGTAGTTCCTAAATCTGGAAATAATACTAAATATGATTGTATAAACCTCCCACATTTTAAATTTACTGTTCTATAGATCTCCCCGAGATACAAACGGAAAGACACACATTTCTGCTTTAAAGATTTAGTGATAGATTTTATTTAATGTAACATTGCTTATCTACAATTCAAAAATTTAATTCAAACAAATTTAAAACCTTAGAAAATTTATTAAATTAATGAATAGTGCTAATGGTTCAAAATTAGTGAAGCCTGTAACTCGAGGGGCTGGAAAAACTTAATTTTTGATTCTCTGTCTGTCTTTCCGAACGACATTCCGATAACTAAATGTGCTATTGACTTGAAATTGTGCATGAAGCTTCATATCTATTTGAGGAACACCGAGTTTCATGATGGTCTGTGTCACTCTATAGAGTTTGGTTAGGCACTAGCCAGAGAGTGGTAATAACACTAATATATTTGTTTCGTATTGCGCACAAAACTTTTATACAAAAGTTAAATTTAGATACACTATAGATACACTATATACACTATAGATTAATAATACCTCATTTTTTCTATTGAGTAATTATTTGTGCAGGATATTCATAAAATAAATAATAACTAAAGAAGAACATACAAAAAGTAAATATATGTATCGTAAATGCTTAGCTGTTACCTGTAATATTTTAAGAAAAGGGGTAAATTTATTTAATTAACAATAAATTCAACATTTTCAAAAATAATATTTTGGCCTGACAAATTGCCCCCTTGTGCATACTAGTATGTCTAAATTACTACAATGATTTTTTTATGTATCAATGGAATTTTATATTGTGGAAAATTAGCATTTCTTTGTGAAACTCTTTATTTTGCTCGAAAGGTTTTAACAAATACCACACAGTTAGAAAACATTTTATAATACTCTTTTTAATAATATGCACTGTTAAGATATTATAATTGCGTTATCGTCTTCAATTCAAGAGTATTGTCTTATTTAGCTGTTCTCTCTGGAGCGGTTCCCTGATATTAATAACTCCAGGCTATCGCTTTCTAGATAATAAACGTGCCACTCAGAACACTCAACCATTGAAACCGTTGGTCTCACATAATATCAACTTACATGATGTTCCATTCCAATTGGCTAATTAGATAGCAATATAATCAAAAATCTGTCATAAAGCAATCATTTTCCAAACTCCTGCCTATCATGAAAATTTACATTGGACTAAAATCCTAGTTACAGTTCAAATATAGACATGCGTAGATATTAACTACTTCATCATTCAGCTAACGCACTTTTTCCTGTCTACAGTGTCATTTACATCGTAAAAAAATTCAATACTCATGCGATAATTTTATGTAACGCTGTTCTAATGTACTGATAGACTTTACCAACCACGTCATTCATGAGAGGGCGCAATGAAAGCTGATTGAAAAGAGGAAGGAAATTACTTTGCTTGCTCTCAATCTGAAGTATAGGTTAGGTTGCATCTTGAACCTAATGCATAGATGACAACTGCGGTGCCGGCTCGGTATATTCATCACTGCATGACAGATCAGTTTCTATTACTTCGGTGCTCAGTGCACAGTTTTCAGCTCTGCGATCAGAGCACACAGTGCATTCAGTGCAGGTGCAGGACACCGAGGAAACTCGCTTCCAGTCTTCTGTCAAGAACGGGGCGAGTGGGCGAGAGAGAGCAGTCGAATGGCAAAGAATGAACATTCGCCCCGCTGACCAATATAGTACTCTTACTACCACTACGACGCGACAATAGTACTCTTGTCCTGCGTGCCGTGACCGTGGTCAGCACCTCCTGCACTTGGTCAGGAATTCATTTATGAGTTTTTCTAAACCACTTCAATAACTAACGCTCGCTCCCACTTAACTCTGTGTTGGCAGCCGATCTTAAAGGTTGACTTTTTGATTATTCCTAATGACTGCCATTTTGGGTATTAAAAAATTGTTTAGATTCATCTCATAACCAGAACTAAAAACTGTTAATGATAAAGATATGTATTTAAAGTAGGTGCAAGTAGTCTGGCTGAAGAAAATGTCAGGAATTTATTTATAAAACATTTTTTAACTATTTATATATTTTGTAAAAACATTTTAAAGCTATATTTAATCTTAACAAATTTAATTTTCTCAAATCATTAAAATTAAGAAATTTCACGTCCTGAAGTTACTATTTATCTACGTACAGTCAAAATTCACTTTTTTATCATCGGCATCGGCCGTTTAATGTGGACTTCATCACAAACATTTTCTCATTTACACATATTAATCGTAAAAATCCTGTAATATTGCTGTATTCCTATATTATTAACTTATTCCTTTACGACTTATATTGAGGTAATATGTGAAAAGCTCGTATCTATGATTTGATGTAACTCATTATGTAGTGAGGAAATACTTCCTCCCGTGTTTAGTAACTTTAAATTAGTATACAGCGGTTTCTTGCAATAAGACGGAAACATTTATATGTTATTTGGAGAAAGGAATTCAAGTATGATCGTTGGATAACATGCAGTTAACTATAAACGAAATGGGTTCAGTGATAGGTTAACATCAAAAGTTACAGTATGTATTTAACATTTAATGGTAAATAAGAAACAGTATTGTGCATTGGTGTCCCGTAGCGTTTAAATGTTGACAAGAGTTTAAATCCAATCAAATAGGTCTCAGTTCCTTATTGACGGTATCTAATGACCTCACTTCCATATTAAATTCCCGGGACTATGAAAGGGCTCTGTTCACACAAAAGATAAACTTAAACAATTGCAGTCCTTCCAGGAACCAGGCTTCTGAATCGTCCTATGCCGGCCCGAACCGAGGGGCAACTATTTATGCTCGGCGCAATCTAGCCAAATTTTTTCCCCCAGAAGTTTTAAGAATGGTCTACTATGGCATAATCCATCTTCATTTTGCGTATGGAATAAGAATTTGGGGAAGTTGTGCAAAAACAAAATGGAACGCGTCTTTAGACTTCAGAAAAAAGCTGTCAGAATCATTGAAAATTTTAATTACAGAGAGTCGTGTAGGGAATATTTCAGAGAGTTGAGATTGCTGGCTTTGCCCTGTCTCTATATTTTTGAGGTGATCATGTACTGCAGATCAAGGTGCATTGATTCGTGGCAGGAACGGTCATTAATATAACACTAGAGGCAGGGATAACTTTCGAACTGATGAGTTCGAAACGTTGATGAACGCAGATTGACATTAGCGCAACATCTACTGCAAGAAGTTGGTGTCAGATTAATCAACAGGCTCTCTGAAGAAATCAAAATTTCCAAAAATCAAAATCGATTTAAAACGCCTCTCAATCTCCTTTTGGTGTCCAAGGCTTTCTGCTCTGTTGATAAATTCATGATAAGCCACTGGGATATTCGAGAGTGCTGGATCTGAGGTCAATGCGATTGTGTCTTGAATGATTGTGTGAATTGTGAATATGAGGTTGCGTTAATGTGTAGATAAAATCGTGTAAATTTACTTTAACTATTGGCTATTGCGATACGATGTAAAGATTGTTAAAATAATGCAATAAAGAGATTTTATTATTATTATTATTTTATTAAAAGTTTACAGGTGTGACAAAACGATTTTGTGAATTTTTGCGCTCTTAATTGTCTCAGCGATTCATCATAAACTCGTCAACAGAGTAAAATGCCTCTGGCACCAAAATAGTTTTGAACTGATCTTTAAATTTAGTTGTTTAGTACCTTCAGGGAGACTGTTATTAGTCCGACACCAACTTGAGAAGGCAAATTCCTGAAAGCATTTCTTCTGTGTTGTTGGACTCGAAAGTTATCAAGTTACCTCTACTGCCATGATGGTGAAACCCCCCCCCCCCTTCCAACAAAGCGCACTTTGATCTGGAGTAAAGGATCACCTTGAGAATATAGAAACAGGACAGAGTCAGTAACCCGACTTCCCTAAAAGCATCTCTGCATGACTCTCTGGCTCTCAAACCAAAAATCATTCTCACAGTTCTTTTTTGGAGAATGAAGACCCGTTCCAACTTGTGTTTTGCACAGCTACCCTGAGTTTAATTCCATACCCTAGATGAGGATAGATTATGCAAAAATATGCCGTTTTCAAGACTCCGATGGAGCAATACTGTGTCAAGTTGCGAAGAGCAAACATTTCTGATGCAATTTCTGCACAAGCGTGGTCGATGTGATTATCCCAAGTCAAACCCCGATCTAGCTACATATAAAGGAATTTCGTGGTTTGAGTTTTTATTGTTTACATGTTTTATACTGTAAAGTTCCATTAAATCTAGAATACAGTAAATGTTTTGTTGATAGTGCTAATATTGACAGTGTCCTGCACTGGGCGCCAAAGAAAAAATTTAACTTTTCCTGTAAAGTGACGAGATGTATAATAAGTTTTATAAGAATTAAATATAGAGTAATATGAAATATTATTATATTGTTTACCGAGACTCGGCCGGCAAAGCAGATTCGGGACGACTCAGACGAATTTCCAGAGGTTCATATCGGTTTGCTTCCGGAGTGAAAAACTCGTAGAATCATCTATTAAAATCTATAGTTTTATATTTTAATACATCCATGACCTTTTTTATTGATACAAAAAGCCAATGTAGTTCCTAAATCTGGAAATAATACTAAATATGATTGTATAAACCTCCCACATTTTAAATTTACTGTTCTATAGATCTCCCCGAGATACAAACGGAAAGACACACATTTCTGCTTTAAAGATTTAGTGATAGATTTTATTTAATGTAACATTGCTTATGTACAATTCAAAAATTTAATTCAAACAAATTTAAAACCTTAGAAAATTTATTAAATTAATGAATAGTGCTAATGGTTCAAAATTAGTGAAGCCTGTAACTCGAGGGGCTGGAAAAACTTAATTTTTGATTCTCTGTCTGTCTTTCCGAACGACATTCCGATAACTAAATGTGCTATTGACTTGAAATTGTGCATGAAGCTTCATATCTATTTGAGGAACACCGAGTTTCATGATGGTCTGTGTCACTCTATAGAGTTTGGTTAGGCACTAGCCAGAGAGTGGTAATAACACTAATATATTTGTTTCGTATTGCGCACAAAACTTTTATACAAAAGTTAAATTTAGATACACTATAGATACACTATATACACTATAGATTAATAATACCTCATTTTTTCTATTGAGTAATTATTTGTGCAGGATATTCATAAAATAAATAATAACTAAAGAAGAACATACAAAAAGTAAATATATGTATCGTAAATGCTTAGCTGTTACCTGTAATATTTTAAGAAAAGGGGTAAATTTATTTAATTAACAATAAATTCAACATTTTCAAAAATAATATTTTGGCCTGACAAATTGCCCCCTTGTGCATACTAGTATGTCTAAATTACTACAATGATTTTTTTATGTATCAATGGAATTTTATATTGTGGAAAATTAGCATTTCTTTGTGAAACTCTTTATTTTGCTCGAAAGGTTTTAACAAATACCACACAGTTAGAAAACATTTTATAATACTCTTTTTAATAATATGCACTGTTAAGATATTATAATTGCGTTATCGTCTTCAATTCAAGAGTATTGTCTTATTTAGCTGTTCTCTCTGGAGCGGTTCCCTGATATTAATAACTCCAGGCTATCGCTTTCTAGATAATAAACGTGCCACTCAGAACACTCAACCATTGAAACCGTTGGTCTCACATAATATCAACTTACATGATGTTCCATTCCAATTGGCTAATTAGATAGCAATATAATCAAAAATCTGTCATAAAGCAATCATTTTCCAAACTCCTGCCTATCATGAAAATTTACATTGGACTAAAATCCTAGTTACAGTTCAAATATAGACATGCGTAGATATTAACTACTTCATCATTCAGCTAACGCACTTTTTCCTGTCTACAGTGTCATTTACATCGTAAAAAAATTCAATACTCATGCGATAATTTTATGTAACGCTGTTCTAATGTACTGATAGACTTTACCAACCACGTCATTCATGAGAGGGCGCAATGAAAGCTGATTGAAAAGAGGAAGGAAATTACTTTGCTTGCTCTCAATCTGAAGTATAGGTTAGGTTGCATCTTGAACCTAATGCATAGATGACAACTGCGGTGCCGGCTCGGTATATTCATCACTGCATGACAGATCAGTTTCTATTACTTCGGTGCTCAGTGCACAGTTTTCAGCTCTGCGATCAGAGCACACAGTGCATTCAGTGCAGGTGCAGGACACCGAGGAAACTCGCTTCCAGTCTTCTGTCAAGAACGGGGCGAGTGGGCGAGAGAGAGCAGTCGAATGGCAAAGAATGAACATTCGCCCCGCTGACCAATATAGTACTCTTACTACCACTACGACGCGACAATAGTACTCTTGTCCTGCGTGCCGTGACCGTGGTCAGCACCTCCTGCACTTGGTCAGGAATTCATTTATGAGTTTTTCTAAACCACTTCAATAACTAACGCTCGCTCCCACTTAACTCTGTGTTGGCAGCCGATCTTAAAGGTTGACTTTTTGATTATTCCTAATGACTGCCATTTTGGGTATTAAAAAATTGTTTAGATTCATCTCATAACCAGAACTAAAAACTGTTAATGATAAAGATATGTATTTAAAGTAGGTGCAAGTAGTCTGGCTGAAGAAAATGTCAGGAATTTATTTATAAAACATTTTTTAACTATTTATATATTTTGTAAAAACATTTTAAAGCTATATTTAATCTTAACAAATTTAATTTTCTCAAATCATTAAAATTAAGAAATTTCACGTCCTGAAGTTACTATTTATCTACGTACAGTCAAAATTCACTTTTTTATCATCGGCATCGGCCGTTTAATGTGGACTTCATCACAAACATTTTCTCATTTACACATATTAATCGTAAAAAATCCTGTAATATTGCTGTATTCCTATATTATTAACTTATTCCTTTACGACTTATATTGAGGTAATATGTGAAAAGCTCGTATCTATGATTTGATGTAACTCATTATGTAGTGAGGAAATACTTCCTCCCGTGTTTAGTAACTTTAAATTAGTATACAGCGGTTTCTTGCAATAAGACGGAAACATTTATATGTTATTTGGAGAAAGGAATTCAAGTATGATCGTTGGATAACATGCAGTTAACTATAAACGAAATGGGTTCAGTGATAGGTTAACATCAAAAGTTACAGTATGTATTTAACATTTAATGGTAAATAAGAAACAGTATTGTGCATTGGTGTCCCGTAGCGTTTAAATGTTGACAAGAGTTTAAATCCAATCAAATAGGTCTCAGTTCCTTATTGACGGTATCTAATGACCTCACTTCCATATTAAATTCCCGGGACTATGAAAGGGCTCTGTTCACACAAAAGATAAACTTAAACAATTGCAGTCCTTCCAGGAACCAGGCTTCTGAATCGTCCTATGCCGGCCCGAACCGAGGGGCAACTATTTATGCTCGGCGCAATCTAGCCAAATTTTTTCCCCCAGAAGTTTTAAGAATGGTCTACTATGGCATAATCCATCTTCATTTTGCGTATGGAATAAGAATTTGGGGAAGTTGTGCAAAAACAAAATGGAACGCGTCTTTAGACTTCAGAAAAAAGCTGTCAGAATCATTGAAAATTTTAATTACAGAGAGTCGTGTAGGGAATATTTCAGAGAGTTGAGATTGCTGGCTTTGCCCTGTCTCTATATTTTTGAGGTGATCATGTACTGCAGATCAAGGTGCATTGATTCGTGGCAGGAACGGTCATTAATATAACACTAGAGGCAGGGATAACTTTCGAACTGATGAGTTCGAAACGTTGATGAACGCAGATTGACATTAGCGCAACATCTACTGCAAGAAGTTGGTGTCAGATTAATCAACAGGCTCTCTGAAGAAATCAAAATTTCCAAAAATCAAAATCGATTTAAAACGCCTCTCAATCTCCTTTTGGTGTCCAAGGCTTTCTGCTCTGTTGATAAATTCATGATAAGCCACTGGGATATTTGAGAGTGCTGGATCTGAGGTCAATGCGATTGTGTCTTGAATGATTGTGTGAATTGTGAATATGAGGTTGCGTTAATGTGTAGATAAAATCGTGTAAATTTACTTTAACTATTGGCTATTGCGATACGATGTAAAGATTGTTAAAATAATGCAATAAAGAGATTTTATTATTATTATTATTTTATTAAAAGTTTACAGGTGTGACAAAACGATTTTGTGAATTTTTGCGCTCTTAATTGTCTCAGCGATTCATCATAAACTCGTCAACAGAGTAAAATGCCTCTGGCACCAAAATAGTTTTGAACTGATCTTTAAATTTAGTTGTTTAGTACCTTCAGGGAGACTGTTATTAGTCCGACACCAACTTGAGAAGGCAAATTCCTGAAAGCATTTCTTCTGTGTTGTTGGACTCGAAAGTTATCAAGTTACCTCTACTGCCATGATGGTGAAACCCCCCCCCCTTCCAACAAAGCGCACTTTGATCTGGAGTAAAGGATCACCTTGAGAATATAGAAACAGGACAGAGTCAGTAACCCGACTTCCCTAAAAGCATCTCTGCATGACTCTCTGGCTCTCAAACCAAAAATCATTCTCACAGTTCTTTTTTGGAGAATGAAGACCCGTTCCAACTTGTGTTTTGCACAGCTACCCTGAGTTTAATTCCATACCCTAGATGAGGATAGATTATGCAAAAATATGCCGTTTTCAAGACTCCGATGGAGCAATACTGTGTCAAGTTGCGAAGAGCAAACATTTCTGATGCAATTTCTGCACAAGCGTGGTCGATGTGATTATCCCAAGTCAAACCCCGATCTAGCTACATATAAAGGAATTTCGTGGTTTGAGTTTTTATTGTTTACATGTTTTATACTGTAAAGTTCCATTAAATCTAGAATACAGTAAATGTTTTGTTGATAGTGCTAATATTGACAGTGTTCTGCACTGGGCGCCAAAGAAAAAATTTAACTTTTCCTGTAAAGTGACGAGATGTATAATAAGTTTTATAAGAATTAAATATAGAGTAATATGAAATATTATTATATTGTTTACCGAGACTCGGCCGGCAAAGCAGATTCGGGACGACTCAGACGAATTTCCAGAGGTTCATATCGGTTTGCTTCCGGAGTGAAAAACTCGTAGAATCATCTATTAAAATCTATAGTTTTATATTTTAATACATCCATGACCTTTTTTATTGATACAAAAAGCCAATGTAGTTCCTAAATCTGGAAATAATACTAAATATGATTGTATAAACCTCCCACATTTTAAATTTACTGTTCTATAGATCTCCCCGAGATACAAACGGAAAGACACACATTTCTGCTTTAAAGATTTAGTGATAGATTTTATTTAATGTAACATTGCTTATGTACAATTCAAAAATTTAATTCAAACAAATTTAAAACCTTAGAAAATTTATTAAATTAATGAATAGTGCTAATGGTTCAAAATTAGTGAAGCCTGTAACTCGAGGGGCTGGAAAAACTTAATTTTTGATTCTCTGTCTGTCTTTCCGAACGACATTCCGATAACTAAATGTGCTATTGACTTGAAATTGTGCATGAAGCTTCATATCTATTTGAGGAACACCGAGTTTCATGATGGTCTGTGTCACTCTATAGAGTTTGGTTAGGCACTAGCCAGAGAGTGGTAATAACACTAATATATTTGTTTCGTATTGCGCACAAAACTTTTATACAAAAGTTAAATTTAGATACACTATAGATACACTATATACACTATAGATTAATAATACCTCATTTTTTCTATTGAGTAATTATTTGTGCAGGATATTCATAAAATAAATAATAACTAAAGAAGAACATACAAAAAGTAAATATATGTATCGTAAATGCTTAGCTGTTACCTGTAATATTTTAAGAAAAGGGGTAAATTTATTTAATTAACAATAAATTCAACATTTTCAAAAATAATATTTTGGCCTGACAAATTGCCCCCTTGTGCATACTAGTATGTCTAAATTACTACAATGATTTTTTTATGTATCAATGGAATTTTATATTGTGGAAAATTAGCATTTCTTTGTGAAACTCTTTATTTTGCTCGAAAGGTTTTAACAAATACCACACAGTTAGAAAAACATTTTATAATACTCTTTTTAATAATATGCACTGTTAAGATATTATAATTGCGTTATCGTCTTCAATTCAAGAGTATTGTCTTATTTAGCTGTTCTCTCTGGAGCGGTTCCCTGATATTAATAACTCCAGGCTATCGCTTTCTAGATAATAAACGTGCCACTCAGAACACTCAACCATTGAAACCGTTGGTCTCACATAATATCAACTTACATGATGTTCCATTCCAATTGGCTAATTAGATAGCAATATAATCAAAAATCTGTCATAAAGCAATCATTTTCCAAACTCCTGCCTATCATGAAAATTTACATTGGACTAAAATCCTAGTTACAGTTCAAATATAGACATGCGTAGATATTAACTACTTCATCATTCAGCTAACGCACTTTTTCCTGTCTACAGTGTCATTTACATCGTAAAAAAATTCAATACTCATGCGATAATTTTATGTAACGCTGTTCTAATGTACTGATAGACTTTACCAACCACGTCATTCATGAGAGGGCGCAATGAAAGCTGATTGAAAAGAGGAAGGAAATTACTTTGCTTGCTCTCAATCTGAAGTATAGGTTAGGTTGCATCTTGAACCTAATGCATAGATGACAACTGCGGTGCCGGCTCGGTATATTCATCACTGCATGACAGATCAGTTTCTATTACTTCGGTGCTCAGTGCACAGTTTTCAGCTCTGCGATCAGAGCACACAGTGCATTCAGTGCAGGTGCAGGACACCGAGGAAACTCGCTTCCAGTCTTCTGTCAAGAACGGGGCGAGTGGGCGAGAGAGAGCAGTCGAATGGCAAAGAATGAACATTCGCCCCGCTGACCAATATAGTACTCTTACTACCACTACGACGCGACAATAGTACTCTTGTCCTGCGTGCCGTGACCGTGGTCAGCACCTCCTGCACTTGGTCAGGAATTCATTTATGAGTTTTTCTAAACCACTTCAATAACTAACGCTCGCTCCCACTTAACTCTGTGTTGGCAGCCGATCTTAAAGGTTGACTTTTTGATTATTCCTAATGACTGCCATTTTGGGTATTAAAAAATTGTTTAGATTCATCTCATAACCAGAACTAAAAACTGTTAATGATAAAGATATGTATTTAAAGTAGGTGCAAGTAGTCTGGCTGAAGAAAATGTCAGGAATTTATTTATAAAACATTTTTTAACTATTTATATATTTTGTAAAAACATTTTAAAGCTATATTTAATCTTAACAAATTTAATTTTCTCAAATCATTAAAATTAAGAAATTTCACGTCCTGAAGTTACTATTTATCTACGTACAGTCAAAATTCACTTTTTTATCATCGGCATCGGCCGTTTAATGTGGACTTCATCACAAACATTTTCTCATTTACACATATTAATCGTAAAAATCCTGTAATATTGCTGTATTCCTATATTATTAACTTATTCCTTTACGACTTATATTGAGGTAATATGTGAAAAGCTCGTATCTATGATTTGATGTAACTCATTATGTAGTGAGGAAATACTTCCTCCCGTGTTTAGTAACTTTAAATTAGTATACAGCGGTTTCTTGCAATAAGACGGAAACATTTATATGTTATTTGGAGAAAGGAATTCAAGTATGATCGTTGGATAACATGCAGTTAACTATAAACGAAATGGGTTCAGTGATAGGTTAACATCAAAAGTTACAGTATGTATTTAACATTTAATGGTAAATAAGAAACAGTATTGTGCATTGGTGTCCCGTAGCGTTTAAATGTTGACAAGAGTTTAAATCCAATCAAATAGGTCTCAGTTCCTTATGGGACATATTTGGTTAGGGATCATAAGTACTATCAGACACAGAACTTTGTGACACACTTTTAAGAACGCCTTGCTTTAAGATTTATGCACCAGAATTAGTGCAAACAAATATTCTAAACTCTAGGACGGAATCAGTAATTTAACGGTATTTACTGAGTGTTTATCTATCGTATACACATAACAGAGATTAGGAGCTTTTGATAGCGATGCTTCCTTTCCTGGAAGGAGCGGTGGATTTCCCATATGATATTTTTCTTATATGGAGTAATCTTCATTCGTTCATAACTGTTACAATATTTACTATATGTGTACTATATAGGTTTATTTCGAAAATCTGCCATTTATTCTTGGATTGGTATCCGCAAAGCAATGTTAAGCGACCATCTATCTTATCGCTGATTGCCAGGTTCACATCTTAAGGAAATTCTTTAAAGCTGAAACAATTTTATTATTTTCATTTCTCATTTTAAATACGTTAAACATTTTTTTTATTTTTGTTAACATCATGTTATTAACCTTAATTATTAAGTAAAAATAACACAAATAGGACAATATTCGTATTGTTTTTGCTAACATTAACCATAACAAATAACATATTACTTTGTAAGTGTTATTATTTTTCAGGAAAATTTTGATTTAATTAAAACAACTATATACGGAAAACTAAGGTTGAAGTTTCAAAATCAAGCAACATTGGAAACCTCTTCTATATTTATCTCATAAGAGTATATTTCGCTGTTATTACTGTGTTGTGTAGTGTTTAAATCGATAGAAATATCTTGAATTCGTTTTCATGAATGTGAAAAAATTGAGGGGAGGGCTTATTAGGCTAGACCCCCTGATCAAGTGCAATGCACATTTGAGTAAAGCTGCTTTATTCGGCTTAAGCATTAGGTGTGTAAAAACGTTGATATGTATTAAAAAATATATATTTTTTTAAACCTTTTTATCGGTACTTTCACGCCATTCTCTATTTGGGGCAGTTCCCTAACACAAAGAAATTTATAATGATAATCATAAAATAATCAATTTGCAAAATTCGCACCTATAATATTTTACAACAGTTGACATTTAAGAGGCTCTGTAATTTAACTAATTTTTGTAACTGTAGAGACGGAAAATGGAATTTTTAGCTATTTTATAGACCAATAGGGCGTAGCCCGAAGAGATTTTCGAAATAAGAATATGCATATATTCATCCAAGGAACCCTAAGAATGTCTACGTAAAATTGCAGTACAATGGGTTAAATAGATAAAGCGTGAAAGCAAAACAAACAAACATAAGCAATTTTCCATTTATAATATTATTAATACCTTCATGTTGTATCCAGGCCTAAAAATCATTGATAATAAGGATAACACACTTTACCGTACGTGCTAGAAAAGTGGCTTGTGGGAATATTTTATTTTATTCATAATAAAATTCCTAAATTATATTTGATTTAAATATAGACATTTTTAAGATATGTGTAACTTTAGATAAGTAATTATTTATGAAAATATATTTTTTCCTTTCCTAAAGTTCTAAATTACGTAAAAAAATAAAATTTTGATATCCATCGGTTTTTTTGGTCCTAATTTATGAATTTGACAAATATTTTCTACATTCAATGCACGTAGGTCTTAAAAGCCATTAATAATGCTTTATATTTACGAGAGTGGTCTGAAAAGTTTCCGACCTAACAAACATGACATAATTTGTGAAGTAAAAAAATCAACATAGTCTCCTTGTCACTCTACACACTTCTATCAGCGATACCATCTCTGTAACCCGTAAAAATTGTACTCGAAATATTTCTCTGAAATACAATTGTTCACGAAGGTGATTGTCTCTTCATTTGACGATCACATTGTCCTCCGAGCGCAATTTTGAGATGAAGGAACGAAAAGAATTCGCTTGGGACTGGATCTGGTAAGACGGATGGTTAAGCAGTTAAACCCGTAATTCATGGATTTTCGCCATCATAACCGCTAAGGGACGAGAAGGTTCGTAGCCTTGGTGAAACATTATATTCTTTTTCCACAAATGTGGGCGTTTCTTTAAAAAATGTCTACCTTTACCTTGTCAAGTAATGATGGATAGTATGCTCCTGTAGTGGTTTTCCTTTTTGAAGCTAATCTATTAAATTAATTCTATTAATATCGCATAAACAGTCGTCATGTCCTTCCTAACCAAAGAAGCAGCATTTTTTCTTTTTTGAGTCTGTTCCCCTTTTGTAACTTTTTTCGGGTGTATAATGGTGTAGTCAAGTTTTATCTACAGTAATTAATCAGCGCATTTGGATTATTTTACCTAAACTGCGCCAGAAGAGCGTTGGAAATGTTCATCCTCGAACCTTTATGGTCTAACGTGAGCAAACGCGACATTAAACGCGCGGACAGCTTTCTCATGCCTAAATGTTGATATATTTTTCACTTTAATTCGGTGGTCGTCAAGCACCATTTGGTTAACTCTGCCGATGATTTCATGGGTAGTTGCAGTTTTTGGACGTCCCGAACGTTCATCGTCTCTCAAGATCTTATGGCTATTTTTAAATGAAGCAGCCCAAAATTTCACTGAGGTAAATGATTGTGCAGAGTTTCCATACACAGAATCCAACTCATTTTTGATTTAATAAGGCGTATTGCCTTTCAAACACAAATAGTTAATGGCAGCACGATAATCGTGTCTATATCACAAAAACACTCACATCAACTGACTCGACTGTTACATAAAAACGGCACGTCGAAAATAGCTAAAACTTTTTTAGTAACTGTCAACAGACGAAATTCAGTAGCTTTTGTTAACGAACCTTCCATCTTCACGTTCAGAAAGCAAAATTTTCAGACCACCCTCGTATACTATTACCTAAATCCGATATGTTTAATACAGAATTATACAGAATTAGAATGTGAAAAGATCTATGTTGCTTTTATGTACCATCTTTTAATGCAGAGTATAACGAAGAGTTGGTTTTACCATCTGTGAATGTAGAGTGTGAACATACCTTAGCTATATTATGGTTTTTATATCATGGTTTTATATTATGCTATATGGAGATATGCTTGTGTAATATCTCATTGTGTAATACCAATATATTTCTTCCCAAATTCAGTAACTTTAAATTAGTGCTCAGTGGTTTCTTGCAATCAAACATTTAATATGTAATTTGAGGAAGTAAATTCTTGTATGATTGTTAAATAAAATACAACCATAACCAGTATAGGCTAAAGTAGTGAAAGACTAACATCACATGGTACATTCGATATTTACAAATTAAAGGGCCAATAAAAAGGGGTAACATAAGAAACAGTATTGCGCATTGGCCTTCTGTATTCTTAAAATTGTTTAAAGGTGCCAATGACCTAAGAATAGGCGAATTTAATAAAATAATAAAATTTGTGCGCACTTATATTTAAAAAACATTTAGGAAAAAGGAATAAATTTTAAAACTTTACAATTAAGTGCAGTACCTGAGAACTAATAATATTTTACAAGATGAGCTCAAGATTTTGTCCACAATAAATTGAAATGTTAAGACATTATTTGTATAAACTTGGTATAATGTTTATTTTTTAGCTTTTAGTGAATTCAACTCCCTTCAATATCACACAGTTATAATTAAATTTTTTATGGCAGATTTATTATAAAATGTACAACTTTTATTTTTCATTTCATTCCGTATTTATAATTTTAGGAGATAAATATGTTGCTGGTTATCTTATAGTATAAATGGGTAGATGTAATTCAGCAGTTAGTATAGAATTAGTAGGCCTATACGTGTATACATTTCTGGTCCCTGATCATATTCGAAAATTAGTTTAATTAAAAACAATTCTTAGATTTAAGTTCATCATTGATGATTGGTGTATTATTTTTAAAATGATATTAATGTAGAATGTTTACATTCTTTTAGTGTGTTAGGGTGATATATGTGATGTAGATGTTTAAAATTTTAAAATAAAAAATACTTTGAAGAGTGCTTTAAGGTTTATAATGTTCTGGCAAAATAAAGCTGTCATTTTAGCTATTTCAATGCAATTCTTTCGCTGATTTGCTGGCCAGACAACTACCCACCAATAATTGAGACGCTTGAGGCATAATATTCTCCGTGTGTAAACCAGCCACTGTCAATTAACTTTTATGTTAAATTCACTACAGAAACGCGACCCATTAACAAATTAAAAAACAGTATTATGACAAAAATGCACAGCATAGATAAATATTACTTACATTAAAACATGCGCATTACCATATCTATTTATAATTGTAAATATAGAAATAGTTTAAACTGAAAATATTTTTAATGCGTATGATTTAGAAAATGTTATTCTATTGAAATATATGTTTAATATAATGAAATACAATAAATGTATGTGGGTAATAAGTAGGCCACAGATCAGATTTATGTTTTAATATTAATGATTATCCAAGATATTTTGTTACTTTCACCTATATTATTGATTACCTTAAAATGAAATAAAATGTGAAATGAATGCTTTACAACTTGGAGTTTTACAAACGAAAGGCAAGTACAGGTCTTTTCAATATATTACAATCAAAAGGCAGATGCAGGTCCCTTCCCCTCTTTCTCCCACCACCAACCACACGACCCGCGGATCAACATGTACCGCTTAATTGTACGGTGTATAAAAAGGACCAACATGGACCGCTCATTACACGCGGACCAGCATGTGGACAAAAGTTTTTATATATTAAAAAATATTAGCATACATTTATCAAGCAAGTTATAAAACATAAATGTATGCTGAGAACAAATTCATAACACGGTTATATGAAGGTTTAAATAGGGGGCTTGATGGACCTGCATCGGTCGCTGTATAACACAGGACCATCAAGTGCCTTGTTTCCGTAAATATATATATATATATATATATATATAATGTTAACATTAATAACACTTAAATCATAAACTTGGCCAGGGAGTAATGTACGAGTAGATGTAAGCTTAACTGTTGAAATGCATGACACAATGTTAATTATTTCCACATTTACGTCATCAATCTAGACAACGAATGACTAAACTAAAGACTTTAATTTTGCATGAGATTCATTATTACCTTTTACAAATGCAAACTTTATAGCATGAAGTTTCATGACGGTACATGTCAATATAGGATTTCACTTACTGTTAATAAAATTTTTACTTTGGTCTTATGGGTAACCATAATAGAAATGAGAATATTGCAGAATGGAGAGTACAGTTATATGGCATTTAAAAATGTGACAAACTAAATGCATAGCTTTGTATTTTGCATGAAAATTATATTTTATATCAACAACATCGACTTCCATAATGGTGCTTGTCACTCTATAGGATTTAGCTGACCATTAGAGAACATTTTACTTTGGGCTTATAGGAAACCATGATGGAAACGAGAATAACGTAGAAAAGAGAAGAATAAAATGACTTGAAAGTTTGCATGACCCTTCAGTAAACCTTTACGCGATACATTGTGTGGTGAATCATAACTTTTATAGAATACAAAAGAGTTTTCTATAGATAAACCTATTTATTTGTACCGGAAAACCTCGGAAAAAAGGTTAAAAAAGGAAAAAAGGTACATTATTCACTGATGTTCTTATGTATTAATTTTAAATTTAGTCTATTAAGGACATTGAAATATATGTCTGCTTGTGCTGAAAAATTAATATATTATGAATGAGGTATTCTGCACAATAATGAAATGTACGGTTGTAAATAAGTACAAATAACACAACGATATGAGCATACAACTATTATCCAAAATATTCTATGTGTTTCAATCACTATATTGTAACTCTTTACAGGATCATGGCACTGTTATAAATACTATATAATTGTGAGAGCAATAAAAAATTTTATACTATTTAAATTTATACTAGATTTACCAATACATTTCACAGATTATAAATGACCATCGCATTGGAAGATCCCATCCATTAAATAGGCATAAAAACTTGTTTTGTGTAGATTAAACACAATGCGACTGGTTTGGTTATAGTGAAAACTATTGTGGAATATTATTATCTTGTATTGCAGTAATGCTGTGTCAAGATTGTATATGGCTAGTCTTAAAGGATCTCTACATTACAATGTATAAACAATACATACATGAAAAGCTACGTGTATGTATAAATATCATATATCAAAATGAGTATGATTTCTTTAACAACTTAGGGTGACGTATTGCAACAGGAGGAAAAAATGATATGAAGATCTGAACTTCCGCCATTAAAATACTTTTCACTAAAAAACGCCAACTAACAATTTATATATTTATTATATAATATTATATATGTAAATATTATTTAAAACTATTATCAATTAGTTATAAATTCTGAAAGTTATCTTTTTCATTGCTCTACAGGATAGTAACTCAATATTCTACATTTAATAAGATTTAAAATTATATTCTTAATGCATTTTACAATGTAAAAATGGTTAAAAAAACAAAAAGTTACTTTGGTGGTGACATAAGATAAGAACGACAGTTGTACAGCAAAGAACCCTGCAGTGTTCAAATAAAACCATCCATTTAATGGTGTCGTTTTACGTAATTAGCCGACTGATAACAGCCAGGGATTACATGTGAATTTATTGGCGCGAGCGGGAACACGCAAAGATAAACAACTGTAACATGGAGCTTAGAATATTGAGCTAAAAGGAATATCACTCTTGAATGTTATGACGTTATTCTAGTGTCTTATCAGATTTTTATTACAACAGTAACATTTCTCAAATAACAATGATTTACTAAAAATAACAGTAAATATATGCTTTATTTTCCATTTTAGCACCAGTTCAATCTTTCTTGGTGTACTTTTATTTTAAAACAAATGCAATAACTGTTATTTATAAAACTGAAATAAATATAATATCTAATAAATTATAATATATGTATTTTTAAAAGGATTCAATGAGGCTACATGCAAAATATCAAATGTACAGCTCATTAAATTCTAATACTTGGATAACATATTATTTTGGTACGACAATACTTGAAATTGTACTCATATTGTTAAGAAACTTAGTAATTCTGCGATGTTAATGCTGGCATCATAGTTACCCATAAGACCAATGGAAAATATGATCTAACGCTCAGCCAAATCTCACAGAGTGACATGTACTTCAAATTAATGTTATGTAAAAATGAAACTCATTCAAAGTTTCAAGTCTGTAGGCTAGTTTTTCGGGATATCATGTACAGAGACAGGCTGACAAGCAAACAGAAATTAAAATTTTCCAGTCCATCGAATGATAGCTGTTGGAGTGGTAGTTGTTATGGTTTCGCTAACGCTTAAACAATAATAATTTTTATTTGCGTATCAATTCAAGGAAGTTACATTCCATGAAATATATATCATAAATGCACAAGAACTATAGACGACTATTAAAACAATGCGTTAACCAACATTTCTGAATCAGCAACATTATACATTAAGTTACATTATTTTCGAGGGTTAATTTATTGTAAAGAAGAAAATAAACCAGAGATGCAGTTTAGAGAAATATAAATCATTCTCGGTTATCCTCTTAAAAATTACGATAATAATAAAGGGAAACCCCGAAAAAAGAAAAATCGTCTATTGAGTGAGTGTACCCACAGTAAACGCCCTTTAAACTCACCCGACTGTCAAATTTTGGTGTTTGACGGAATAATGGTCCCACAACTAGCCGTAGCTGGTGGTTATTTTGTTCCACATAAAAAAACCTTAAGTTACTGGACAGATATAATAGAATTAATAATTATTGTATGTTTACAAGCTCTTATAATACTTAGGGCAACGTACAAAATGACGTAGTCTTATAATATTTACTAATTAAGGCTTGCTACTAACCTTATTAAACGATGTTCATGATTATCACACAGAGCTTGGTCTAAATCGAGAATTGGAGTAGTCAACGTACTCTTAAACTCGTTCTCTTTCAAGAAATTCCATGTTATCGTTAAAATTTCTCTACAACAGTATCTGATTGTTGATAAAGATTTATACACTAATTTCCACGGCAAACCCGAAATGTATCAATAAGACTTTAATCTTGAAACTGCTTGTAAATTTTATTCTGAAACCGATAGCGGACAAGTATCTCTACAAAGAACCTTTTCAGAACAGAATTAAAAACCGTTCCATCCTTCAATTACCCTTGTACGAGTCAATAGGATAAGAAACATTTGCCAAAATGTACGAAGTTGATTAGTTGAAACTATTGTTAAGATTTTGCAACAAACGATAAATAAACAAAATTCGAAATATCCTTCATGGTATTAAAAGGAATTACTATGTACTTCTAGCACATTTTAAGGAAAATAATACAATTTAACTCCTTCTTTTGAACACGATGCGCACTTGGTCCCTTGTACTACAATGTATAAAGAAAAGGGTTTATGATAAATATCAAAGGCAAGACATCACAGATCTTCATGGGTCTATAACGCAAATTCCATGTCCCTAAAACAAAGAAAGAATGAAGTTAACAGAATACAGCAAGCTTGCAAGTATAGTCACGTGTAGCGGAAGGTCCGCGTATAATTGCATCTCTTGTTGATTTAATAACAGCTGAATGGTGCCGGTTGATTTAATACAAGGATTAATTTACTCGGACTAAGAACTAGACATGTTTTTTGTATACCATTGAAACTACGGTGGAGTTTCTTATATTGCTATATAATATTTTATTGTTCTAAAAATATCCTAGGCTGTCAAAATAAACATACTGAGTTGCTTATAAACGGCACAATACAATTTTACTTTAACTGATGTTACTAGGCTACTCTTAAGTTACAAATAAATTTATAGTTTTCTATAAAGGAAAACACAAAAATTAACCATAGAGATGTAAAACATTGTTACCATTATTCTTCGACAGAATGCAGATACATTTAAAATAGCACTTTGAAATTTGCGCTATAACAGTGCATGAGTATGCCACACAATGAGTCCGTGAAACAACCATCGCTGATGTCACATGCATAATGTAAAGTTACTCATACTCATCACTTTTTAATCGTTCTCGAAATGTTCCGCTAAAAGATATACAATTCCAGACAATTACACACAAAAGAAAGTTACATCCAAGAGAAACAAAAGATAAATAGGCTTCAATAACTATGAGCCGAATTCCACGATTGGACTTGTATTAGCATATAACTCATTCAAGGCTATGTGAAAATGTAAGTTTTACCCTAAATATTAAATCCACCGATATTATCTTTTTTCATAAATATTTTCACATGGTACATTTACATCATTCATACTTTTGTGCATTAAGTTGAGTTTCATTGCATTGTTAAAATAATATGTTTACACTGATATACACTAATATGTTTACATTGATAGCCAAAATACTTTTTTTAAACAGGTTTTTTCTTTTATCTTTATTTTTAAGCTAATTTATATAAATCTGATAACAAATAGTATACAATTAACTATAGTAACAATAATAATTTCCATGCTATAATTAATTTCAAGAAAAAGATACTATTGGCGTCTGGATAAGAACACACTCACAGAGAGATACTATATTGTAAGCCCCTCTTACCCTGTAATTAAATAAACATATTAATACTAATTATTAAATTAGTTTTTGGTTGATTACTTATTAATTACAAGTTTTCTCACAAAAAGTGTTTACATTTTCATATTTATACCTTTAAGAAAACCTTAAGAATCTTAGGTCAAACTTGGTATGTTTCTCTCTGGGTTTGATGGATTCCATGATCGGTGGGGAACATTTAGTCATAAGTTTCTTCTAAAACTCTCTTTAAAATAATTTTGTATGGATATTTTCCATTACTGATCTGAAATATTTTTCTAGAAAATTACTAGATAAATTTATTAGCTCCCTCAGAGATTCGTGGTTGGATCCTCTGAATTACTTCTGTTATGTCATTGGTACAGTATGGAGGTAAGCTTTCTTCAGTGACAAGCGGATAAATTAGAGCAACCGTGTTCGGAATGAAAATAGCTTCTATGGTTTTCAAGCAATCATAAAACTTTATTTTTGGTTAGTTTGAATTTATATCAGAGTAGTTAAAGTAGCAAAGACACAGAGGTGTGGGTATTATTTCAAATAACTTGAAAGAGGTTTGAGAAGAGTACTGTTCTTCAAACAGTATAACAAACTTTAAACTATACTTTTATTAATCGAATATTGAGAGATTACTGGAGAAATCTGATATTACTCATACACTTTTCTAAGGTATGAGAATGAATTGATGTTACAATTGAGTTAATGTGATGTAAAATCTCAGTAGCTGTGAAGTAGGCTAATGAGTCCTATGCTGCTAGACACACTGGCGTGCAACCCCCTACCCGTGTTGACTGGAGAGACTGATACAGAAGTTGCTTCCTCTTCTTCCAAAAAGATATGACTGAGATTAATGCCAAAAATCCTTCATCGTGGATCTCGATAGGAGGCGGCCCCTACAACAAACTTTATAAATAAAAAATGGTCCTTCACTCCCCAAGCAGCGCAAAGGTCCTTTAAGGACTAAGTGGAATTTCTTAGGTTTTTAAAAAAAAATGAAAAAAAAATAGAGATGTCCTAGGCTCTAATATAGAGATTACTTTGCAACAGAGTTAACTGTACGTTGTAAAGGTGCCACACAGAAACACTTCCGCTTTCATTAACGAGACTAATGTAGAAGTTACACTCAGTTAACTATACTTCATAACAAAGGAGATACTTAGAGCTGTTTGGCTAATGAGCGCCTTGCTTCAGCATGGTTTAGAGTTGCTCCGGTCTGTAATGCCTCGTTTTAAGCTTAAAAACTAATCACTCAGTATTAAAATAAATTTACTTACAATTACTATTAATTGTAGTTATAGTCGGTGTGCTTTAACTTGAGTTCTGTGATTTAAGACAAACGAATAGTAAAAGCTGCAATTTACTTCAGAGCCTGTGTGACTGTCTAGTGTCCTATAATCTGCTTCCAATGTTGTATAATGGTACAGTGCACTCAGATAAGAAACTATTGGAACTGAACAAAATTATTTCTTTTAGTCCATTGGTATGTAAGTATTACATCACTATTTTTATTTTCAAAAATTAAGCTGTGAAGTTCTAAAGTTGAGTTCAGATTTCATTCTTATTTGTAATGTTTTTAGAATTTTAATTAACCGTAGATAATAATTTAGAGAGATAAAAGGATTTTGATAAATTTCCATCATTAAATATATTACAGAAAACACCAATACGAATTTAAGACTTACCATTAAGCTAGCAATAACCGACTGAAGTGATAGATTCTCAACACAACACGTGACGGAAGTGAAATTTCCAACACAACAAATAGTATATAAAGAATACAATCATACGCGTATACCTTAGAGCTTAGAAACGATAAGCAGTGAAACAAAACCACAGACTGCACAAATTACGCCACCTGTAGAAGAGGATACATTCACATTGCAAAATATTGTTCAAAAGATTTCCAAAATTAAGGATTGTGAATATTTGATATCATTCAATTGTGATACGTAGGTACAGTTCTACGTACAATGACCTTCAGTTTAATCCCATACGTCTAATGTTTATTTGAAACCCTCATCCTTACCTTATTGCAAATCTAATACATATGTTTTAATAACACTGTAAAAAATCGAAGTATTGTCTAGTGACTACAGTGAGTTGTTATAAAAAAGAAAAACAAATTTAGATACATCGTTGTAATGTATGGAAACTTTTACGATGTATTTTGTAATTAAATTCTTTCAAGACTGAAATAAATCTTTCTAATAAATCAAAAAAGCTTATTTATTAATATCGTGTTAAATAACATAATATTGATTATGAACATTATGAAGATTAAAGAGTGGTTCTTCTGAAAGTTTTAGAAGAGTGCCGACAAGTATAAAGAACTCCTTTAAACGAGATAGACGAATGGTTGACATGAAAGGACGTGCTAAGAAGTAATTTATTTCACAAAGTAATTTGCTTTCATCGTCATTAGAGGGTGACACTGATTAATTTTCAAAGACATTAAAGCCTTTAAAGTGATATCGCTATGAGCAATTGAGGTTCTTGGCAGCATAACTATTTTGCGGCATATTCAAACATTGTAATTATACTTGGATGTTTATTGAATTTTTGTTTAATTTCTTTTCGTTAATAACTAAAATATGACCTCCAAAATGTTAAATAACTTTCACATACCCAAGCTGACACTACTTGTTGTGTTGTAGTATTAACTAATACTAAAAAGAGCACGCTCATAGCTAATACATATTGAGATATTCAACGGACATAATTAACATCAATTATTCAACCTAAACGTAAATTATTTCGATGATTGAATACTTTATTTTTGCAACTGTCACGTATAATAAAGCTTAATATGTATAAGTAACAAAAGATACCACCGAGAGAAAAACGATAAACATATTCACATATACATATCTGTACAAAATACTAATATAAACAAACATTTGTAATTTTACGATGATCAATACATTTTGAGCTACTTCAGAAATTGCATAATAGTTGACCATTTACAATATCGTTCCAAGCATGCACTTTAATACAACTGATTTTATAATAAAGAACTTTTATTTAAATACAGGGAATTTTAAACGGTACATAAATACTTAATATAACACATTCATAATGTACATAAAATTTATTTAATAAACTACTATTTACTAACTAACGTAAAATAAACAAATTCGTTGTTTAAATATCATACAGTTAATATTTTTATACAGATTGTCTCGAAATCAATTCCAAAAATAATTCGAACTTTAAAAATGAACAGCTTTCGGTCGAATTTAATTTTAAAAAGATGATTTTTAATCTTATTGAATTTTCCTGAAATTGATTGATTTTCAAAGGTCGCTATTAATTCGTAAAGAACTAACTGTATTGGCTCTTAACACTATCAATTTATTTATTCTGTAATAAAATAATGATCGAGAAATATTTGGTAGTAATTAATTTCAGATGAATATTGAGTAGATTAATCATTTACCTAGATTACTGACGGAATAAATTTAATAGAACCTAATAGAACCTAATAGAACGGGGAAATATGCCTACTAGTCTTTTATGTGCATTTCGAGGATATTAAGAAGAGAGTCATCTATAATAATTTGAAATCTGACAGAGGCAGTCTTATTCCAGTTTCTTCCGCTTTATTTTTACAATGATGTAATTTTACTCTCAGTTGAGGTTATTACTTTGGATTAATTTCTGTCTACTACATTTCTATGTCGTTTGCTCCATTTAATTCGTACCATGCCACATTTCAAAACTATGTAATCAAACAAATGTCTATTTTTTTATTACAGGTTTACTATCTCGAATATTAAAGCCTTTAATTAGTTAACATTATTAATCTGAGTGCATAATATTTTGAGGGGTTAAATAAAAAAAGCATTTATCAATTACACATTAACTTAAATAGGCTATAGCCTAAGCTAACACATTGCCAAGGTAACCAATTTGTTATCATTTGCTTTTTGTTAGAGGTTCCCTGATTAGTTGGGTTATATTAATAATCAAACATATTCTTTCAGTAAAAGTAAATAAAGCAATTATTATTATGAATATTTCTTTCCATTGAATATAGTTTTTTTTCTTCAAAATTCACATTCATAAAATAGAATATGAGGCATTTATAGTAATTAGTCTATTAAATAATTGATTAAATAAAATATATTTGAACATATTCAAATATTTTTATTCCACTATCCAGATTACCATAGTAATAAAAAGAGTATCTCGCCTAGCTTGATGACAACGCAATTGTAGAAAGGTAGTTACTTAAAATTATTTAAAAACTTAAATAAATATTCTATACATATTAATTTTGTACCTTATTTATTCGCATACCTCATACATTATATGATAGTAGAGTAAATAGTAAAAAGATATATTATTTATAAGGAGCTTGACTGTCCAAATTTATTGATAAATAAATTAATAAATTTTAATAAAAATTAAATATAATAAATAAAAATATTTAATTATTAAAATTAAATTAACAAATAAAAATAATTTAATAAATTTAAATAAAAATATAAAATTAATTAATTAAATTTAATTTTATATTAGTTTTATTTATTTTTTAATTAAATTAATTTTTTTATTGATTAATTTATTGGTTGATTTTGTTTAATGGCTAGCCTTATTCAGACCTTACATGTAGTATTTTGAACACGACTAAAATTCCATTTAAAGACATTTTATCAATTCCTCATAAGACATAGGCCGACGAAGGGAAGAGGAATGTGTTACATTCATATGAAGAACTCTCCTTTTACACGTTAACATTATGAAAAATGACGTGTCCTCCCGTAGCTATTGTGAAACTGATTGCAGTGCGAGGATTCCAACGACTATCCAACACCGAGCTCATAAACGGTAACTTACGATCTTGTCCTGTGTAAACCGTTGTCCCGACATAAAATGCCCATCAGTTCGGCCCGTGTAAGATTGGTTTACACGCTTGTCTGTCAACTTTATGGCAGGATTCAATCTGCAGCGGCCATTGTAGACTCGTGAATGTAATGTTACGTGTAACATTCTGTTTAGCTTTTGCTAAACATTACTAAGCATTCCTAAACTATGTTTTATATTCTCACTGTAGTACATGCAAAATATAAAGTTTTAATAAACTATTTTTAAGTACATATAATATTGTGATTTTCATTATTTTGCATTAATTAGTTAGTCCACTTAAAAAACTAGCTGAGTGCTATTATATTTCTACTATAAGACAATAAAATTTCAAACATTTAACATCTAATATGTTGTAAAAGTGTTATTGAGGCAAATGTGTGAAATACTATTGAAATTCCAATCCATCCGTCATGAATATTTACAAAAAGAAGTACATTTCTATTTTATTTCTCATGCCGGTTTCTATAATAGTTTGATACATCTATTTGTGTAACAATATTCTGTTGAGTAGTGTGATCTAAGATCTAAGACTTACTCTGACGAAGCCTATTGTAATTTGTAAAAATTATTTAATGGCTAATAAAGATCTTGATTCTTGATTCATTGAAAGGAGTTTTCTTTTCTCCGAGTAGAACACAGCACCTGAAGTAGTTCACGGACTTGGGTCCGACTCACCAGCCTGTAGTCGCTGTAGTCGCTTAAAGGTGTATATTAAATAACAATATTTTCACTCCGTATCGTACATAAAATCCCTCGGGATGTGACGCCCACGCAGTTTCATGGTGTTATCGCCACTGATGTCTTTATATTGCAGGTTATTACAAAGTATATAATTATGTTTAATACATTATTACAGTATCCAGTTTATCACAGTAAACAAAGGAGTATTTATTTATATACAGAAGTCCTACTTAACATAAGTTGTTTCTTGTGAATGATTTAAGGCTTTAACCCGTACAATTTTATCGCATTATTTCAGGATAGGCTCAGAATATTATTTATTATAATGCTAAATTCGGATCTGAAAGCTGGGATTTGAACTCGAGTCCCTCGGCTGATAAGCTGAGAGGTAACACTTAGTTACCAGGGATAGCTTATAATGGCTTGTTAGTTGACGGATAGTTGTCTGAAAGATAGAATCAGTGTACAGATGCAGTCCTCCATCCTGTGTTGATAAATACAACGTTAGATGGATTACTATATCCGGAGTGGTAGTAGACTCACTGATTGTTTGACAGTGTACAGATGCAGTCCTCCATCCTGTGTTGATAAATACAACGTTAGATGGTTTACTATATCCGGAGTGGTAGTAGACTCACTGATTGTTTGACAGTGTACAGATGCAGTCCTCCATCCTGTGTTGATAAATACAACGTTAGATGGTTTACTATATCCGGAGTGGTAGTAGACTCACTGATTGTTTGACAGTGTACAGATGCAGCCCTCCATCCTGTGTTGATAAATACAACGTTAGATGGTTTACTATATCCGGAGTGGTAGTAGACTCACTGATTGTTTGAGAGTGTACAGATGCAGTCCTCCATCCTGTGTTGATAAATACAACGTTAGATGGTTTACTATATCCGGAGTGGTAGTAGACTCACTGATTGTTTGATAGTGTACAGATGCAGCCCTCCACCCTGTGTTGATAAATACAACGTTAGATGGTTTACTATATCCGGAGTGGTAGTAGACTCACTGATTGTTTGACAGTGTACAGATGCAGTCCTCCATTCTGTGTTGATAAATACAACGTTAGATGGTTTACTATATCCGGAGTGGTAGTAGACTCACTGATTGTTTGACAGTGTACAGATGCAGTCCTCCATCCTGTGTTGATAAATACAACGTTAGATGGTTTACTATATCCGGAGTGGTAGTAGACTCACTGAATGTTTGACAGTGTACAGATGCAGTCCTCCATCCTGTGTTGATAAATACAACGTCAGATGGTTTACTATATCCGGAGTGGTAGTAGACTCACTGATTGTTTGACAGTGTACAGATGCAGCCCTCCATCCTGTGTTGATAAATACAACGTTAGATGGTTTACTATATCCGGAGTGGTAGTAGACTCACTGATTGTTTGACAGTGTACAGATGCAGTCCTCCATCCTGTGTTGATAAATACAACGTTAGATATCCGGAGTGGTAGTAGACTCACTGATTGTTTGATAGTGTACAGATGCAGCCCTCCATCCTGTGTTGATAAATACAACGTTAGATTGTTTACTATATCCGGAGTGGTAGTAGACTCACTGAATTTTTGACAGTGTACAGATGCAGTCCTCCATCCTGTGTTGATAAATACAACGTCAGATGGTTTACTATATCCGGAGTGGTAGTAGACTCACTGATTGTTTGACAGTGTACAGATGCAGTCCTCCATCCTGTGTTGATAAATACAACGTTAGATGGTTTACTATATCCGGAGTGGTAGTAGACTCACTGATTGTTTGACAGTGTACAGATGCAGCCCTCCATCCTGTGTTGATAAATACAACGTTAGATTGTTTACTATATCCGGAGTGGTAGTAGACTCACTGATTGTTTGACAGTGTACAGATGCAGTCCTCCATCCTGTGTTGATAAATACAACGTTATATTGTTTACTATATCCGGAGTGGTAGTAAACTCACTTAATGTTTGACAGTGTATGAGTATACCATTTAAATCTTTTCAAATTGCCTTTCAACTCATGCGATAGAAGTAGGTAAGTTTTGTGACAGCTGAACTGATATTCATTAATTCTCATTGGTTTTACATGGTACTCAATATCTTGAAAGTGTTTATCTTGTTATAAATGTTTAGCAAAAAATATTTAGTAAATGTTATACATATTCCAAAACAGTTTTACTTTGTTACCTAGATTTATAAATAACAGAGTTTTTTATTTGTTTAAAGTTTAAACGGCCACTGTAATAAAAAGAAATTATGGTTTACGAACTTCATCGTAGCATTTAAAAGATCAATTCAAAATTTCAACTTTTTAAGACTTTTTTGGGACAGTTATTGTTTTCACAAGCCGCGTCAAGTGAAGATATGTGGTTTATGTATAGCAAAGTAATGTACAAATATATCTTTTGAACATGGATTGTTTTGTGCTCTGGAAGTCGGGTTCGATATAGAAATTTTAGTAAGTGCTACCAAGGAAACTAAAAAAGTATTAGTTCTGGTATTAGAGGAGTGCCACATATTTTGTATTCCCTTCGCAACATACTCCGTATACTATAGAATCTCTTACACGAATCACTGGAAATAAATTGAATTTAGATTATTTGGTAATGCTGGTAGATATTTATTTTGAAATAAATTGAAGAAAAATTTGTATTTATGTTCTAAATATTGAGAAAATGAAGTAAGCTTTAAATATGTTTCTGTGTTAACTTTGCTATTTACGTCATTAAGATGCATACGTAAATGCGTTACAAACACATCAAAATTATGTTATAACTTCTTTAAGGAAATCATGATTACAAACCATTTAGTAACCAAGAAACACATGGGTCTAGTGACAATTCAGGCTTGAATCACCCAATGTATATTCAAGCCAATTATTACTGGCTTATCGGATTCTAGCCGGGCTTTGAAACTGAGTTACAGTTTGGACCGTTTAACTTGTGATCATGTAACAACGTTGTTATACAACAGAAATATAACCATCAACACACTCATTTTTCCATTAAAATCCGTAAGAAGACCTTTCAAAATTGTATAAATGTATAGCAAATATTAAAATAAGTTTATGTTTTAATATAAATGAACGGTATCAGATTATCTTTTGACTGTAGAGTTATTTTTCACAGTGTGGAAGTTAACTTTAAGTAGCTAAACTTCTAAGAATTTGTTTAGTTACAAACCAGTATTTGTGGAACAGAACTCTAAATATAAGGAGCAAAACGATCGCTATGAAGTAAAATAAATGGCTACGAAATATTTAACATTTAACTGAGAGATTCCAGTAAATTCTGTGACTAAAAAGCTGTGAAGAGAAGAGGATTGGAGACGTAATCACGTTTTTAACTGAAACATCACAATAATTATTATTATTTTGCTTTTATTCTATACTAGTAGTTAAATACGGCTTCGTCCGCAATTTCGCAGGTTTTCCACCTGTATGAGCACTTCTGGTTCGGGTGAATATATTTCAGACGCCAATTTTGAGTTTGCCTTCTTCCTTTGATCAAGAAAATATCTTAAAAAGTGTGTATTTATTGGTAATTTAATTTACTCCGGTATTAGTAAATTTTGTTCCAGGCTCATTTTGCTTCTCCCTCGATAAAAATAAATAAATAAATATATATATATATATATATATATATATATATACATACATACACAGCTGTGAAATTCCTACTTTTGTCAAAATACAACTTAGATTGTTCTCATAACAATCTTTAATTGTATAGTAAAAGCTTTTAAATATTTTAGAACATTTGGGAATAGATACTGTTCTATACCCAAATGTTCTAAAATCTAGTTCTATCCCCAGAGGGATTTTAGAAATAAGGTTAGGCCTATATATTTATCGCAAGAAGTGCAAGTATGTCCATGCAAATTTAAATACAATCGGTTGAATATGTTACGCGTGAAATCCAAACAAACGGACATAGGCACTTTCGCATTTATATTTTATTCTATATTAGCGGAATATAGGTTTTGCACGTATCATTTTCAAAAGTTCTATTTACCATTGAAAAAAATGATACTTTACGTATATTTTCTTTTTAACGCTCCTTGAAAATAATTGATGGTTACTATAAAATATTTCAGTCTCTTAATCTACTTCAGATTATTTGAACTTTAAGTTTAAAGAGCAAAGTTTTACAGTCCCAAGAGGTTTATGTGTAGCAAAAAAATAAAAGAATTTCATTGCATAATTCTATAAATTTGAATGGATAGCTCAAAAATTTCAATGACAGATAAATTATTTTTGATAGAGTCGAGGAATACTAAATAGTCACAGTAGTACTAATTAAAAGTATAAATAGACTTCGTCAAAAAGGGACCACTTTAGGCTTTTGTAATCTATTTTTCGAATAAGCTCTTTTCGGTGAGTTGTTATCCCGATCAAGGAAGTATATACGTACATTTGTCTGAAAAACTGCTTTGGTCAAAAATCAACTACTTATATTAAAAATAATCTATTTATGGTGTAAACTATCTCCGGTGCCATAGTTGATTTTCCTTCCTAGGAGCAATATTTTGGATCTGAAAATCCTTTTGTCATGAAACAGTCTACGTCATTGTAACGGTCATTGTAATTTATTTCCGTTATAAGGTATTTTAGACGCCGTAGTAGCGTTTGATTTATTGTCCCGATGAAGAAGGTATATACGTACGTTGGTCTGAAAATTGCTTTGAACAAAACGTTAATAATTTCGGCCATTATAATCTAATTTCGGTCTAACTTCCGCTCTTAAATATTATTCTTTTAGAGGTTGAAACCCCATTTTACTCCCTTTGGAAGTGTGGGTTTTATGAAAATATGTAAGGTTTTCTACCTAAGTCATGAGGCATACGCGAGCTAAATTTAAACTTTCTGGGATGCAGAAAAAGTTGGAGAATTAGTGTTAAGTGTAAGCTTTATCTTTTGTGTATACATATACATTATTAACAAAGTATAAGTACGCTATAACACAATTCAAGTCACTAATTTCAATCTTGATATGTCTTGCAGACAAAAAAGAAGTATTTTAAGCCCCCAGGCACACTGAAGAGACATTTTTCCAGCCGGAGTGACAGGTTTCAAATACGCTCTGCCTAATCCCATAGATAGTTATGCACTGTTATGTGACTCATTATTTTGTATGCAAACATATTTAATGTAGAATTTAAAGTTAGATGGTTATTTTGCTATGGGAATTCGTTAAAATAAGCTATAGCTTTTTTTTATTAAACTTGACACATAGCAAAATGATAGACATATATTTTATAAACAAAACTGGTGTATTGTATAGATACTTTCTAAAAAGTGTGTTTTCTGTCTGACTAGTTTAGCTTTGTTCCAGTTTATTGTAGTCAGTGAGTCTGAAGTGGTAGTACACTTGCAATAGCTACTTTTAATTCTTCAGATTTTTATTTTGTATATACCTACCTCTTGTAGCAGAATTTACATTCTCTGCAGTGATGAATTTCCTGACATAGTTTTTCCTACTTTCATAAAAAAATATTAATCGGTAGTTAATTATTTTTAAACTCGGTTCCACCCCAGTGTTGCGTACAACATCTCTGTAGATAATCTGCCAGTTAGAAGGAGACAAAGGGTTGGGAACTCTAAACTTTCACTATATAAGTTGTTATCAGTTAAGTTAATAGATTCAGAAAGTTTGGAACGTAGACCTTTGTGCATTAATGATTCGACTTTATGCCAATCTTATAGACAACGCTATTTAACAATATTGGAGATCCATTAACTCCAAAAGTCATCTTCTGCGGTAAATTAAACTTATCAATAAACTGTTTTACTCCAATATCTCTATATTTGCAATTAGCAGGGTGTTACTCTTGAAAATTAATACGGTTGCCCAGTGTAGAGTCAATTGGAATGTATAAACCAGTCAGAAACGAATCTTCTCCCTGGAGTTACGTAGAGGCTTGGCACCATTATCCTGAAAGATAACCTTATTGCCTGAGCACGTCATAAGCTATTATAATTACCTGGATTTTGTTAGAACAGATACAAAAGTACATCGCAATGTAATTTCGATTACTCCAGTTTACAATCGACTATAATTTTAGAACACTCACAATTTTAAACTTTCATATACTCGTTTTTTTCATTATTGTTTAACAATACTACCTTGAACCGTACGTACGAAATATATGGTATTTGCAAATTAATACAATTAGAAAATCATAAATGGTTATAAAGCATTTGGTATTTGCAGAATTTGTATGGAAAATTTGGATAGTTAAAGTTACTATCACTTCTAGATATATCACGTGTGGTCAACAGAGCGAGCACAGGAATCATCGGCGATTTATAGATAACGTGGGCGTGTAGTGTACTCAACTAGGAACAAACATAATCTGAGTGATTGAAAATTATATAATAAAAATGAGCCCCCTTGTGTGTTTACCTAAAAATCATACCCCATTCGTGTTTAAACAACTACATCACCTTTTTACTAAAGGAACAAATTATCTCGAGGGGTTCCTATCTAAAAGTAAAGTTTGATTATTAGCCGAGGGTTTCTCCGGAGGTAGTTATTATACAAGGTTACTAAGGAAGATTTTGTCGAATAAAATTGCTACGAGGTAACACCTAAGGAACTGAAAATCCGGACATTATTTTTATTATACAGTTTATAGTTTTACAGAAAATATTATACGCAAAGTATAATCCAAAAAATAAGACTCACGCAGGACTTCTCACATCAGTATAAAAAAATAGTAAGTTTTTATGCAATTCGGTGCAAATAAAAAATGTTTCTGTCGTATTTATTGATAATATAAATTTAAACCTAATATTTAAAAAAAAATGGCTTTAAAACTGATCCAAAAATATGTATTAGACTGGGTGATTATTAAGGATCAAATTATAATACAGTGATTAACAATTATTAAAAACAGGCTTGGAGTACCTCACGCAACAGGGTTCTCTGAAGTTGAATGCAACATTTTTAAGTTTATAGCTAATTTTATTTATTGAGACGTCCTGCGGCTATAGAAAAAGTCAATTTTGCATCCCCCGGAAGACAAAAGAAAAACTGTGCGTATAATATATAATCTTTAGATCTACAAAGTTCAGACATCTTAAGAATACATAATATACGAACAAGATTGGGGAAGCAGTTATTAGACCCCTCCACAGCACCACGTCACGCTGTGAACTTTATCCATTTATCATCCCTGAAGAACGGATTAACCGAACATAACACTGGGATATTACAACGCATGGCTTTACACATTCAGCCCCTCGATCCACCTAAATGATATTCGAGTCAAAAATATTTAATATCATTTAATATGTTTTTATAATAACAAATGATGAAACACATAAAATTCCCCGTCTAAATAGATTTATTTGTTACCCACAACACAGCAAAATAATATTAATCAATAACAGTAGGAACTATGTGTAGAATTTATAACATAATAGAATTAATTATTAAGGTCTCGATACTTCTTCTTAAAATCGTAACAGGGTGTGTCTGTCTGTCCATCTGTGTGATACCTCTTATTAGTTAGGCCGTAGAGACTTCAGACTAAGAACATAGGTACCTCTGTTCCAAGGAAAAACTACAATTCTCCGTTTTCTATGTTTATTTTGTTAAATATTTAACGAAAACCCAACATGATTCAGGTTTTTATAATTTTATATTTACCAAATAAAACGCAGAAAGAGCTTAGAAAAACCGTAACTACATATAATAAACTATACATTAATTAAAATGTTTAGAGTTAAAGTAAATAGAATAAATTTTCGCGTAAAATAGTAAATATTATTCTCAGGTACAATTAAAGTGGTATTTTCTAAACAATCATGATTAGTCATGAGAATTTCCAAATATTGTATGAGGTGAAAATAAAGCCTTATCAATATTTTTCAAATACCAATCTTATTTTATATGCTTAAACATATTTTAACGCAAAAGCATACAAATACGTATAGGTAATATTAAGATACTACAAGATTCTTCAGAATCGTAACTGCTGTAATTATTGTTTTACCCATCTAAAAACTTTGTTTTTACGCACCACGAAAACTTTAAATGTAAGAGTTGAGTATATACATTAGCCAGGTGAATAATTTAGATTAGTTATTATTCAATCTATAGTGACTCATATATCGTTCATTTTGGGTTTAATGGGCAAACAAGTTTTTATGTAAATTTAATAACGTGTAACGTTACGGTATTTACGCTACTGTCAAGGAATAAAATAATAGTCATGCATATAGTAGTGAACTAACAAGAATGTAGTTCATGTAAAAAATATAAAATAATTTGATTATTTACAGAGGTCTAGTTGGGGCCAAAATGCACAGCATCGCGTGAACTTAAGCTATAAAGGAGTCTGGTGAAACAGCCCAAATCAACTCTAGGTTTCCCCAGAGAGTCGAGAAATATCTGGGCTATTGGGCACAAGTGTTTTGGCCACGAACCAGAGCTGTAGGACGTGGTAAGTTCATCTTTAAATTACAACTATACAGTTTGTTATAATATAGAATAAGCTGTTACCAAATAAGTACTTTATAAAAAAATTATTGTTTATTAATAATGGAGTGCCTGTATATTTTTCACTCATTAGTTGAGTAAATATTTCGTAATGTAGCCAATATAAGATTGTTCTTTCCAAAGTATATAGTAAAAGTTTTAAAAATTTTTTAATAATTTCATATTTTTGGATTCCAGTTATTTCAATGTGCAGTATTTAAATATACCACCCTATCCCGTTACTCAAAATATGTATAATGATTATGACGTGGTTGTACAAGAAAATAAAACAAAACAGTTTCCTCGATCAGAAATACATATTATACTGTGTATTTATTTATTTCATTACTTGTACATCTTCAAGAATGTGTTTAATATAAAAAAATGTATGAGTAGATCTGTAGAGTGCTGCATTTTTGTTAAGGAAAAGTTGCATCTATTATGTAATACATATTACAGTAGATTATTCTGGTATTAATACTGAAACGGTATTTAACTATAGCACACATTCTAACACTTGAGCATTAATGTTGTTTGATGTTGATCTGACAACAGCTCTAGTCTAATGTGATTACTGAGGCAGACTGCCCGTTGCCCGAGTCCGCAAGATGGAGGGTATTATGTGAGGATCTGAGAGGGCTCGTGAGCTAAGAGCCGCTCTTCAAAGAGGCCTCAAGAGCGCTTGTTCAACCTGTCCTTCAGACTTTGCAGTTGCCTCAAGTTTAACTAAAAAAAGCGGTTTATTACCTGCAAAATGAGCTTTCCACAAGCCAGTAACTTATTGAAAACTAACAATTATGACCTTAGTCAAATAATAAAACATGTCTGGTTTATGTAAATTTTAACAAAACAATAAATTTTACAAAAATCGATCAAAAGGTATTGACATCACCGGTCATAGGATTGTTAAGAAATGTGTTAAAGTAAATGCTTTGTGTTGACAAAAATAACACAACATTCAGAAACCTATTAGTAAACATTGGCTACAGAAAGTGCTTACGTTACGAAATTCAAACGGCGTCAGAAACTACAGATTGGGTGCATAGCGTTAATGAGACAAACTTAGTTTCAGTAGTAGCATTGTAAGTCTCCCTTTCATATCTTCAACATTTATGCCTTTATTGTTTAAACACTATTTAAATATATTGGTGTTACTATCAAGAAAGAATTGAATCCTATAAAAATGTAATTTATTCCGTATGGCAGAGAATGTTGGGATAAAAATGTTAGGGTCTCGAGTGGTAAAGCAATGTTGAATAAATGAGAAAAAGAAAAACTAATTTATCGATTTTTGAGAATAATTAAATATAAAAAATAATAGGCATACATATTTTCAAGCTTTATTGTTAAAAGAGTATATTTCTTAAAATGTGTTATCAAATATAATTGCTTACTTAGAACTTTAATAATTCTGTTTCTTTATAAATTTTATAATGGTCAGTTGTTTAACTACTGACATTCATGTAGTACTGAGTTACCAACTATATAATTTAACTCATGATAATATTTATATTATTTTATAGAAGCCACAATTTAGTTTGTTTTAAACAGTTTAGTAACAGTTATTATGATAATATAAAATAAAACCACATATCCAATTTTACGTAGTTAGTTTATTCTAAGATTTGATTTAGAAAACTATAAAAAATAACTGATTGCCTTAAACGATATTCCTAACCCAAATATTACAACATTACATTATATTAAAACAATACAGTTTCACTGTTTAACCCAACCAATAATACAGGAGTTTGAAAGTAACATTTCCATACCAACAACGTTCCGAGTGGCCATGTTTGCTCAATATGATGAATTCTCGAGAACATTTGTTTAGTTATATTTTCTTAAATAGCCGGAGGGAAAGCAAATAAGCGGAACTTGTTTTCTCTTCTTGCTTCAAAGTAAACTATGTGTGTACATGTGAAAGATGCTGAAAAATGTCATTATTGTACAATAAAGAACACCGACTTCAAGTCACGTCCTCAGTAAAAGAACAAGATCTTACCTGACAGCAAAAACTGTTATAATGTGCAAGTATATGAGTTATAACCTACTTTGGAGATGTTTCTTTTTGCTACTTCTTACTTGAAATGTAATCTACTTCAATTTTCCAGTTGCACTAAAGTCTGGGAGGAAGAAATTTAGACATTTGTTTCTAATCAGAACATGATCAGGCGTTTAAATTAAAGAAATACTTGGTAAATTGGATTTTGAATACCTGATCCTTCTCCTAAATGAGAAGTTACTGCGGTTTATCGACACAATAGTATTAGATTTCAATTCCTGTGAAATCATAAAAATTCATAAAAAACAGCAGGAGTACAACATTGCAGGAACACACTAAGTCATAGATAAGAAGCTTTTTGTGGCTATTCTTGCCATTATTATAATGAGGAAGTTCATTTTATTAAACAAAACGCACATTCTCTCATACTCAGAATGATGATCTGCGGAGCGATTGTTGTGGAGGTAAAGTTTGACGAGTTGACAAAACTTATCAGTGGGTCTAGACTACCCTCTTGGCAAGTTGTCGTTGTGACGCTAAAGTCACAAGGACTTCTTGACAAGCCGACACATGACCTAACTTAATTATTGTTCCTGGCAACAGCAACGACCAAGTGACTATAAATTTGATATAAAGGATACAAAAACGCTCCTTGTAAAAACATACACGTATGTTATACGTTTAGTAGCAGTAACAATATCTAGCTTGAATGCTCCACGGTTGTGTTACTTTTTAATTGTTATTTTCGGATGTATTTAGAACATTGCATTCACAAATAATAACATTCTCAAAACTCAACATGTCACATAAAAGTAACATAGTACAATAATGTAATGTAAATCCATGCCATACCTTTTTTTGTTTTTTTTTTAAACACATTGAAAACCCACATATTATATGGTGACGTAAATGTTTATGTGTTTTAAGCTATATGACCAATTATTATAAACAAGCTGTTCTTCGCAGCTTGGAACGCAATCGAGGTCCTTATACTACTTAATAAATGTACACATCATGTAATATGATAGAGCTATATAAAATTTTCCAATTGTAAGGAAACATATGTATTATTGTTTATGATCTGAGGACAAGATAACCATTTTATCATATACGAACATTTCTGGCTGGAGTATACGGTATATCCTACCCCATAGTTGGCTTTTCCTTGTTTCTCCGATTAAGAATATAGAAATACATAGGTCTTGGAAATCTACTTAATTTACTTCTGGCCCTTCTCATTAACTTCCGGACTAAGGAATTTCCGGAGTAAGGCCACGCTCGAGTGTATATTTTAGTCCCAATTAAGAAATAAAATATACTTAAGTAGGATTAAAAAGCCTACTTCGGTCATAAGATGTTTACTTCCGGCTGCTTAACCTCACTAACGTTGCCATATGCTGTCATATTGTCTTGGTCAATAAAAGAAATATATGTATATATATATATATATATATATACGTTTATACATTTATTATAATATATTGTATGCAGCACTTATAAACCTGCCCCGTTCAAGAACAGTCTTTAATATTATTCCAGATAAATTTTCAAATCTTTCTCTCCTTTGTCTTCTCAAATCTTTCTCTTACCTTCCTCAAACTTTAACGAATATTTTTCAACGAGAATTTGTCGAATTAGATTAGGGCTACCCACATACTTAAGGTTCGCTTTCATTAATAAGGTTCTATTTTTGATAAACCTGTTCCCATGATTAAGAAATTGCACTCTTTATATGATTTAAATCTATATGATTTCAGTAAATATTATTAACAAAGTAAAGACAACAAGATTATCTACCAATATTTTAGCCAAAATTCATACAGTGCGAATAAAATGAATAAATTTTAGTAAATAGATGAAATGGTAGAGGGAAAGAATACTATAATTGAAACATACCTTTAATTTTTTTCTCAAATAATTAATATTTGTTGTCTTCATTGTTAAATTTTCGATACAGAGATTATTACTGAAATGGGTATTAAAAATTTTACTTACTTTTAAAAGTATTCAGTCTGCCTTAAAATTTATTTTGCTACGATTTTCTCGTTCCAATCATGATTACCCATAAGAACAATGTAAAAAATGGTCTTTAAAAATGAGCGGAATATTTCATCATAAGTTGGAGTATTGATTTATATACGTAAAATTGTTATGATTGTGTGGTATCTTCAAATTTTGGGTAAGATATACTGGAGACAGTATTTTTTTAATATTTGAATAAATTTTGCAGTACACATTTGCTGATAGTACTTTGTTAGGAATATAAAAGAAGGAGTTATTACTTTAATTACAAAATATATAAGGTTAAACTTGAAAACGTAATTTAAATATTGATGAAGATTCAACTTCATAATAATGAACTTATACTTCACACAATTTCACTGCAGCAAATGGTCTGTCACTGTAGACAGAATTGTCGGATTCAATCCGGTAAACAAACACAGGTGATTGGTTGTGGTGTTCATCATTCTCAAACTCCGATTCAGTTCATTACTTTGCACCATCATCTCCAAACTATATTCCAACTTCAATTTACTTTGAAATACTATGTCCAATAAACCTGATAAAACGCTCTAAAACTTAAATTTTTGTAGAAAACATACAATATGTGTTTGTAATAACCGATGTAATAAGTGCCGTTATTCATTAAAAAAGACTTTATATTATATTTGCCCATTAAAAATTAACAATATTTTTTATTCATGGAAGTATAATAATCCACAAAACCGATAAAGATTGAACAAAAGAACTTGACACATAGGCATAAGCAATATTAAAATGGAGCTTGTACGACTAAATTGGCCAATCTTAACCAGTACAAATTTTGAAGGTGGCGGCAAATTTATATGTAAGGAAAAGATTTCAACTCAACCAATTCCCAACATAGACCTACGAACGTACTTTTTATTATATTAGGTAATTATTAGCACTTTATCCTTTTTTCAATATATCTTTATATTATTATAGATAGCGGCTATTCATAGTTTAGAAAATAAATAATCATAATATTATATCAGTCGTAATTATGCGTTATAGCGCAAGAAGCAGGCTTTTAGAATTCTCAAGTCTTTACACAACTGCGTTTGTTCTGCTTATGATAATGTGGTATTTTTTTATATATCGTAAGATTTCCAGGAAGCCGAAAAAAAAGAATTTAAGAAGAGCACAACATTACAAGAATAATTTTCAATACGATAACTATTGTAGTTATTAATCGATTTAGACCGAACATGCTACAGAGGTAATATTTAAATATATCTTGGAAAGGTTTGTTAGTCACTCTTAACTATTAAAACATTTCATGACAGTAGTCATTTACATTGGCGCAACATTCATTTACAACATAAATAAAACTGAGACTTTTCTTAAAATTTTAAACAAATATCCCTAATAAATGTTTAATTTTTATTGTTTAATGTTTTTAATGATTAATATTTAATATCTCTAATAAATAATCCTTAATTATTTTTCTTTAAATTTCAACGTTTCAAGGTGGTAGCCATTTACAGTTATAGAATACAATTAAATGTTTGAAACAAAGGAATTTTGTTATTTTACAAAAGAAAACTCACAATTCTCCAATAATTTGAGTATTTTACCACGAGGCCTTTCGACATTGAAGATGCCATCATCAGGTGTCTTTCAAAAGGATTTTTAGTTTTTTGCCAGTTGCTGTGAATGATATTTACAGGTATACTATTTTATAGAGTAAATGTTTAAATTATATAGGAGACGAGTTGTTATTAAAACTATCACCTTGATTTTATAATCTTCATCAGATAGATTCGAAAATTTACAGTACATTGGTCTAGATTATTTTTTTTTCAAACTCATTATCTTGGCGGAATAATTTTTGTAAACCACAATTTAGTTGTTGTTTATATTTTAAATAGATTAAGTTGAGCAGGTTTTGCAATTTTACTTAGGCCAGCGCGGCGTCTGCTCGTTTGTACGGGCAAACCGCCAGACATGCTGAGGCAGCATCGCATCTCTATTCTAAAGTTCCTTTCAAATTCGTGAACACTGTTATATCGCCAATGCTGTTACTAGCGTTTATCTTCAAGATATTTTTTCTACAATTAATGCACTTTTCATTTTATAATGATGATTTTATAAACTATGCAGAAGAAATAATTGTTACATTAAAAAAGTGTTTACTTATAGTATGCCACTTTTACGATATTAAATTCTTAAATTACTACTGTTAAGCAGCAATCGACATATTCCCACAGTTTTTGAATGAAGACCCAGGCACTCAACGTTGAAGCAATATATTCCAGTATCCATGGTTATGAGAATATTTGCATGTATCAACCCTGATTGTAGTCATGGCCCCAGGGTCCAATCCACAGTAATGGCTTCAACAAGAGACCAGCTCTACAGCTGCGGGGAGGCTGCATTATCTGTTAATACATTTTCTAATGTTTGAATAGTTTATTATTTATGGAGTAATGACTGCTTAAGACATTTATGAAATGTCCATTACAAGTTAATATGACTGACAAATGTTATAACTTTTATTTGGCATTTGTCGGGAATATATCTAGACTAAAACAGTTTGTACTCTATTCTTGTAACTGAAGCAAGAATAAGGTAGGATAAAAACCAGGTAGGATTATTTTGTGTGTATGGTAAATTACTAAATAAATACACTTGTGTTAGTATTAATGATTAAAAACCAATCTTAACTGTTTTACACAACAAAGATAAGATAAGACTTTTGTTAAATACTGAATAAAACAATCTGCTCCAGCAATCTTTTTTAGTGTAGTATTACCCTACAAATATTCAGGAGAACGAGTTTTAGATTTCAACTTCATATTAGTAACTATACTTTTAAAAGTATAGTATATATCTCTCAATTTTTATCAATGACCAGAAATAGTACTATCATAATTGATTTATTTACACAGTAAGAAAAGTGAATCAATAATAGGAAGGCTATAGGTGTTTACATTAATCACCACTTTTAATGTACCAAAGTCCCGTCCACTTTAATTCACGTAAAAATTATCAAACTTTGAAGAGCTCTCAAAGCTCTAACATAACTTCCTCGATTATCACAAGTGGCATTAACTCTTAGGAGTAGATGTGTGAGAATCAAAAACCTTTTGAGAGCGCAACCATTCGTTAAGAAGATAGTTTTAATTAAGTGATCGTCTATTTGTTTCTAGTCGTCAACTTTTGTAAATTTAACAAACTCTAAACCATCATTATTACAAAAATTCTACTAACACAAAGGTCCAGAACGCGTACATCTGACCTTGTGCCTTATAACAAGAGTGTACAATAAGAGCGACACAGCCTCCTCCATCTCGGAGGAGACATTTAATCCATCGTCACGCACTGAGAAAAAAAAAATAATTAGACAAAAAATCGTAAAAAATTAGAAGAAAGTATTACGAAAACTTTTAAGCAATTCTGAATTTAAGTAGGAACCTTAGCTATCCGGTAAAGGTAAGTTTTTTTTAATAGTGAAGGTCGAGACTATTAAATAAGTTTATTTAATTCGACGGCCAAAGTAAGGGACTTGCCTTAGTTACACATAGCCCCAAGTTTAAATATTTCTGAGAATTTCATGCATGAAACCAGTAAAACATTTATTATTTATAAATAATTGTTCTAAATTTATGTATAACTTCGAAGTATTTGAGTGTGAGTTAAACTTGTGTTTTAACCCATATAGTACAAATCCCTTACAACAAAGTGACACTTATGACTAGGTATAGTACAGGAGCAGTTAGTGAATTTTTACTATACAAACAAAACACATCCCGGAGAAACAATAGCCGCGCTCCTTTGATGAAGGGGGTTTATTTAAGGGTTAAACATACGATATAATAAGTGTTTCTCAGATCAAATGTTTTTGTATTTTCAACGTTACACGTTTAAAACTGACCTATAATCACGAAAAAGACAAAAAAGATAATAAATACTAAATCAGCTATATTCCCAAAAGGATATCTTTATATAGTTATTCAGGCAAAGTTGTCGTTATTAAATGTTTACTTTTGAGCAATGAACAGCTCAAAAACGATATGAATCTCATCGGAGTGTTTGCTTGTCCCAAGCAAGATTTAATAGAATAAAAATATTTACGTGAACAATAAACGCGTAGATAAACAAGTACCATAGGTAATAATAAAAAAATACCTGTAAGCTAAATCTTAAGAATCTTTCATTTTAACCAGTTCAATCTTTTCAGTATAAAACCGTTTTAAGAGTTATACTGAACCCGGTTTGCGCTGTATACTTATAACAGAACTCCTACCAACTAAGCAAGAATCACTTTCAGTAACTTTAATCTCTGATTGTTGTTGATTACTATTTGTATGCCTAATTGTCTGCTAACTATTCCAATCAGGCATAACAATAATACATTATGTTACGGCATATGACGTAGTGTTATGTTGTGTTATACATATGTATGGAACATCCAAGCAATGCACGATCTGCAATCCTCAATCATTCTGAATATCATAATGGATTATTCATTTCATTCATTAATAATTTCTAAGAGTATACTCTCAGAGAACAAGTAGTTGGAATGTTAAATGTTTGTACCGATATAATTTTGCTAATATCATAATATGAAAACTGGAACGTTAAGAAGGAACATGAAATACCAGAATGACTGTATATTTTACAAACTATTTATAGTAATAAAACTTCTTGCTTTCTACAATGACTTTCTGAAACTTATCTTTCACCAAAGCAACTAAATATAGTATAAACTTTAAAACATGTATGTTGTATGTTTTACAGTGACCTTTTAGGACTGCTGCAATTTCTCAGCTTCTTGTTCTCTGAGAACAGAAAAAATTAAATAATAGAGATGTGCTAGACTCTAATCTAAAGATTATTTACAACTAAGATAAGTGTGTAATGTGCAGGTGCCACACAGAAACACTTCCGCTTTCATTAACGAGACTAATGTAGACGTTACACTCAGTTAACTATACTTCATAACAAAAGAGATACTTAGAGCTGTTTGGCTAATGAGCGCCTTGCTTCAGCATGGTTTAGAGTTGCTCCGGTTTGTAATGCTTCGTTTATCTTACTAACACTTTTACTGCCGAAAACGTCATTTGACGTTGTGCATGGAATTCTTTAGACTGCCGACAACGCCTTTTGACGGCGTCGACTTTTACAGTAATAAAAATGCATTTAAATGTATTTTGACTTCGGAAGTGATAGTCATTCACTATTTCCAAGTTTTATTTCTTACTCTATGGATTATGATCTATGAAATGTTGTTGGAAGTCACCTGGAATATCGGGGAAAAGTGGTTTGTTACTAACTCGTAGCGTCGCGCTTGCGGCGGCCGGGTGTCCGTTTGTTGTCGTTCCGCTAATTCGTCGTCTGCATTCTTATTGTTTTGTTTCCTATTACTTTAGTTTACAACGATTGTTTTGTAGGTAAATATAATAAATCATGACAGCATTGAAGACAATCAAGTGCTAGAAGAATTATTCAGATTGTCAAGTGGCAGTGATGATATATTCCAATATATCAAAGATATATACTGAGTTTACTATTGATGGACTTGTTGACTTTTTTTGTACTAAAAAAGCAGAGATCAGCATAATAGTACCACAAACTTGTATCGTTGTGTTATTATAATTAAAAGTTTTATTACAGAATTTTACATTATTTTCTTTATTTTCAACTTCTGATGATTATTTTGATGATATCTCTGGAAGAAGTGGGTTAGGGCCCAACAATAAAAAAAGATTTAAACATAACTGTAGTTCAATTTTAAATATTTGTAGCTATAGTGACACTAATAAAAATACTGAATATAACAAATAATAGTGAAAAATATATTTATGGTATAGAACAGTACGTAGTGATGGTATTTTTTTTTTTTTTACAAAAAACATTACATTTTTACGTTTTAAAACAAAGACTTTTCTTTCTGTTTGAAAATATTTATGCATGAGCATTTGTGTAGAAAGAGGAAGAACTCAGCTTTGAAAAAATGTAAGCCCCATGGTTTTGTTTGAATTTTTTCAATTATATTTATTTAAAAAATCATTAAAACGGGTGGCAGTGTAGAACATTTGTCAAAATAAGCAGGCGGCAAATATTGAATCCTAAGTTAAATCCACTATACATACAATTTTGTAGGTATTATAGTAATCTTTGTAATCATATTAACAACAAAATTAAGCAAGTAATATACAGTTTCGTGAATAACAACCTTTTAATAGCTATTTAATAGCTATTACAACCTTTTAAACCTTTTAATAGTTCATTGTCCTTAGTTACATGGCTGCAATGAACATTGACTGCGGTATTAACCATTAGGTGACAAATACCACTACACGATTTGTTTATTGATATAGCGTATAGTATCACACGTAGAAGGATGAATATGAAATATATTTCACTTGCATTGCTAGTAAGGCAATTCATTAAAAATATTAATACATAAGTAATGCTCCAGCATATTTAGATATTTTAAAAATTTGTTATGGAATATTGGTATATTGAAATCGTGTCGTTATCCGTCGTCTACCCTCCTCCCGTGTATACAGTAACTAACTCCTGGTACACAGGTCCTTACAGACATGAAACTAGCTACTCTAGGGAAGTTATAGCATGACCGGTGGGATGCGCGTGAGGAGTGGAGGAGTTGAGCGCGTGGGGGCACAATCTAAAGTAGGGGAGTGAATACGGTGCTACTAACCCTACTGAGAGTTTTCGGCTCCCGGCTCGTAGTGGTGGCGGGAGCCGAATATTGTAGTGTTTGCCAACATTTCTAGACCCTTATGTTCTTACCACGGTGGTCTTTTATGATGAGCAATTTAATATAGGAGACCTTGAGAATATTTGAACATTTTTAGACTCTTTTGAAGTTACGGCGACGGACTTTTATGATGGGGAATTCAATACAGGAAATCTTGGAAATATTGGGACCGGATGTACGTGATCTTAACAATGACTATGTTCTGCCGAAATTGTGTTCATAGCTCACCCTTCTTAATGAGTTCGCAGTAGAGATTCCTGGTGGTAAGAAATGATTCTCATAAATTGGGAAAGGGTAGGAATTTATATTATTCTTGATCTCCAACGACGACAACAGTTCAGAATTGTAATTGTTACGCTTTGTTAGCCATTAAAATTCAATTTATCATATACTAACCGTGTAAGCTTCAGGATTTACGATAGTAGATACAATTATACACTACAAAATTTCCAACTGACATAGCCTAGCTGCTAAATTAAAAATTAATATAAAACTGGTTAAACTAATTTGTCAATATACACAGTAGAATAAGAAAAAACTCAGTTATATCTACCAACTTGTATCAAGTTAATTTAATGATGTATACTTAAAATAACAATAACGCCAACGATCCACACGCAATAGTTAACATAACAAAACCCCGTTGTCGATGAAAATTATTTATTGTTCTTCGAACTACACCCAAATCAAAATTGTCCAGATTACTTTTAGCATGTTTGCGTTTTCTTACTTTGTTGGGCGTACTAAAAGAATTGCCAATTGGACTTATTTTTTTTCCTCCTTCAAAATTCGTCTCAGCGTACTTTCAAAAATTCCAGTTGCCTCTACGACACGCTGTTGAACTTTCTTCAAATTTATAAGTGCGTCGGTTTCTGCTTTCCGTTTCATAAAAATGGGAAGCACTTCTCTTGCTTGGCCGTGTATAACCTTTCTACCTCCAATTTTACTTTTTACATTATGATCCATCTCAAACTTTTTACTTAAAACGTAATGAGCACAACGCAATTAATTCACAAATTGTATTACAACTCGTGAATTGGCACAAGCGAATGTTTTTTGGGCGGCACGTATAGAAGACTGGAGACCGAAGTTCACAAGGCTAAATACGGCAACAGACGGAGCCGCTCCACCCCCCACCACTTTTGTTCCGTCTTTGCCTATGGCGCATCTCGAAGTCACCGGTCATGCTATAAATTCTCTACTATACATAGGTTCCCTTTGGTCAGAGGAAGAGACTTTTGGATTGTCTGTACATCCGTCTGTGCACTAACTGTGCCATAAAGTTTCGTTGTATCTTTTGTTACTTAGTGGTGTGGTTTATCTATATTTAAGTGTTTTCATTGGTTAAAGTGTATACATTTTGAAGTTTTGATGGAAAACCTCTATCTCCATTTCCATTCTTAAATAATAAAACTCCATACACTAAACGATTAATTCTCATATTGGTCGTCATAATAAAAAATGTAATTGTAAACACTACTTAGTAAAAGGGGATACATTCTATACATTATTCAGATTCCTTTGTTCAAATTCCTTACTTGTCCTAGATATTTGAGTGGGAAACTGAGAGATGGGTGGATGGAGGGAAGCGGTACAATATCAGCCATACATGCAGACAAGGTTGGTGTTATTGGCAGGGCGTGATCGTTTTTGCAAACGAGATACGGAATAAGGATTCGCTTCTTGATGGGATAACAGGGATTTGTCACCTTTCAGCTTTAGCTGTGTGAACGTGACAAGACTATATTTACTAGCAATAAGAATAATTTGTTCACATACTTAATAGAACACAAAGGTTTTCTGTGTATGTTAAAACACAAGTATAAAATGTAATATTGTAGAAGAGCAACAGAAAAAAACTGTTTACACTAGGACTAGAGCATGAATTTAAATGAAAACCAATTACATCCTTGTAACAGTTTTTAAATTATTCCTCCTAAAAAAAAACGTTATAATCGAGACATGGGTATCACGAGAGCCTCGTGGAGATTGTAGTAAGCCTATCCGATTAAGGATGCATTAAAATAATTTTTGAAACTGTTCACATTCGTGTGAATTTTGATTACATTTGAAAGTTAATTGTGGAGTTGAAGACCAAAATAAAAAAAAATCAGTTTTGAAAAGGTTAGGTCTGAAACTGTCTGAAATTAGGTCATTTCCTTGCCGTGTGTTATGATCATAGATTTAATCATAATCATAATGAGGAAAAAGACTGTTATTTTGAAAAACAACCATTGTCTAATGTAATATAAGAAGGAAGACAAGGTTACAATCCCACTAGATTAAAAACGCTCTCTACTTCTATCATCTTATCTTATTTCTCAGATGACTCTTAACACTCTCTTTTGAAGAGGGAATACTCTATTAAAATGATACCACTATAAAATCCCCAAAATATTGTTCTGTACCTCAACTTTGACTCAAATAAGACTAAGTAATCCAGTTTAAGAAACTTGTTCGGAGGAAAATGTAGAAAGGTACCTCAGGTGAATGTAGTTCAATGTAACTCCTTCGATAATGTGTTTATATGGATTGCAGGTGCAAATGAAGATAGACCCCTAAGAAACTTACAGAACAATTGCTATTTATTGGATTAGCACCAACTATATAAATATTAGGAACAATTTGGTAAAGTGTTGGAATAAAATTCCGCGACGTACGTTTTATAAAAGTTCAAGAACAGATTATTAGTGCATAACCAGTACAAAATCATAGATAATATGGTTGTATACTGCTCTAATAGAGTATTAAAAGTAATAATTATTTAGAAAAAGACTAATGTCATCCGCGAAAAGATAAAAAGCATGTTTTAGAGTTCTGTTGAAATGGCTTTTGATATGTTTTATAAGATCATTAATACATATGAGTAAACGTAGGTGTCCAAGGATAACTACCAGAGGCACTCCGTTATTAATAAAATAAAAATACAAAAAAACTGCTGGTAATTAATCATTACGGATTTCAATACATTGAATGTGCCCAGCAATTAAGATTTAACCAATGTAGTACAAATCCTTGAAATCCGTTATTTTTCAGGTTTATGAAGAAGTATATGGTGATCTACAACATCAAATGTCCTGCCTCGGTTACAAAAAAGGCCTAGGGTAGGCTCTTTAGACTCAAATTTCCAAGAAATCTTAAATTCTTCGATGAATGATTTGTTCAAATATTTGGATTATAGCTATTGGTTTAAAGCATCAGAATCTAACTTTTTACTAAATGTATGATTTTTGTTACCTTAGAAGAGATGAAAACCCAACTCTTCTAAAAAAAGAGAACTTGAAAATACCATTTCATATGTTATTGACGTGACAGCGTCTTAAAATTAGGTTGCGGCTCGGAGTCACTCATGAAAAAGTGTAACGCCCGGTAACGTTACGATGCCCGTCCAGTGGGTCCGCCGCACGGGATAAAGCAGATAACTATGTTTATTCGTGAAAATGTGGAGTGCTTAGATTCGTCATTTACAACAAACTACAACAATAAAGGTAAATAATTGTACACTGATATTTCATTATCGTAAACTATGATTGATTGATTAATTGTTAGATTGACACAAAAGTTGAGAAACTGAGTTTATAGGTTATGTCATACTATTGACAAATGTTGATAGTGTTAAGTAAATTATTAGTTTAAATCACTCTGCAATCAATCGTAATTCAGTCGATTGAGAAGAAACAGCGCGTATTGCTAGTCAAACATTTAAAATAACAAATTATAACCTCTAACCTGTCATAACAGTGCGACCAAACAAAGGAACTAAACCGACCAATCACCACGCGCGAAGTTAGAATTTAACTATGTTTAGCAAGAATTTCAAATTCCAATTTTAGTAAATGTTTTATTCAACTTTACCATTTACAATAACAAATTTTAATTAATTTCAAATTATGTACAATGTTTTAGTAAACAAAATATATTTCTATAGTTAAAATTTGTGCAATTATTATTTTCATTCAATTCCTTGTTCCTATTGTGCAATTTAATAATATTCATATCAATAAATATTCTACCGAGAAAAAGACGTTTGTCACGTAAAATCTTCGCCCGTAAAACCGACTTTACAGGCAACCATAATTTTTTTTTAATGAAAGAAATGTTTGTGCGGTTTCAAAGCAAAGTGGCTTCAACAGGGTTACTGCTATTATAAAAAGATTGCTAGGCCTGTCTGGATTTACTTCCAACGATATTATTACAGGGGACGGCCCTTTAGAATCCTGTAGTAAGCCTTGAGGTTAAGAGACAGCAACGGTGCAATGTATAGGCATCCTGCAGCAGCCGCCAGCGCGCCATCACCTTCCACTCAGCCGCCGTGGCCTCCGAGTAACGGCCAGAACTTTTATTTATAATAGCAGTATAAGATTATAATACAGAAACTGAGAGATTAATGAGGGGTGGTTCAACATCAGCCATATATGTAGACAAGGATGGTGTTATTGGCAGGGCGTGATTGTTTTTGCAAAAGAGATACGGAATAAGGATTCGCTTCTTGGTGGGAATAACAGTGATTGTCACCTTCCAGCTTTAGCTGTATGAATGTGACATGACTGTATTTAATATAGAAACTAGGAGAGGAGTGCGGGGCGGTACAATATCATGCCACACATGCAGACACGGTGGTGTTATTGGCAAGGCGTGATCGTTTTTGCAAACGAGATACGGAATAAGGATTCGCTTCTTGGTGGGAATCAGTGATTGTCACCTTCCAGCTTTAGCTGTATGAATGTGACATGACTGTATTTAATATAGAAACTAGGAGAGGAGTGCGGGGCGGTACAATATCAGCCACACATACAGACACGGTGGTGTTATTGGCAAGGCGTGATCGTTTTTGCAAACGAGATACGGAATAAGGATTCGCTTCTTGGTGGGAATAACAGTGATTGTCACCCTACAGCTTTAGCTGTATGAATGTGACATGACTGTATTTAATATAGAAACTAGGAGAGGAGTGCGGGGCGGTACAATATCTGCCACATATGTAGACAAGGATGGTGTTATTGGCAAAGGCGTGATCGTTTTTTGCAAACGAGATACGGAATAAGGATTCGCTTCTTGGTGGGTAATAACAGTGATTGTCACCCTACAGCTTTAGCTGTATGAATGTGACATGACTGTATTTAATATAGAAAACTAGGAGAGGAGTGCGGGGCGGTACAATATCTGCCACATATGTAGACAAGGATGGTGTTATTGGCAGGGCGTGATCGTTTTTGCAAACGAGATACGGAATAAGGATTCGCTTCTTGGTTGGGAATAACAGTGATTGTCACCCTACAGCTTTAGCTGTATGAATGTGACATGACTGTATTTAATATAGAAAATAGGAGAGGAGTGCGGGGCGGTACAATATCAGCCACATATGCAGACACCTTTTGGTGTTTATTGGCAAGGCGTGATCGTTTTTTTGCAAACGAGATACGGAATAAGGATTCGCTTCTTGATGGGAATAACAGGGATTTGTCACCTTACAGCTTTAGCTGTATGAACGTGGACAAAACTACGGTAGCACATAAAATGCATTTCCAATAACAGTAACCATTCACGTTTTAAATTTATACAATATTTAGTTGCTTTGATTAAATGTATGTTTATTTTAGAAACATAAACGTCGAATGTTTTCTTACCCGTCTATAAAATTCTTTATTTGTTGTGATATTTTCATATTTTCCTACTCTTGTATGACAATGCCAAATTCAATAAATTCAAACATATCAAAAATTTTCAACTACGCCTTGTCTGAAAATACAACTCCACAGACTATAATAAACTGAAGTCCATTGTAATATTCCTAATGATTGAGGGTTTGCAGAACAGGCGTTGATTAGATGTTGCATACATATGCATAACACTACGTAACGTGTCATAACATAATGTATTATTGTATGTATTATTAGATTGCAATTGTTTGCAGACAGTTACGCATATAAATAGTAATATAAATTTACAGATTACAGTACTGAACGTAATTGTCAGTTAGTTGTTAGGAGTTCTTTTATAAGAATACAGCACAACCGGACGTAGTATAATTCGCAAAAAAAAGTGTTATATTGAAAGTTTGTTAATACATAAAAGTATTTTTATCATTACCCATGGTACTTATTTATGCACGAATTCAATATAAACGTACAAATTTGTCTTAAACTAAATTTATGCGTGGGACGTTCGAGCTAGGAAACCAGTAAATAAAAATCCTAGATATCTGAAAAAGCAGTATTTTGGAAAGTGCAATTTAAAATTTAACACCAGGTATTGATGTATGAAAAACTCTATTAGGATTTCTTTCGTTCAAAATTCCTTATGTAATAAGTATCTGAGGAGTTCTGACAAAATGAATGAAGTTACAGTCTGACTATGACTGAACAGCTGAATGTCACACTATAAGTTTAGTGTAACATGAGCAGAGAAACGCAATAAGATACTCCAGGTGAGTCCTAACTGTAGTTAATATTTCAGAGTTCCGACAGAATGAATGAAGTTACAGTCTGGACTATGACTGAACAGCTGAATGTCACACTATAAGTTTAGTGTAACATGAGCAGAGAACGCAATAAGATACTCCAGGTGAGTCCCTAACTGTAGTAAATATTTCAGAGTTCCGACAGAATGAATGAAGTTACAGTCTGACTATGACTGAACAGCTGAATGTCACACTATAAGTTTAGTGTAACATGAGCAGAGAACGCAATAAGATACTCCAGGTGAGTCCTAACTGTAGTAATATTTCAGAGTTCCGACAGAATGAATGAAGTTACAGTCTGACTATGACTGAACAGCTGAATGTCACACTAAAAGTTTAGTGTAACATGAGCAGAGAACGCAATAAGATACTCCAGGTGAGTCCTAACTGTAGTAATATTTCAGAGTTCTTTTCACCTCAAGTTGTAGAGCTCACTTCAGAAGGCGCGTATCTCTCCTGGAAGAAATAACCATGATGGGATTGTACATGATCTCCAGCATTATCTAAGAATTCTACATCTGGAATATACTTTTAACCGTGTATGTTACAGATAATGTGCTCCCCCCACCCCCCCCCCCCCCCACCCCCCCCCCCCCCCACCCCCCCCCCCCCCCACCCCCCCCCCCCCCCACCCCCCCCCCCCCCCACCCCCCCCCCCCATTCTCCCTCACCGGACCCAACAAATCACCGATTTTACCGAAAAACACCGATTTTCACACCCAAAATCACCGATTTTACAGAAAAACACAGGTTTTTGACACCCCAAATCACCCCAAAACACTAGGATAAGAGTGTGAGCAGGGAATTTCTCCCGCACATGAGGGAATTTCTCCCACACACCACTATTTTTTGATCACGTGATACATGGGCGCCGCCATCTTGGATCACGTGACCCCCTCTCGACCAATCAGAGCGCGGGGCTCGATGCGGGCGAGGTCTACTTACTATCTTCTAACCTAAGTGCAGTGCAAATTACAAATAAATTAATAATTATACTAGCTCAAAAAACAAAATGAACGATGTTATTCTTAACAATAGAGGAAAAAACACTTTCACCTTAAAATAAATAACATGCACAACATCTTAAAAATTATATAAGAATTAAATTGACAGAGCAAAATGAAACACTTTTTAAACAAATAATATCTAGATTGGTTACATAAATAACATACAAAAAATCCTACAAATAATCCAAAAACTTTACTTATTGGTAAACATACTAAGAAATAAACAGATTATTAGTCTTTCGAGTAAAAGTCTCAAACTAAAGGTTTTAATTTTCCAATAAAATCTTTTGCACTTCCTAAATGTAAATCAATATAAGAATTGTTATTATTAATAAATCTAAAACTCCTAAACAAAGAAAAATAATAATGGCTGATTGTGTTACATCTAGGAATAAAAAACAATAGTTTGGACCTTGAATGAAACTTAGGGACATAAAAGTTTATATTTTTAAGTAAATGTGAACTATCAATCAGGTTATTTAGTAATTTAAACAAAAAAGATAGATTAAAAATTAGTCTTCTTGCTGTAAGGTTTTGAAAATTAAATAAATGTCTTAAAAGAATCAGTGGAGAAATATCTGTCTCAATATGTGTTGTGTTTTTTTAAATACAAATATCTTAAAAATGTATTTTTAATAATTTCAACGGACTGAATATTTGTTAATGTATAGGGTTCCCAAATAATTGAACAGTATTCTAATCCACTTCTAACAAAAGAAAGATATAAGGATTTGATTGCATTAATGGATGAAAAATATTTTGCATTCCTCATAACAAAACCTAGCATTTTGTAAGCCTTACTGATGGTAACGTCTAAATGTTTATCGAACTTAAACAGAAGAATCAAACATAACTCCTAGATCTTTAATTTCTTTCAGATTTTCCGGTTTATACCCATTTATAAAATAATTAAAAGTTCTACCCTTTTTTGATCTGGAATAAGTCATGCAGAAACATTTTTTTACATTTAAATGTAACCTATTACAGTTACACCATTCAAAAAGGCTATCCAGAGATTCTTGCAAGAGTTTAGAATCATATTCATTGTAAATTGGTCTGTATAGTTTTTAGATCATCAGCATAAAGAAGCCGTTTCGAATTCTGTAACTTTTCTGGAAGGTCATTGATAAAAACCATGAATAAAAGCGGTCCCAGGTTATACCCTTGAGGCACACCTGAAGCACTTAAATATTGTTTTGATTTTAAATTTGATATTGATACGTATTGTAATTTATTTTTGAGGTAAGACTCAATAAAAAAGTACAAACCCATTGTTAAATTCGAACTTTAACAGCTTCCTTAAAAGAGAATCGTGATTGACCATATCAAAAGTTTTGGCAAAGTCCGTATATATTACATCTACCCTTCCATCATTGTCTAATTCAGCAGAAATATCCAAGTAAAACTCCATTAAATTTGAAACAAACTGAGCGACGTGGGAGAAACCCATGCTGCTGAGCTGACAGTCTACATTTAATATATATATATAACTTATATATATATATATATACTTTTTGTGATTCAATGTTTATTGAAATTATATTATATATATATATATATATATATATATTATATATATATATATATATATATATATATATAAGTAGATAGTAATATGGGGTTTCTAGCTCACTTTTGGAGCCAACAGTAAATCAATGGAAAATACTGTTTAAAGGACAATAAACGAATCTGTAAAATCAAACAGTAACTCACGAATGAAAAATTACCGAATCTATAGCTGTTTGCTTCTACGTTCTTAAGCTGTTTTAATGTAAAATCTCCTTAGAATCAATGTAAAATATATTAGAAATGTTGTCAAATCTGCTACGAATAAACGAAAAATCTTCGAAATCTTAATAAAATTTAATCAATTTAAAAGTTTTTTACTAAAAACATACTTTAATAAAAAAACTTTTCTACTAAATGGCAAACATGAACTCACCAAGCTCTCTAAAATTTCTAGCGTTTAAACAGTGCAACAAAGATGAATTGAACGAATTACGAAAACATTTTATAGAACAGTTGATACCGTCTTCGATACTTTCCTTAAATGATACAGAATTCATTGAACTTGTGGAGTCTTTTGCAGAAAGAACGTATGATGGAGGGCTGGTGTTTTTCATCGTAAAGCACGAAATGTATTGGATTGTTTATTTAACTTAATTACGAAAGATATTGAAAAGAAATTAAAAAAGAAACAAACAGAGAGTTTTCATCGATATTTTATGGAATTTTTTCAATATTGTACGTTTTTCGAATATAATCAAGACTTAATTGTTGAATTCCTTAGGATTTTTTTTGAGAATCAAGATTTATCAACAAAATTCATTAAAGAGCACTATAAGATTTTTCTTATAAAATATCACTATATTTTGAGTGAAACAAAAGGTATTACTATAGATAATATTCCATGTGATTCTGATGAAGAGAGACACAAACTATGGTTATCAAAAAAGTACTATGAATTGGGGAACGAATGATAATCTTCTATTCTACAAAATTGATAGTAACACAGTCTTTATCTTTAATAGTCTTCTTTCCAGTAACAACCAAGTGTAATTTATCATGTTTATTCAATTCTTTAATCTTTTTTCATCCAAAACAGTCAAAAGTCTGTTTCGGTAATTGTACTTTATAATCTTCCAACTCGGCAATTATTGTAAACCCGAATTTATCTTTTATTTTTCTCCAAATTCATCATTTTCTACTTCTTATTTTCTTCTAATTCATTCAACTTCTTATATTCTTTAAACTTGAATTCACCAACCGCGTTCAACTCTTTCAAGAACTCCATTTAGATAGAAAAAATTTAAAGACAGAAAAAATGAAATTTGCTAACAATCACTCGAGAAGTCGAGGGAATTGCCAACATCTTCATTGTTTGACGAGGTTCATTATTTATCTTTTCCAAGTGTACTATAAAATCATCGAGGATTTCTGGCTTAAAATCGTAGACAAATTCAACATCCAGATAATAAAAAAATACAGGTAATATCTTTTCATAATAAACGTGTGTATCGATACCTACAAACCTAATGTATTCTTTGAAAAGGAAAATAATTTTTTCAATGGTTCTAAGAGATAAGTAAAAATTGTTATTCTGTTTTCTAAATTCTGTAACAACTTGTGTTTGCTTCTTGTCTCCATATTGTAGTTTTCTAAGCAGGTTATTCAAATGTGTTAATTTATTTCGAAATTTCTTAGGTTTAGGTCTTTCGTACAAAATTAAATTACAACCTCTACAAACTAAATATCTTTTATCAATAATTTCTCCTCTATTATAACACTTGTAACAGTTGGCATTATACTCTTCCATTTAAACAAAAAGATTTTTTGTTATAAATGGAGATTATGGAACTAACTCTTCCGAGATATAAAGATATAAGATTTTTAGCACAATTATTTGTGTTTACATTTCTACAACAGAGATAAAAAGAAATGATTTTATTTTATTATTCAACTATTTAGGATATTTTGTCTATGATTACAAAGACTTATTATTCCGGAAGAAATCGAGATTTTTCATCAGCGAAAGAGTATATTTTTGAAGTTTTAGAAGGAATGAAAGAGAATAATATAAACATCATCAATTATTGTTAAAGACAAAATGAATAATTGTGTCTGGTGTAGTGTTCTTAGTTTGCGTGTTTGCGCTATGGGGAATCACATCACATTCAACTTCTACGGTGTCTATTGTTTAGAGACTTGGCCCTACACTGCTACTGTCCAACCAAGTTAATGGCTAGGAGCTGTAATTCGGGTCTTAGACTCTGGATTTTTTTTGTTCCCAAGTCTCAATTTTCTTTGGTAACTACTATGTAGAAGTTGATGGAGAGATACAATTAGGGAATTTATGTCGGGTGTTTTGTAAGTGTAATGTTGTATTAAATGAACGATGTGAATGATGAATGTAATGAACGAATTAAGGAAAAGAAGGAATTAAGGAATGAAGTTGAAAGGTGAGGAAGCAAATGGCGCGCCAACCACAGTTGTCATTACTCGGCTTGTTCTATAGTCATTACACTATGGCCACTCGCCACTTGTCCCCAACCACTGAACGACAACCATGTCTTCCTCAATAAAAAGCGCGCCTGAAGCTCTAGGATTTGAACCCAGAACCTCAGGCTTAGAAGGCAAGCGTCTTACCAACTGAGCTACGGAGAGTCTCGAAGTCTATAAGCAAAATCTCTGCTATATAAGTTGTTCTCACTTTTACAATTAGGAGTGCTAGTTTACAAGTTTATTAATAATTTTATATTTCAAAAACCACTCAACCGATTTTAATGAAATTTGGTACACATATAGTAAATACTTAACTCTTTCGACTTAACTTATCCATAAGGGTGAAATCATCCCCTGTTTCTTAATATTCATAAAAAAATAAAAAATATTATCAGAAAAATCTGAAACTTCAAAAACACTATTGGAGCTTTTTTGATGAAATTTGGTATATAGGATCAGTGAATATTGAAGTATTTTTTAAAATCATTACTTCCGGTCCATGACCTTGAAATAGTTTTTTCCTAATATCATCCCTATTTTTCAAAATTTATTAATGCAATTTAAAAATGTATACTTTTATCAATGTCTTTAACAATTCTGTAAAGTTTTAAAACTATCCGATGAATAATATTGAAAATAACGCGATTTTTACTGAATTTCTCTAATATCGGTTCTTAATCACATCATAGGCTAAACATTTCTCAGAAACCACAACAACATAACAAATCGCGTTTGTAACAGCATTTTGAAAATCCGTATTGATAATTATATCGTTCTTTGAACCAGAAATATTTGTCAAACTCTTTGTTGTATCAATGACATAAATAGGTCTATTCGCTAAAAATTCTTTAGGATTGTAATACATTTCCTTATTATTACAGTAAACTTTCTTAAAATCTTGATAAATCTGATGCATGATTCTGAAAAGACCTCCTGAAATGTTTAAATTTTGTAATTCATCTGGATAATAAGAACCGTTCAATTTTACTATGGCATTTTTTACATTCAAACTATCAAACTTTGAAGGATTTTTTCTAGATTATTCTGTGGTATCTGTTTGAAAACCTATAATAACGAACTTGGGATTGAAGATATTTCTATAAATATTTGTAATATCGAACGAATAAATTGTTCCAGTAATACCTTTTTGTTCAATACATTGCCAATCTAGAAAATTAATCATAATGTTTTGACTTTTTGTAATTTCATCAATCAACCTAATTTTACTCGTGGTTTTATAATCAATCATTGGAACTCTAATAAAAAAATCTGTAACTGTTATTTTTCCATCAACAGGCATAACATTTCCAGTTTGCAGTCTTCAGAGTCACATCATCGTCTTCTGCTCTTATAAAACTTATATAAAATCCTCCTTTATAGATCGGAATATTAACATTTTCAAAAAATCCTAATCCAAAATGAGATAAATTTCCAACTGCTTCAAAAACACCAAATTTAAAATCTGATTCAATGGCATTAGAAGTTTGAGAAATAACACCACTTTTTGAATAACAAACGGTTCCTTTAATAGTGCTTAATTGGCCACAGTTTTCGACTTCTTCTATCAATTTATTGTGTTTTCTTACTTTCAATCTTAGAAAATAAAAATGATATAAAATTATCGATTAATCTAACATTATCAGTTCCAAGATATGCTTGACCATCTTGTTTTTGTTAAGTTCCAGAAATATAAAACTGGAAGTTAGACGAGCAAAAATTATCTCCAAAATCAATATTAAACTCAGTTTCTTTTATTCGGTTCATCCAAATGTTGTTTACTAATTGGATAGAAATTTTTAAACTCCGCCCTTTCAATATCGCCTGAATACTTTTTGTAGTCCACCATTTAATAAGAGAAAATTTAGAAATTTTAAACATCATGTATAAGAAAGATATCATTTTTTCATCGATCTAATGTACGTTTTTATAAGAAAAGATATAAATTTTAGTAAAATAATTATAAAGATTAGAGTCAATTTATTACTGATCAACTTCGTCATATTCGGGATTCTCTTCCTTAAATTTTGCGATCTCGGTCACATATTTCAATAAAATTTGCACAGGATAGTAACCGCTATCTATAATATTGTCACAATCTACTATATCTTTATTTTCATCCAAAAACTTTATACTCAAGTGTTGATAGAGACAAAGAACAGACATATTATCTTTTAATTGATAATGTATATATTCTTGAATGAACTCTGATGATAAAGTTTGATATTTAGCAATGTTATAACCCATTCAATTTGTTCACGTATACTCTCATCATATCTTCGGATAATTCATATTTTTGAGAAATATCATCCCAATGTTCTTTTTTCAAATCTCTTTCGCGTTGCATTATAAAAAGATCGAAAACACTGTAATGTCCCACCATCTCTATTTATTAGGAAAAACTTTCAAAATCAAGTTTTTATAAATTGGCTCTTTTTAGCGTTACATTCAGCACATTTTTCCAGAAACTCTTTTAACTCCATTGATATTTGCATAGTACTTATATCATTTGTTTCAGTTTTTTGCCTTACACCTCACACAATATATGAGCGCCATTTATTTAGAGAAAATTTATCATGCATAAAGCCCTGCGAATGTACCTACCTCATCAATTCTATAATCAAGTTCTTCATGGAACTTATTAATTTGTTTTTCTAATTTTTGGAATTTATCAGCGTATGAATCACTGTATTGAACAAAATTTATGAGCATAAAGTTTTCTTCTAGTTTATTTAATTTATCAAGATGTAAAGAATGATTAGCAACTATTTTTTCAACAACTTCTAGTTTTTCCAAGGTTTTCATCAATATCATCTTTTAAACGTGTATTAAAAATTTTTCCAAAAAGTTTGTTAATTTTCCTAAAAGATCGGTTTTATATAGATTGAAATTTTCCTCATAGTTTGTTAATTTTGCATTAATTTCATCACAATTTTCTATAGATCTTTTATTTCTAGCTTCTAACTTTTCATAGACTTCTGTTGTAAAATCTTTAACATGCTGTTTATGATTCTCATAATTTTGTTTTAGTTCATTAAACATTTTAATATGATCTTCGAATTGATCTTTTACAATAACATCAAACGGATTAAATTCCCTTACTAACGCTGCTAAGTCTTTTTCCTTTAAAATCTAAGGCATTTTTAACATTCGGATCATGCAAATCAACAATATCGATCTTTTCTGATAATTTTAGAGGTTTTAAAATTTGTTCTTTAACAACAACATCATGTTTTGTCAATACCAGGTCGAACACCGACAATTCTTTTTTTATTAGCCAAACTAACATAATTCTTTTCAACTTTGATCGCTTCAGTAATTTTATCAGCTTTTTCGATACGAGACATTAAATTAGTAAATAATTTTTCTACACCAACATTACATTCTTTTTTTCAATGTTTTTATTTTATCAGCAACTTCATTTGAACTCATGAAATTTGCAAGTTTGTTATCATATTTCTGCTTTAAAACCTTCAATCTCGACAGCAAACATATCTGAATCTGGAAGATTTTGTAATAAGTTTTCTAACTTGTTATCAAACTCATTTCTCAAACTATCAAAATTCAAACTATTATCTACATTTTGAATACTTTCTGTTTTAATTTGTGTACCAAATACATCAAAAATAATTTTGTGAATCCATATTTATTAAGTAATAATTTGTTAACAACTTCTTTAAAATCTTTACCATCAGTCAACTCATTCAAAACAAAAACACATAAATGACTACAAATTGGGGGATCTTTATAGTCTTGAATTTGAGAATCATTATAATAAAGGTTTGATTTTTTCAAATATTGGATCAAATTCCCTCGGTGGTTTGTCCTCAATTCTTCCATACGAATCAAAATAATACGCAATCTTATCACTTTTATAATAGCAAATCCAATGCGTTCCACTTCCCATAATCGAGTCTAAATTCACAATTCCACATTCAAATTTCTTAACTTTTTCAGGTAATGTATCTCTCATGAAGATTCCTCTAAAATGTTTAATATTTTTGCAGATTTCTTCCAATTCTCCCCCCGAATGTTAATGGTTTGATTTCAATTTTTTTTCATGTCTGATTCCACGTACTTCAAAAGTTTTTTCATCTAATCCAGATCCTGTAACATCTTCCAACTCTTTATCTAACCAATTTAAAATGTTTCGAACAATAGGAATCACGTCTTTTTTAACGATTGGAGCAGCTTTACGAATATAAGGAACAACATTCTTAACAACTAGAATATTTTCTCCAAAATCTAATAAATCTTTCAAAAGTCCACCATTTTTAAGCTCTTTCAACTGATTATAAGAAAATTCTATTCTAATTCCTTTATCGTTTTTCTTGTGTTTTTTCGAGTTTATTGTATTGTCCTAATTCGTTAAAAATATTTTATCTTCGCCATTTTTTAGTTGATCTATTTTAAATTGAATACTAACGGGTTTTTTTTTCTTAAAAGCGGATTTTATTTTTTCTTTCTGATTTTTGCTGAAGTTTACGTTCACCTCCATTTATATAGTTAAAATTTCAAGTTCTCTTCGATTCCCATTCCTAGTTTTCTCTTAAAAACATTGCTCCAGCTGTTGGAAGTGCAACAAATCTTTCCCATAAACTAGCATCTTTTGATAAAAATCTATACATTGCTTTATCTTGCAAAACTTTATCTGCTATATGTCTGGAATTTTTGTCTCTATGTTTTGCATAAAAAACATCGTGTTCCATAGCAGCTTGATCTAATTTATTCACACCAGGATCTCCTCTTCTTCGTCTTTTTTTCGAGTTTTGTGCCAGGCCCTAGATACTGATAAGTTGGTACGTGTAATTCAAAAGGTAAATTGTTCATAAAATCATTCAAAAGTCCACTACCCTCTATTATAGATGAACTTATTGCCGGCAAAATTCGTTTTAAGGGGGTTCGGTGTGCCCTATCCTTCCCATGTTAATTTGGCCAATTGTATGTACCTTTTTCTCAGAAACCTTTAAAGCTATCATCATCAAACTTTAGGACACTACTATTTTAGACCTTTGTTAACATTTAGAGCGGAACAGAAGTTAAAAAAAGAAGTTTTTATTTAATTTGTTGTAAATAAAAAATTTATTAATTTTTTGTAAAATAATTTATAATTATAATTTTTTTAATAAAAATTTAAAATAGATTTTTATAATGTCTTCCTTTAGCTTTAAAGGTTTCTGAGAAAAAGGTACATAAAATTAACATGGGAAAAGATAGGGCATACCGAACCCCTTTAAATATTTAATTCCATCAGGGTTTTCAATCATTTCCATCAAGTTTGTTTGAAATAAAATCTTTAATCGCTTTCTTTTTCGTTCAAAAAATTGTTATCAACATGAAACGTGGAACGTAAAACAACGTGAACGTGGAACGTGAAAACGTAAACGTGGAACGTGAAAACGTAAACGTGGAACGTAAAAACGTGAACAGATTTACCGTTTTTCAGTTGTTTTCATAATGTAAATAAAAAAGTAAAGATAATGTAAAAATAATTGTAACAAATATTTTTTATCAAGTAGATTTGTCAGACCACTAAGCAGCATTTATATTAGAAAATGTATTTAAATATTTACCATTTTTTAGGCTTCAAAGTTAGATTAATAGTTAAAAATCCATAGTCTTCTTTCCAAATTTTAACACATAATTCATTAAAGTGGTTAAAACTCATATCAGATCCCACATAATTGTTGTAAACTTTTCTCGAATAGTGATCATCTTGCTTAAAAAAAACACACAACATATTCAAACTATTTCTTATAACTTGTTTATCAACCTTTGAAAAGCATTGGGAAAGATAGATACAAGATATGTTTTTGTGACGAGACATTACGAAATATTCCTTAATAACGTCCTGATTTTCCAAAATACAATCATCAAAAACGATTAACGAATTTGATTTACATTCGCTTAATGGAACTATGTCCTCAAAAGCATTATAAAAATGTGATATTTCTTTGCTTAAGTTCTTTTTCAATATTTTTGAATCTTTGTTGTAATTTTTTGTATGCGTCTTGTTCTAAAGATTTACTAAAAACATATAAATTTGAATAGGGGATTAATCTATTGTAGATGAAATTCAATAATAAAGTTGTTTTTCCACAGCCACTTGAACCAACAATTAATAATCTAATAGGTTGATCTTTCTTATTTTCTTCAAACGTTTGAAGTTTTATCTGATCTTTGTGCTTTAAAAATTTCTCCATTTAAATAACGAAAATGAAGCTGTTCAAGTTGACTTCAGAAAGCTCTAAATTAGTTTTAAACTTGGAACATCCTATACACTTAGAGGAAGAATCAAATTATTTTATCGGTTTAAGCGGTTTTTATTCTGACAATTTTGTAATAAATATTAGTGAAAGTTCTCCTTATTGTATAGGATAGTGAGAAGAACATAACAAAATACTATGGTTTAAACAAAGGATATTATACCTTCGATCAAATAAAAAATTCCTTTAAAAATTATCTGAAAACATTCAAACAATCAGATAAATCTTTTAAACTTTGCCGAAAACAAGTTTGAAATGCAAAAAAATATATCTCTCTAATAAAATTCAAAAAAATCACCAGTAAGAATAATGTTTTCTGCAATTATAGTAGATTTATTAGGGTTTGGTCAAGAAACTGTTGAGCCAAATCAGGTATATTTAGGGAATAAAACGCCAAAATTTAGACCGTTCGATGTAAGTGCACTGCAATCACGTTGAACCTAGTTTTGAAAATCGTACCGAACATTTACACAAAGAATCTGAAATTTTGTACACATTTTTCCCAAATGTTGCTTATGAATCAAAAATCAGTGAAAAACCGATGAAATCGATTATATTCCAATTAGAAAAAATATTAAAAGAATTCAAAAAATCGTTCTAACTATACAAGACTCTGAGGGAAATTTATTGAATAATGAGAGTAAAACAACAATATATTTTAAGATTGCAAGTAACTAGTTAATTTTTTTCTATCTAAATGGAGTCAGATGTAGACCTACTTACATTCAATAATGAAGACATTGTAATGATTGTAGACGAAAACAATGTAATCTGGTTTAAGGCTAAATATTTTTGTGAAATATTAGGTTATGAAAAAACAAAAAAACGCAATTAAATTAAATGTTGATGATGATGACAAAAATTCAATATTTTTACTTAAAAAACAAGGGGCTATTCGAATGGCCCCTTAACAATCTTCATCCTGGCACTGTTTTTATCAATGAATCTGGACTTTATTCTTTAATTTTGAGATCACATAAAAAAGAGGCAAAAATGTTCAAAAATTGGGTTACAAAAGTAGTTTTGCCAAGTATTCGTAAATTTGGTGAGTACAAACTTAAAACAAGATTAAATATTTAGAGGTCGAAGTTTAAACACTTGCAAATTAAAGATGAAATCAAAACGGAAATAATTGCAAAACAAAGTGTAAAAATTGACTTAATGAAACCAGACCTTGTTTGTAAAGATTTTGATAAGAAAAAACACCATGTTTTTGTATTAATTTAAAAGAATCACATGTGGGAATATCCTTATTACGTTATCAGAGCTCAAAAAAGAGAAATACCAAAAAGATTGAAAGAACTTTAAATTGATTACCCAGAAATGGAAATTTTATTAAGATATGGAGATCCAAATAGTATAAATCTTTATAATCAAATGAAAGAATCTTTGAATATTTTATACAACGGAAATCATTTTATCACAAATATGACAGAATCTCGACTGATTTATAAGATATCAAAATTGCACGATGAAAAATGTTTCTAAATTTTACCAAAAAACTCATGATTTATTATATTTCATTTGTAAATGTTTAGCATACGAGGTAACTAGGTAACCATTGTAGAATTTTTTTTTTCATATTCACAAGGCGTTTCGTTTTTATAACTTTTCGCTGAAAATTCTTTTAGCACAATCTTTGCAAAAAGCATCTTTTCTATCTTTACTATACTGCCAGTTATTAAATTCAGAAATATTTTTAATTTCTTTAAAAAAGTAACACTTTTTCTCTTCTAAAGTTAATTTGTCCATTTTATCATATAATTCTCTTTCATATATTTCATCATGATCCTTACAATAACAGTACAATCCGTCCTTTTCTATTCTCTTCCTTATAAAATTCTTGACACTTTGTACATTTCTTTTGAGACTACATTTAAATAGAAAAAATTATTACACGATGAAAATATTACTAAATTTTATTATAACTCTTGACTTATGATATTTTTGTTTTGTAAATGTTTAGCATAACTAGGTAACCATTGTAGAACTCTTCCACATTCGCAATGAGTCGGTTTATTTTGACTTTCTCGGAAAAATTCTTCTGGCACAATCCTTACAAAAAGCTTGTTTTTTATCTTTACTATAATGCCAGTTGTGAAATTCTGAAATATTCTTAATTTCTTTACAAATACAACATTCTTTCTCTTCTCAAGTTAATTTTTTCTATTTTTTCGTATAATTCTCTCTCATATTTACTACGACAATCCTTACACATAGACCCTAATCCTTCTTTTTTATTCTTATTTTTATAAAAAGCTTCAAAATCATTAAATTCTTGACACTTTGTACATTTCTTTTGAGACTCCATTTATATAGAAAAAATTATAGGTTTGACTTCCTCAATTCATATTCATAAAACTTTCCGGTTATTTCTTCATTATTTAAATCTTTTATACTATAAGTTTACAGGATCTGTGTTATTAATTTGATAAATCACAAAGATTTCTATTGGACCAATTGTTCTTTATTTGTTTCGAAAATGTTGTATTTTTTACTAACAATTCTTATATGATCATTGACTTTAAATTTAGTTTTTCGTGTGAATTTCTGGTGGAACATACTTGAAAACGGTCTCTAATAACTCCTTTTCTGGCATCCTTATCTACGTCTTTGGGCTTCATTTTGATCGTACTGTTTATAATTTTTGACTATTTTTTGAAGAATATCGATCCATTTAAAGTTTTTATTAATCTCAAAAATTACTTTCATTCTCTCATTTTGAGTTCTGTTATATTCTCTCTACAATACTTGATTTCTCTTCGTTTTCAGTATGATAAATCTTAATGTTGTATTTTCTCAAAACATCATTAAATTCTTTATTTTTAAAACTCTAAACCCTTATCTGTATGAAGTAGGTTTGGAGGTTTGTGATTGATCCTTATGACATCTTTTACTATAAATTCGAAAGCTTTTGAAACATCCTTGCCGTTTTTCTTTTTGATAGCCCTTTACCAAGCATATTTTGAGAAGGTATCAATAACATTTAACATATATTTGAAGCCATCATTTTGATCCGAATAGTTAGACATTATAACTAAATCTGCTGCCCATAAATCGTCAATTCCTAAAGTTATAATTTTTCTCTTTTTAAACTTTTTTCGTACTGGTGCATGAATTTCTCTAGCTTCAATCTCTATTTCCTCTTTGTTCTTCAATTCTTTCTTTACTTGTTTTTCATAAGGCTTCGCGAGCAAATAGGTGAAACTCTTAACGAAAAACCTAAAAATATCATTGATGTAGAAGTTTTTAATCCTCAATACACGGTCTTTTCAAGCAATACATTTTAACAAACTTGAACGACAATTCCATGTCAATTTACAAATATCTTTCAATTATGCGGCCAGAAATTAAAAGTTTAATCGAGAAATTTCAAGAAAATGTTAAAAATATGAAAGGGTATCTCTCTTTGGAATGTGAATACGAAAGAACTTTAGTGAACGGTGAACCACAAACTTGCCCAATGTACTTTACTATAAAAGCAGATGAAATCTTTGAAGTAAACGACTTTATTACTAAGCAATTTAATAAATTAACACATCGAGAACAGACAAATCATCCAAATAGAGGTTCTGGATGGACATTTAAAAGCTGCATACAACTAGTTTTGAGCCTTAACAAACACGAAATTGATGAATGCCGGATCATATATCGATTTACCAAAGAAAATCAAAGATTAAAAAGCGTGTATAAATATCAAAAATAAAGATGACTATTGCTTTATTTATTCTATCCGATGCGCTATTCAAAAACCCAAAAGAGACTGTGAAAGATCAAAACAAGATGAAAAATTTGTAAATGACGAGATATTTTCGGGATTTGAGTATCCAATGTCTTTAAAAGATATACAATTATTTGAGAAACGAAGTTACAATTCCAAGTACAAATATAAAAAATTGCCTATCAATGTCTACAGTTTTGATGAAAATATTAAGGTTGTTCCGTTACAAATTTCTTAAAAATATGATGCAGAATTAAATATTGATCTACTGTATGTAAAACAAGAAGACAAGTCTCATTTTATTTTGATAACCGATTTAAGTAGATTAGTGAGTTTGTAAGCCAATTATGCCGTTTCCAGGTCAAACAACTAAATTTACTAATTATCAAAAGAAGTTTAATCATCCGTACGTTATTTATAAGGACTTTGAGAGCATATTAGAAAAGATTCCGACATGCAAGAACAATCCACAAAGATCGACTACAACCAAGATTCAGAAGCACATTCATTATGGTTTTACTCTATATTTAGTGTCGAATGTGACCAATCGCATGTATAAACCGATATGTTATCGAGCCAAAAATGAAGAAGATTTGCCAAATGTTACAAAACAATTGTTTGAAGAGCTCAATAAATTATCGAAATACATAGCGAAAAAATATAATTCGAAGAATATGAAACCTATGAAACTAACTGAAGAAGAAGAAATTTTGTATCAAAATTCAAACGTTTCTCATATCTGTGAAACAGAAGGTTTTGATGGTGAAAAAAGATTAAAAGTAAGAGATCATTGTCATTTAACAGGTAAATTTCGAGGCGCAGCTCATTCATGTTGTAATCTGAATTTGAAATTTCCACAAAAATATTCCAGTTTTCTGCTACAATATGAGTAACTACGATACTCATTTGTACATAAAAGAATTGGCTAAACAATATGGAAACGTCGATTTGATTGCAAACACCGACGAACGATATATAAATTATTCTGGATATGGCTATGAGTTTGACAGTGATAAACCTAGAAAATTTATCAAGTTTTCTTTCGTTGACACATTTAGATTCATGGCGTCATCTATTGAAAAATTAGCGAAAAATCTAAAGAACGAAGACTTTAAACATACCAATCATTTTATACAAGATGGTCTGAATGAAATTCTAAAAAGACAGCCAAATGACGAAGAAGAAATCTTTTAAAAGTCTTTCTGGAAAAGGAATATTTCCCTAAGAATTTATCGATAGTATTGAAAAACTTGATTACACAGAAGAGCTGAAAATTGAAGATTTCTATTCACTTTTGACAGATGAAGCATATCTTTGAAAGATTATCAACACTACTTGAGCGTTTGGAACAAATTAAAAGAGAAAAATCTTGGAAATTACTCTGATTTGTACAATATCCAAGATGTACTATTGCTCGCTGATATATTCGAAAACTTCAGAAACATTTGTCTAAATTGTTACAAACTTGATCCAGCACATTATCTAACTGCTCCAAGTCTTGCTTGGGATGCTATGTTAAAATTAACGAAAATCGAGCTTCAACTGATACACGATTACGATATGTATTTGATGATTGAAAAAGGCATTCGTGGAGGCATTTCTCAATGTATTAAGCGATATGTGAAAGCAAATAACAAATATTTGAAAGATTTCGATAAGAAAAAACCTGAAAATTATCTGTTGTATGTCGATGCCAATAATCTTTATGGTTATGGTCTTATGCAAAATTTACCATATGGCGATATTAAGTGGATGGATTCGAAAACTTACACAACAGCAGAATGGCAAGAAACAATTTTAGAACTCACTGGCGACGAAGATTATGGCTATATTCTCGAAGTTGATCTAGAATATCCAACAAATTTACATGAACATCACAAGGATTTGCCTCTTGCTCCTGAACATTATAAAAATAAGTTGTGCACCACTCTATTAAACAAAACTGAATACGTTGTTCATTCAAGAAATTTGAAATTTTACCTCGAACAAGGGATGGTGTTGAAACATGTGAATAGGGTTATTGCATTCGATCAGAAGCCTTTTATGAAAAAGTACATAGATTTTAACACAAACATGAGAACCAAAGCTACAAGTGACTTAGAAAAGGACTTTTATAAGCTCATGAACAACTCTGTTTTTGGAAAATCTATGGAAAATGTGCGAAATAGATGTGGTATCAAACTAGGAAATGAAGAATTTTCAACGAAACAGGCCAAGAAAACGAACATCAAATGTTTCAATATCTTTATTGACAACTGCATAGCGAGTCACATGTATAAACAAAAGGTGAAATTTAACAAACCGATCTACATAGGATTTTCAGTTCTTGACCTATCCAAATTGTTAATGTATGAGTTTTATTACGATCAATTAAAGAAGTTTGACCCAGATTTGAATCTGTGTTACATGGATACAGACAGTTATTTCCTAGAATTGAAACGAGATCCTTTTAAAATTATTAAAGAAAATATAGATGACTTTGATACGAGCGATTATCCAAAAGATCACGAATGTTTCACTACTAAAAATAAGAAGGTAATAGGGAAATTCAAAGATGAGTTAAATAGCGAAGTTTTAGAAGAATTTTGTGGTTTGAGATCGAAAATGTACTCGTACAAATATTTAGACAAAAATCCAGTAAGATGCAAAGGAATTAAGAGAAGCGTTGTAAATAAAACAATAAATATCGAAAACTTGAAGAGATGTTTGTTCGAAGGTAAAGAAGAATTTAGAGAGATGACTTGCATTAGAAGTTATAAACATGAGTTGTACATAGTTACCATAAACAAGTTAGCACTGAGCGCTAAAGATGATAAGAGAATTATCCTAGAAAATAAGATCGATACAGTACCGTATAGCTATGAAGCGAAATCTAATATTTTAGAAGAGTTAAACAAAGTTGGAAACTTTGATATATAAATGGAAGATGATTTAATTCACTGCCACAAATGTAAGAAAAAAAAACGAAAAATATAGATTCTAAGATTGTTCAAACACAAAACGGATTGTATAGAATTGCAGCAAAATGTTCAAAATGTAAGACAAATAAGAGTAAATTTATAAAGAATCCTTATAAATTGAGAAAGTCAAAGCTATAATTTTTTCTATATAAATGGAGGCCAAAAAGAAATGTTGCATCTGTCAAGAATTTAAAGATTTATAAAAGTTTTGTCAAGATAAGACTAGAAAAGATGGATTATACTATTATTGTAAGGATTGTAATAAGAGATATAGAAAAGAATTATTTAATAAAATGGAAAAATTAACTTTAGAAGAGAAAGAATGCACACGGTGTAAAAAAGATAAGAATATTTCAGAATGTTATAATCACCATTATAGTAAAGACAAAAAACAAGCATATTGTAAAGAATGTGCTAGAGAAATCTTTGCTAGACCAGTTCATTGCGTATGTGGAAGAGAAATTCAACAATTCTATAGTCTTAAAAGACATTTACAAACAAAATATCATAATTCGAATGTTTAGTAAAATTTAGAAACATTTTCATCGTGTAATTTAGATATTCTATAAATCAGTCGAGATTCTGCCATATTTGTAGTAAAATGATTTCCGTTGTATAAAATATTCAAAGATTCTTTCATTTGGTTGTAGAGATTTATACTATTTGGATCTCCATGTCTTAATAAAATTTCCATTTCTGGGTAATCAATTTCAAGTTCTTTCAATCTTTTAGGTATTTCTCTCTTTTGAGCTCTGATAACGTAATAAGGATATTCCCACATGTGATTCTTCTTAATTAATACAAAAACATGGTGTTTTTTCTTATCAAAATTTTTACAAACAAGGTCTGGTTTCATTAAGTCAATTTTTACACTTTGTTTTGCGATTATTTCCGTTTTTATTTCATCTTTAGTTTGCAAGTGTTTTAGTTCATCTTTTAATTGCTTATTTTCGTTTTTAAGTTTGTACTCACCAAATTTTCTAATGGAGGGTAAAACCTCTTTTGTAACCCACTTTTTAAACAATTTCGATTCTGGCTTATTAGATCTCAAAATTAAAGAATATAAACCAGATTCATTAACGAAAATAGTATGTTTTTGAATATTTTTCTCGGGGTCTATGGGATAGACTCCTGTAATTTATACATTCAAAAGTTGTTTTATCGTCATTATTTATGATAGCTTGCCTCGTGTTTTCATATTCTAAAATTTCTGCAACATCTTTAGCCTTAAACCAGATTACATTGTTTTCGTCTACAATCGTTACAATGTCTTTATTATTGAATATAAGTTGATTATTGAGTAGGTCTACAACTGACTCCATTTAACTAGTAATTTTTATTTTGAGTGTAAAGTCCAGATTCATTAATGAAAATAGTGTTTTTTTTTAAGTTTGAAGGTAAGCTATTCAATAGCTCCCCTTGATTCATGTCCGTTGCTTCATCATTCTTTCGACAATCTTAAATATATTGTTGTTTTACTCTCATTATTTAATAAATTTCCCTCAGTCTTGTATAGTTAGAACGATTTTTTGAATTCTTTTAATATTTGTTCTAATTGGAATATAATCGATTTCATTCGGTTTTTCACTGATTTTTTATCCATAAGCAACATTTGGGAAAAATGTGTACAAAATTTCAGTTTCTTTGTGTAAATGTTCGGTATGATTTTCAAAACTAGGTTCAACGAGATTGCAGTGCACTTCAATTACATCGAACGGTCTAAATTTTGGCGTTTTATTTCCTAAATATACCTGATTTGGCTCAATAGTTTCTTGAACAAACCCTAACAAATCTACAATAATTGCTGAAAACATTATTCTTACTGGTGATTTTATTTGAATTTTATTAGAGAGATAATTTTTTTGCATTTCAAACTTGTTTTCGTCAAATTTTAAAGATTTATCTGATTGTTTGAATGTTTTCAGATAATTTTTTAAGGATTTTTTTATTTGATCGAAGGTATAATATCCTTTGTTTAAACCATAATATTTTGTTATGTTCTTCTCACTAAATCCTATACAATAAGGAGAACTTTCACTAATATTTATTACAAAATTGTCAGAATAAACACCGCTTAAACCGATAAAATAATTTGATTCTTCCTCTAAATGAATAGGATGTTCCAAGTTTAAAACTAATTTAGAGCTTTCTGAAGTCAACTTGAACAGCTTCATTTTCGCTATTTAAATGGAGAAATTTTAAAAGCAAAAAGATCAGATAAAACTTCAAACGTTTGAAGAAAACAAGAAATATCAACCTATTAGATTGTTAATTGTTGGTTCAAGTGGATCTGGAAAAACAACTTTATTATTGAATTTTATCTACAATAGGTTGATTCCTTATTCCAATTTGTATGTTGTTAGTAAATCTTTAGAACAAGACGCATACAAAAAATTACAACAAAGATTCAAAAATATTGAGAAGAACTTAAGCAAAGAAATATCACATTTTTATAATGCTTCTGAGGACATAGTTCCGTTAAGCAAATGTAAACCCAATTCGTTAATCGTTTTTGATGTTTGTATTTTGGAAAATCAGGACGTTATTAAGGAATATTTCGTAATGTCTCGTCACAAAAACATATCTTGTATCTATCTTTCCCAATGCTTTTCAAAGGTTGATAAACAAGTTATTAGAAATAATTTGAATATGTTGTGTGTTTTTAAGCAAGACGATCACTATTCGAGAAAGATTTACAACAATTATGTGGGATCTGATATGAGTTTTAACCACTTTAATGAATTATGTGATAAAATTTGGAAAGAAGACTATGGATTTTTAACTATTAATCTAACTTTGAAGCCTAAAAATGGTAAATATTTGAATACATTTTCTAATATAAACGTGTAATAATCTCGTACGTTTTCACGTTCCACGTTTACGTTCCACGTTTACGTTCCACGTTTACGTTCCACGTTTACGTTCCACGTTTACGTTCCACGTTTACGTTTACGTTCCACGTTTACGTTACGTTCCACGTTCACGTTTTTACGTTCCACGTTCACGTTTTTACGTTCCACGTTCACGTTTACGTTTTTACGCTCCACGTTCACGTTCACGTTTTTACGTTCCACGTTCACGTTCCATTTTTTACGTTCCACGTTTCAAAATTTTTCTAATTAAATGGCGAACGTAACTTCTGAAGAAGCGAAAAAACTTGATCAAATCGAAAAGAAATTAATCAAAGAATTTAAAGAACAGATTCGAATTGATGAAAAGGAACAAGAATTTATTCAAAAAATTAATCAACCTGTAACTTCTGCAATTAAAAATGTTGAAGGTAAAATTGAAAATTTTTTAAACGATAATCAAAAATTGATGAATTTGGTTCCAGTTGTACGACAATTTGCCGATATTTCAATTCCAGAATCTGAAGAGTTTGAATTGCCAAAATTACCATCTTCAACAGCATTTAGACCTCGAATCATTGAAGACTCTACCATAGTTGAACCAATAAGTCCTGGAACAACGGATATAATAATTGGTGAAATTGGTAAAAAAATTCCTTCCTAGAGTAAAAGATGATAAATTTGGTTTGTATTGGGATAAAAAAAAGAAAAGTTTTATGATTGGAAATTTACCCGTTAATTTTGAGCATAATGATATCATTATTAATGAAAAAACATATGAAGGAACTCAAGGTTTATAGAGATTATTAACAGACAATGACGTTCCAAAAGATGATTTTTATTCTGAAGAAGATTTGAAAAAGTATACAGAAATGTTATGGGAATCTGACTCAATTTACAAAAATAATGATCCATCTACTAAGAAGCCTAAGTCAAGTAGAGGTAAAAAATATATGAAATTAATTAAACCAATTTGGGAAAAACGAATCAAAGGATCAGGTGTAAGAAAATACAGTGATAATAAGATTGAGTACAGATATATCGACGATTTGACAAAACTTGATGGAATTATTAATTATATTTATGCTCAATAAAAGGCTGGAAACAACAATTTTTTGAATGAAAAGAAAGCGATTAAAGATTTTATTTCGAACAAACTTGATGAAATGATTGAAAAACCTGATGGAATTAAATATTTAAAACGAATTTTGCCCGCAATAAGTTCATCTATGATTGAAGCTAGCGGACTTTTGAATGATTGTATCAACAATTTACCTTTTGAATTACATGTACCAACTTATCAGTATCTGGGGCCAGGCACAAAACTCGAAAAAAGACTAAAAAGAGGAGATCCTGGTGTGAATAAATTAGATCAAGCTGCAATGGAGCACGATATTTTTTATGCAAAACATAGAGACACAAATTCTAGGCATATTGCAGATAACATTTTGCAAGATAAAGCAATGGATAGATTTTTATCAAAAGATGCTAGTTTAGGTGAAAGATTTGTTGCGCTTCCAACAGCTGGAGCAATGTTTTTGAAGAGAAAACTAGGAATGGGAATCGAAGAGAACTTGAAATTTTAACTATATAAATGGAGGTGAACGTAAATTTCAGCAAAAGTCAGAAATAAAAAATAAAATCCGCTTTTAAGAAGAAAATACCTGTTAGTATTCAATTTAAAATAGATCAACTAAAAAATGGCGAAGATAAAACATTTTTAACAAATAGACAATACGATAAACTCGAAAAACACAAGAAAAACGATAAAGGCGTCAGAATAGAATTTTCTTATAATCAGTTGAAAGATCTTAAAAATGGTGGACTTTTGAAAGATTTATTAGATTTTGGAGAAAATATTCCAGTTGTTAAAAATGTTGTTCCTTATGTTCGTAAAGCTGCTCCAATCGTTAAAAAAGACGTGATTCCTATTGTTCGAAACATTTTAAATTGGTTAGATAAAGAGTTGGAAGATGTTACAGGATCTGGATTAGATGAAAAAACTTTGAATTACGTGAAATCAAACATTGAAAAAAATTGAAATCAAACCATTAACATTCGGGGAATTGGAAGAAATCTGCAAAAATATTAAACATTTTAGAGGAATCTTCATGAGAGATACATTACCTGAAAAAGTTAAGAAATTTGAATGTGGAATTGTGAATTTAGACTTGATTATGGGAAGTGGAACGCATTGGATTTGCTATTATAAAATGATAAGATTGCGTTTTATTTTGATTCGTATGGAAGAATTGAGGACAAACCACCGAGAGAATTGATCCAATATTAAAAAATCAAGCGTCTACTACAATGATTCTCAGATTCAAGATTATAGAGATCCTCCAATTTGTGGTCATTTATGTGTTTTTGTTTTGAATGAACTGAGTGATGGTAAAGATTTTAAAGAAGTGTTGTAAACAAATTATTACTTAATAAATATGGAATCACAAAATATTTTTTATGTATTTGGAACACAAATAAAAACAGAAAGTATTCAAAATGTAGATAATAGTTTGAATTTTGATAGTTTTAGAAATGAGTTTGATAACAAGTTAGAAAATTTATTACAAAACCTTCCAGATTCAGATATGTTTGCTGTCGAGATTGAAGATTTTAAAGCAGAATATGATAACAAACTTGCAAATTTCATGAGTTGAAATGAAGTTGCTGGTAAAATAAAAACATTGGAAAAAGAAGTTGATGATGGTGTAAAAAATTTATTTACCAATTTAATGTCTCATATCGAAAAAGCTGATAAAATTACTGAAGCGATCAAAGTTGAAAAGAATTATGTTAGTTTATCTAATAAGAAAAGAATTGTCGGTGTTCGACCTGGTATTAACAAACATGATGTTGTTGTTAAAGAACAAATTTTAAAACCTCTAAAATTATCAGAAAACATCGATATTGTTGATTTACATGATCCGAATGTTAAAAAAGCCTTAGATTTTAAAGGAAAAAGACTTAGCAGCGTTAGTAAGGGAGTTTATCCGTTTGATGTTGTTGTAATGATTCAATTCGAAGATCATATTAAAATGTTTAATGAACTAAAACAAAATTATGAGAATCATAAACAGCATGTTAAAGATTTTACAACAGAAGTCTATGACAAGTTAGAAGCCAGAAATAGAAGATCAGTAGACGATGTTGGTGAAATTAATGAAAAACTTACTAAATTTAAAGAGTCTTTTGATAAGTTTGGTTTAGATGCTACGAAAACTTTTGAGAACATTGGTCATAAATTTGTTGAATACAATGGTTCTTATGCTGTCAAATTTCAAAAATTAGAAGAAAAACTTAATAATATGGAGGAAGATCTTACTGAAATAGGTATTTGCGTAGGGTTTTATGCATGATAAAGTTCCTTATATAAATGGCGCTCATATACTGTGTGAGTTGTAAAGAAAAAACTGCAACAAATGATATAAAATACTATGCAAACATCAATGGAGTTAAGAGAATATCTGGAAAATGTGCTGAATGTAACACTAAAAAGAGCCAATTTATAAAAACTTGATTTTGAAATTTTTTCTTAATAAATAGAGATGGCGGGACATTACAATGCTTTCGATCTTTTTATAATGCAACACGAAAGAGATTTGAAAAAAGAACATTGGGATGATATTTCTCAAAAATATGAATTATCCGAAGATATGATGAGAGTATACGTGAACAAATTGAATGGGTATAACATTGCTAAATATCAAACTTTATCATCAGAGTTCATTCAAGAAAATATACATTATCAATTAAAAGATCATATGTCTGTTCTTTGTCTCTATCAACACTTGAGTATAAAGTTTTTGGATGAAAATAAAGATACAGTTGATTGGAACAATATTATAGATAGCGGTTACTATCCTGTGCAAATTTTATTGAAATATGTGACCGAGATCGCAAAATTTAAGGAAGAGAATCCCGAATATGACGAAGTTGATCAGTAATAAATGACTCTAATCTTTATAATTATTTTACTAAAATTTATATCTTTTCTTATAAAAACGTACATTAGATCGATGAAAAATGATATCTTTCTTATACATGATGTTTAAAATTTCTAAATTTTTTCTTAATAAATGGCGGACTACAAAAAGTATGCTAGTGATATTGAAAGGGCGGAGTTTAAAAATTTCTATCTAATTAGTAAACAACATTTGAATGAACCGAATAAAAGAACTGAGTTTAATATTGATTTTGGAGATAATTTTTGCTCGTCTAACTTCCAGTTTTATATTTCTGGAACTTTAACAAAACAAGATGGTCAAGCATATCTTGGAACTGATAATGTTAGATTAATCGATAATTTTATACCGTTTTTATTTTCTAAGATTGAAGTAAGAAAACACAATAAATTGATAGAAGAAGTCGAAAACTGTGGCCAATTAAGCACTATTAAAGGAACCGTTTGTTATTCAAAAAGTGATGTTATTTCTCAAACTTCTAATGCCTTTGAATCAGATTTTAAATTTGGTGTTTTTGAAGCAGCTGGAAATTTATCTCATTTTAGATTAGGATTTTTTGAAAATGTTACTATTCCGATCTATAAAGGAGGATTTTATATAAGTTTTATAAGAGCAGAAGACGATGATGTGATTCTGAAGACTGCAACTGGAAATGTTATGCCTGTTGATGGAAAAATAACAATTACAGATTTTTTTATTAGAGTTCCAATGATTGATTATAAAACCACGAGTAAAATTAGGTTGATTGATGAAATTACAAAAAGTCAAAACATTATGTTTAATTTTCTATATTGGCAATGTATTGAACAAAAAGGTATTTCCGGAACAACTTATTCGTTCGATATCACAAATATTTATAGAAATATTTTCAATCCCAAGTTCGTTATTATAGGTTTTCAAACAGATAGACAGAATAATCAAGAAAAAAATCCTTCAAAGTTCGATAGTTTGAATGTAAAAAATATCAGAGTAAAATTGAACGGTTCTTATTATCCAGATGAATTACAAAATTTAAACATTTCAGGAGGTATTTTCAGAATCATGTATCAGATGTATCAAGATTTTAAGAAAGTTTACTGTAATAATAAGAAAATGTATTACAATCCTAAAGAATTTTTAGCGAATAGACCTATTTATGTCATTGATACAACAAAGAGTTTGACAAATATTTCTGGTTCAAAGAACGATATAATTATCAATATGGATTTTCAAAATGCTGTTACAAACGCGATTTGTTATGTTGTTGTGGTTTCTGAGAAATTTTTAGCCTATGATGTGATTAAGAACGATATTAGAGAAATTCAGTAAAAATCGCGTTATTTTCACTATTATTCATCAGATAATTTTAAAACTTTACAGAATTGTTAAAGACATTGATAAAAGTATTCATTTTAAATTGTATTAAAAAATTTTGAAAAATAGGGATGATATTAGGATAAAACTATTTCAAGGTCATGGACCGGAAGTGGTGATTTTAAAAAATACTTTAATATTTACTGATCCTATATACCAAATTTCATCAAAAAACTCCAATAGTCCTCGAGATATAAGAGTTTAAAGATAAGGGATGATTGGGGTAGATTTTGAAAATTTTGTTATTTTCATCACATTTTAATTAGAACTCGCTTGTTTTTGAAGTTTCAGATTTTTCTGATAATTTTTTATGAATATTAAGAAATAGGGGATGATTTCACCCTTATGGATAAGTTAAGTCGAAAGAGTTAAGTATTTACTATATGTGTACCAAATTTCATTAATATCGGGTAAGTAGTTTTTGAACAACAAGGTTTGAAATAAATATTGATATTCACTTATTTAATATACATTGGAAACTATAACAGTTCTAATATCGATTGCAACCATCGATTTTTATTATCGATAAAACTTCGATATTCATAATCGTTTATATCACGGAAAAAATTTTCATCATGGGCGTTGGCCACGTATAGCCAGTCATGCTAAATCTCCTCTGTTTTAACGAAATTTAACAAGACATATCATCATTTAGAAGATTCTAATGTATTTGCAAGTTGAAGAAAGAAGAAATGGACCTTATATGAAGTAAGAAGATTGTGTGATGTTCTGTGTTTCTTGTTAAAAGTGAAGTGAAGTGTTCCACTGGGCGTTGCCATTCATAGTGTTATTATATTTTATAAGTTACTTTTATATTTGCGACTCGAAGAAAGGAAAAATTGCAAGAAGATTGTGAATTTGTGTAGACATTCTAAACTGTGATAAAAACATTGTGTGAAAATAGTGATGTAAAGTGTTCATTTGTAATACAGAATTAAGTGTTTTTACAGTGATTTCATTGTCGCACACGGCGTGAGCAAAGCAAGGTCATTGTGGTGTGAGCAAAGCAAGGTAATTGTTCACGGCGTGAGCAAACCAAGGTCATCGTGGAACGCCGACGTTACAAATCTAGAGTTGATTGAAATAAAACATATGATACCTTTCTTCTTCTCCCATTCCCAATTTCTTAGAAGTTAAGTAGATATCGCAAAAACACGCACACTAACAACACTCATTTTGTATGTCTTTCATTATCCTCCTCAGTCCTAGGAAAAAAAATTGTATTTAATATCAAAACTTTTGCTTGTTTACAATTAAATATTGTTAGATTAACTTAAAAAAATTATTTTAAAAAATCATCCCCTATATTTTACCCCTGTAAGCTGATGTCGACTATTGTAGACATTGGGACTATAAATGTGAACAAAATATGTTTTTACAAGTTTACCAAAGTCTTTTACAATTGAATATCTTTCACTAAATTCAAACCAAAACCACAGATTGAGGTTAAAATAAACATTCTCAAGTAAGATTTGCCATAAAAAGCATTTTTTTTATTACAGCATATGAAAAATATACTTACAAAATATTTCTGTTACAAGGAAATTAATACCAACAAAATTTAGAAATTATTGGAGTTCCGATTAACTCAAAGCCATTACTAAATGTTTTAAGAATTTATAACTGATGATACAAACTGAAGCAGTTTCTTTTTTCTTGAATACACAAGAATACTCCACATGTCGTACACTTCACACGAGCTCCATTTGACGTACATCCTGGAAATCTGCAACGGTTTTTTGTTGATGGAGATGGTATTTCTGGAAGGTGTAAAACATGTTTCGTCCTCAATACGTCAGGTGGGTGAGCAACTCTAGGCTGTTTTCGTGGTGGGGGAATTGAACATTCGAAGTCATTGTCACTATCTTCTGCTTCAGCATGATTTGAACCATGTACTAAACTGTGATAAAAACATTGTGTGAAAATAGTGATGTAAAGTGTTCATTTGTAATACAGAATTAAGTGTTTTTACAGTGATTTCATTGTCGCACACGGCGTGAGCAAAGCAAGGTCATTGTGGTGTGAGCAAAGCAAGGTAATTGTTCACGGCGTGAGCAAACCAAGGTCATCGTGGAACGCCGACGTTACAAATCTAGAGTTGATTGAAATAAAACATATGATACCTTTCTTCTTCTCCCATTCCCAATTTCTTAGAAGTTAAGTAGATATCGCAAAAACACGCACACTAACAACACTCATTGTGTATGTCTTTCATTATAAATCTTTAACAATAATTGATGATGTTCATATTATTCTCTTTCATTCCTTCTAAAACTTCAAAAATATACTCTTTCGCTGATGAAAAATCTCGATTTCTTCCGGAATAATCTTTGTAATCATAGACAAAATATCCTAAATAGTTGTACAATAGAATGAAATTATTTCTATTTATCTCTGTTGTAGAAATGTAAACACAAACATTTGCGCTGAAAAATTTATATCTCGGCAGATTTAGTTCCATAATTTCCATTTATAACAAAAAATCTTTTTGTTTAAATGGAAGAGTATAATGCCAACTGTTACAAGTGTTATAATAGAGGAGAAATTATTGATAAAAGATATTTAGTTTGTAGAGATTGTAATTTAATTTTATACGAAAGACCTAAACCTAAGAAATTTCGAAATAAACTAACACATTTGAATAATCTGCTTACAAAATTGCAATATGGAGGTAAAAAACAAACAAAATTTGTTACAGAATTTAGAAAACAGAATAAAAATTTTTACTTATCTCTTAGAACCATTGAAAAAATTATTTTCCTTTTCAAAGAATACATTAGATTTGTAGGTATCGATACACACGTTTATTATGAAAAGATATTACCTGTATTTTTTCATTATCTGGATGTTGAATTTGTCTACGATTTTAAGCCAGAAATCCTCGATGATTTTATATTATAGTACACTTGGAAAAGATAAATAATGAACCTCGTCAAACAATGAAGATGTTGGCAATTCCCTCAACTTCTCGAGTGATTGTTAGCAAATTTCATTTTTTCCGTCTTTAAATTTTTTCTATCTAAATGGAGTTCTTGAAAGAGTTGAACGCGGTTGGTGAATTCAAGTTTAAAGAATATAAGAAGTTGAATGAATTAGAAGAAAATAAGAAATACAAAATTGTGACATTGGAGAAAATGAAAGATAAATTCGGGCTTACAATCATAGCAGAATTGGAAGATTTCAAAGTACATTTGCCAAATAGATTTTTGACTGTTTTGGATGAAAAAAAGATTAAAGAATTGAATAAAAATGATAAATTACACTTGATTGTTACTGGGAAAAAGACAATAAAAGATAAAGAATGTGTTACGATTAACTTTGTAGAATAAAAGATTTATAGTTTATTCGTAGCAGATTTGACAACATTTGATGTTTTCATTGATTCAAAGCAGATTTGACTACATTAGATTTTACAGCTTAAGAAACTGGAAGCAAACAGCTATAGATTCGGTTGGCTTCAAAAGTGGTCTAGTATCGGATTCGTGGTTTACTGTTTGATTTCTTAGATTTGTTTATGGTACATTGAACAAGATTTTACATTGCTTTTCGGTTGGCTCCAAAAGTGCGCCAGAAACGGCATATTCATATCTACTTATATATATATATATATATATATATATATTATATATATATATATATATATATATATATGTATGTGTGTGTGTGTGTGTGTGTGTGTGTGTGTGTGTGTGTGTGTGTGTGTGTGTGTGTGTGTGTGTGTGTGTGTGTGTGTGTGTGTGTGTGTGTGTGTGTGTGTGTGTGTGTGTGTGTGTGTGTGTGTGTGTGTGTGTGTGTAAATTAACAGCTCAAAAACTTTGGCAAATTAATTTAATAAAGATATTGGACGATAATTTTCTACGTTTTCACCTTGGCCTGACTTAAAGACAGGAACGATCTTTGCTTCTTTCCAACGTTGGGGAAAATTAAAACATGACAAGGACAAATTAAAGAGATAGCACAGAGGTTCTGCTAAATCTTCTCCACAAACTTTTACAACATATGAAGGAATATTGTCAGGACCTCATCTTTGATTTCATTTCATTGATAGCTTCTATGACATATGATACCGAAAAAACTTTCTTTATTTCATTACATAAGACAGTTGGGTGTATTGAGTTTTGCAAGTCATAAGCAGAAGAATTCTGGTCAAACACCGAAGAGAAATATGAAGCAAAAGCATTTGGGACATCCTGCTTACTCACAGCATTACTTTTATATTTCATGTCAGCTTGACCTAAATTATAACATGAATTACGCTTGGAGCTAATGTAGTTCCAAAACTACTTTGGGTCAGTCTTTATTCTTTCTTCAACAAAAGATAAATAATTTTTATGAGAAATCTGAATCATTGTTTTAAGTTTAGTTCTGAGATATTTAAACATTGTATCATGGTATTTGGAATATTTTCTCTTTTTTGACAATCTGTTCTTCAGTATTTGGAATATATAATGTTCTTAATTATTTCATTTGAAAACCAAATAGGATACTTTGTATTTCTACAATTGCGTTTCTTAGGCACAAACTGATCGATACATGAGAACACTGTGTTGTAAAATAAATCTACTGTTTCATCGATGTCTTTAGTTTTAAACAATGAACTCCAGCCACTATCTCTAAACGCACAGTAAAGTTGGAAAAATTTTGCATTGTTAAAAGAGTAGTATTCAATTGAATCTGTTGTACTTGAGGGATTTAATTTGGGTACTGTATGCTGAGTAAAGGGACTATCAAAAACTAATGGGGGGTGATGAACATCAACTGTCACCAGTGGATTATTTTGTGTGTTCGACCGTAAGTTTATTGTTACTTAAAACCAGATCTAGCGTTACGTTATTTGAATTGCAAATATTATTATACGAGATTAAGTTATAAAATGTTATTAAGTTGTGAATAGTTTTAGAAATAATTGAACCAGTCAACAAGTTATAATGAATTCCATTAATTTCAGCAATGTTAAAATCCCCCAATATAATAATTTTTCCGTCAAACATATCAGTAATACTATACAGCTCAGAACAATAATCATAATATAATTGCTGCGTACTGTTTGGAGGAAAATAAACGACGTTTATGTAAAGAGCGTGATGTGAGTGCGGCGGCGGTGCTGTCACCTTGACGCAGAGCGTGTCCGCGATCAGCTGACGTCGCTGACCAGACAGCCGGCGTGCACTAGCCGCTTGTTCACCGCTAACAACACTCCGCCGCCGCGGCACTTTCCACTCGTCTCCGCATCTCTGTCACTCCTATACACTACATAGCGCGCATCAAATAGTTCCCTATCAGATATCCCTGAATGGGAAGTTCTTCGGCTTTCGATCGTTCTGCATGTTTTTGTTTTGCGTATGTGATGCAACGGTGACGCCTCGCTACGTTCCGGTTGCTAACATCCTTTTAAGTCTTCGGCGTTCAATCGTTTTGCATGTTTTTATTCTACTATTATTTTTGACTCAAGTTCTGTGTTGAGGTGTAAATACTTGTGAATTTACATCGTAAAGGTGAGGAATCAGGAAGACAGATGAGAAGTAAAGACAGGAAGTAACGACTGCTCGATTGTTGAATTCAATGGATCATCCCATAACTTGTTATTCTTCTGTTACAGCTAGCAACACCACGCCGAGTAGTAAAGATAAGTAGTAACGACTGCTCGATTGTTGAATTCAATGGACTATCCCATAACTTGTTATTCTTCTGTTACAGCTAGCAACACCGCGCCGAGAAGTAAAGATAGTAGTAACGACTGCTCGATTGTTGAATTCAATGGACTATCCCATCACTTGTTATTCTTCTGTTACAGCTAGCAACACCGCGCCGAGAAGTAAAGATAGTAGTAACGACTGCTCGATTGTTGAATTCAATGGACTATCCCATCACTTGTTATTCTTCTGTTACAGCTAGCAACACCGCGCCGAGAAGTAAAGATAGTAGTAACGACTGCTCGATTGTTGAATTCAATGGACTATCCCATCACTTGTTATTCTTCTGTTACAGCTAGCAACACCGCGCCGAGAAGTAAAGATAGTAGTAACGACTGCTCGATTGTTGAATTCAATGGACTATCCCATCACTTGTTATTCTTCTGTTACAGCTAGCAACACCGCGCCGAGAAGTAAAGATAGTAGTAACGACTGCTCGATTGTTGAATTCAATGGACTATCCCATAACTTGTTATTCTTCTGTTACAGCTAGCAACACCGCGCCGAGAAGTAAAGATAGTAGTAACGACTGCTCGATTGTTGAATTCAATGGACTATCCCATCACTTGTTATTCTTCTGTTACAGCTAGCAACACCACGCCGAGTAGTAAAGATAAGTAGTAACGACTGCTCGATTGTTGAATTCAATGGACTATCCCATAACTTGTTATTCTTCTGTTACAGCTAGCAACACCGCGCCGAGAAGTAAAGATAGTAGTAACGACTGCTCGATTGTTGAATTCAATGGACTATCCCATCACTTGTTATTCTTCTGTTACAGCTAGCAACACCACGCCGAGTAGTAAAGATAAGTAGTAACGACTGCTCGATTGTTGAATTCAATGGACTATCCCATCACTTGTTATTCTTCTGTTACAGCTAGCAACACCGCGCCGAGAAGTAAAGATAGTAGTAACGACTGCTCGATTGTTGAATTCAATGGACTATCCCATCACTTGTTATTCTTCTGTTACAGCTAGCAACACCGCGCCGAGAAGTAAAGATAGTAGTAACGACTGCTCGATTGTTGAATTCAATGGACTATCCCATCACTTGTTATTCTTCTGTTACAGCTAGCAACACCGCGCCGAGAAGTAAAGATAGTAGTAACGACTGCTCGATTGTTGAATTCAATGGACTATCCCATCACTTGTTATTCTTCTGTTACAGCTAGCAACACCGCGCCGAGAAGTAAAGATAGTAGTAACGACTGCTCGATTGTTGAATTCAATGGACTATCCCATCACTTGTTATTCTTCTGTTACAGCTAGCAACACCGCGCCGAGAAGTAAAGATAGTAGTAACGACTGCTCGATTGTTGAATTCAATGGACTATCCCATCACTTGTTATTCTTCTGTTACAGCTAGCAACACCGCGCCGAGAAGTAAAGATAGTAGTAACGACTGTTTGATTGTTGAATTCAATGGACTATCCCATCACTGTCTTGTTATTCTTCTGTTACAGCTAGCAATACCACGCCGAGTAGTAAAGATAAGTAGTAACGACTGCTCGATTGTTGAATTCAATGGACTATCCCATCACTTGTTATTCTTCTGTTACAGCTAGCAACACCGCGCCGAGAAGTAAAGATAGTAGTAACGACTGCTCGATTGTTGAATTCAATGGACTATCCCATCACTTGTTATTCTTCTGTTACAGCTAGCAACACCGCGCCGAGAAGTAAAGATAAGTAGTAACGACTGCTCGATTGTTGAATTCAATGGACTATCCCATCACTTTGTTATTCTTCTGTTACAGCTAGCAACACCACGCCGAGTAGTAAAGATAAGTAGTAACGACTGCTCGATTGTTGAATTCAATGGACTATCCCATCACTTGTTATTCTTCTGTTACAGCTAGCAACACCGCGCCGAGAAGTAAAGATAGTAGTAACGACTGCTCGATTGTTGAATTCAATGGACTATCCCATCACTTGTTATTCTTCTGTTACAGCTAGCAACACCGCGCCGAGAAGTAAAGATAAGTAGTAACGACTGCTCGATTGTTGAATTCAATGGACTATCCCATAACTTGTTATTCTTCTGTTACAGCTAGCAACACCGCGCCGAGAAGTAAAGATAAGTAGTAACGACTGCTCGATTGTTGAATTCAATGGACTATCCCATCACTTGTTATTCTTCTGTTACAGCTAGCAACACCACGCCGAGAAGTAAAGATAAGTAGTAACGACTGCTCGATTGTTGAATTCAATGGACTATCCCATCACTTGTTATTCTTCTGTTACAGCTAGCAACACCGCGCCGAGAAGTAAAGATAAGTAGTAACGACTGCTCGATTGTTGAATTCAATGGACTATCCCATCACTTGTTATTCTTCTGTTACAGCTAGCAACACCGCGCCGAGAAGTAAAGATAGTAGTAACGACTGCTCGATTGTTGAATTCAATGTATTATCCCATCACTTGTTATTCTTATGTTACAGCTAGCAACACCGTGCCACAACCCGGGCTTGCATTGATATATCCTCTACTATAATATCATATTACGTTATGTACATCATGTTGTTTAGGGAATAAGAATTCGGAGCCGAACTGTTATAAACAGTCGACTATATAAATTTCTTAAATACAAACACAGTTTTTGTAGGAAATATAAATCTCTTGGATGAGAACCCGTTGTGGTAATAACGAGGTTTTACCATTTACAAATTAACAAATATACCTGGAAAATAAACAATTATTTAAATACCTGTATAGATCATATTTTGTCGAGTAGAGACCAATTATAACATTAATTATAACATCATTATAACACTGTTATTTTGAAGTTAATTTAACTGACCATAATATCATTGTTTTATCTTTAAAAAAGAAAAAGGTAATTGAGACGTGTTGAAACGGTTAAAAATCTAAAAACAAGCATAGAAAAAATTATATTGTTAGATTCCAAACTTAATAGAGAAATAGACTATGGATATTTTTAAAAATATACTGGAAGTAAATATTTGTTATCAAAATTTTCACGATATTTTAAGTAACTTTTTAATGAACTTTTATTTTAATAACAGTTCCAAAACTAGATCATTCATAAAAGATGAGCAAGACTAAGCAAGTTAGCCTTTATACTAGTAAATTTTTAAGTTAAGTAAATTAATTAAAAGAAATTATTTTCAAAAATTTATAAAAAATTACCTTATTATAATGTTGTACAATTTAACAAATTTTTCCTAAATTTGAAAACGGAAATTGATCTGTAAAATTAATACTATTGTAGTCTAACGAGCAGTAGGGGTGGTCAGTAAAAACAATGGAAAATTATACCAGAGTTGAAACAAGCAGGGGCATTGTGCAAATAGAAATTAAAAAGGGTACCCACAGAAGTAGCGCTCGTGATAAACCAGTTTTTGGAAAGTTCAAGTAGAGATCCGAGAGGCTTATCACCTCTAAATAAACCCTGGATGGAAAATAATGTCCATTATTTCTTTAACACCAACCACGGAAGTGATCAAAGTTCTTTTTAAAATTTGGTTTTGATACTTTTTTACAACTTTTTGAAAATATATGCGACTTAATAGCATAATTTCTGGCTCATATCATAAATTATGATTTTGTAAGGTATATTTCTAGAGAAACTGAAATAAAGCATGATCGTTCTCTTTTAAATAAACAAAATTCAATAACAATTGGGAATATAAGATGAGGAATACTTCAGTTTTTAGAGATGATTAAAAGAAGGATACATGGTTTTCCAAGGAAAATTATCTGTAAACGTTTGAGTGTGTCTTACGAATGAATTCGAAATAATAGTAATAATACAAATCTCTGAAAGTGAACATTTGATTGCATGGAACTATGTATTAGAAATAACGCGTAAATAAATAAATAAATATATATATGTATGTATGTATATTTAGAAATAAGTATGTTACGAAATTAAATTACAAAATATCGTGATTAGAAAGATTAGATTTTAAACGATAACACCATTACACTAAAAAAATCTGACATGTTATCCGAAACTAAAAGAAATAACATACCAAAAGGACATAGAGTTTTTAATTTTCTGAAAGTAGTTTGTCTTACTTTTTACATCTGTAAAACACTATACGCTAAGACATTCATTTCGAGAAATCGAATGAGTAGCCATGCCTTTTTATTTCAAATCACTCAAATTTTGTACCTCTTTCTAACCAATCTGCCTCCAATCAGATAAGCTTTCTGTAAGGAAGGCCAAAGGGGAACATCTAAAAAACTGGTAGATTTTTTCCCACACGATCAGTTTGAATAATATGAAGATGTTTTATACAGGCATGCAACTCATTAAGATCATTGAAGTGATTATTTTAAAACATATTTCGTGTTTTTCAATGTATTTATTAGTAAAAACCTATACTGTAACCTGTTTTCATACAATATGTACAATCTTTATGTAAAACTCTTTTTAAAAGTGGCTTGGGTGGATAATGTTATATATGTTTAAAAAATATGTATTAAAATATATATTAAAGTTTTACAAGTGTAATTTTACGATCTTATTTATATGTAACAGATAGATAATTTTAAATTTAGTATTTATTCTAACCTATAAAAAATTTATGTTTTGTTCGCTGAATGTTTACATTTCCCATCTACGCTCTTTCTAAAATATCGATTGAATTTTACCACGGGAGTACAATTATTCAAGCTCCACATGAATTTTAAAGAAGTATTATCAAAGGTTGCACCACGTGAGATATTGCCCGAAAGAACAAGTTTTGACGTGACAACGTCTTAAATTAGGTTGCGGCTCGGAGTCACTCATGAAAAAGTGTAACGCCCGGTAACGTTACGATGCCCGTCCAGTGGGTCCGCCGCACGGGATCCGCACGGGATAAAGCAGATAACTGTGGGACCGCCGCACGGGATAAAGCAGATAACTATGTTTATTCGTGAAAATGTGGAGTGCTTAGATTCGTCATTTACAACAACTACAACAATAAAGGTAAATAATTGTACACTGATATTTCATTATCGTAAACTATGATTGATTGATTAATTGTTAGATTGACACAAAAGTTGAGAAACTGAGTTTATAGGTTATGTCATACTATTGACAAATGTTGATAGTGTTAAGTAAATTATTAGTTTAAATCACTCTGCAATCAATCGTAATTCAGTCGATTGAGAAGAAACAGCGCGTATTGCTAGTCAAACATTTAAAATAACAAATTATAACCTCTAACCTGTCATAACAGTGCGACCAAACAAACGAACTAAACCGACCAATCACCACGCGCGGAGTTAGAATTTAACTGTGTTTAGCAAGAATTTCAAATTCCAATTTTAGTAAATGTTTTATTCAACTTTACCATTTACAATAACAAATTTTAATTAATTTCAAATTATGTACAATGTTTTAGTAAACAAAATATATTTCTATAGTTAAAATTTGTGCAATTCTTATTTTCATTCAATTCCTTGTTCCTATTGTGCAATTTAATAATATTCATATCAATAAATATTCTACCGAGAAAAAGACGTTGTCACGTAAAATCTTCGCCCGTAAAACCGACTTTACAGGCAACCATAATTTTTTCACTAAAAACTTTATTCCCAGTAACGAGTAGGACAGGGGGTGGAAACTAAGTTGTAAATCAAAGGTCTTGACAGTTTGTCTCTGAATCCCTCACGTGTTTTATATGTCTCAGACGGAATAAAAGCAACAGTTTGAGACAAATTGCTTACAGTTTATCCCAAATAAATAACAGATCCAGACGTACTGTAATTTATCTCTAATATGTATGTCGACTGATTTAACGTACTCCACTAAAAGAAGAGAAAATTATTAGACTTTGTCCGTCTTTTAGTAATAACAATGTTATGGCAGTATGACAAAAATTAATATTATTATTTGTAATAACTTTGATTCGACAAATCCAATACCTCATAAATTTTTAAAACCACGCGCAAGTTTAATAGCCAAATGTATTAATTAGACAATTAATTCTATAGTTATACATTATAAATATTGGTAGTCCTACTAAATATTATACTTTAAAACGTTTAATAAGCAAGGAGAGGAAACTTTCAGATTTGAAATTTTACATCAGAGTAATTCATACATTCGATAGTGAATATAGATACTGCATTGTTGTTATGTTCAATAAATGTACAATACATATTATTATACTATGAGTTTCAATATACAAGAGATTGTACTCTCTATGAAATTACAAATCATGGTACGTGTATTTAATTTATATTCTATCCTCTCATCCTACAAAAAGATGTGAGATTAAATAGATACTTAATGAGAGGTATACAAGTGGTTGGCATATCCGCTGGTCAGCAATACCAATAGAAAGAAACCCATGCGCTACACTGCTTAAATAGTCACTGCATCCGCAGAATAGATTCAAACATTTCACTTACTGATTTTCATGTCATGAGAGGTATACAAGTGGTTGGCATATCCAAGCTGGTCAGCAATACCAATAGAAAGAAACCCATGCGCTACACTGCTTAAATAGTCACTGCATCCGCAGAATGGATTCAAACATTTCACTTACTGATTTCCATGTCATGAGACCTTTAGCAGATTACCAAAATAGTACACATCTAAAATAATGATGTGGTAAGTTAATTTTAGCGTTAATACCGTCACCGAATATCCGATTTTTGCCATATTGAAAAACAATCCTGTAGAAACTTAACTGTAATTTTATTGTTCCGATAGACGGAGAGCTCTCAGAGACAGACATTCTTTGAGAACCGGTATCTCACTAGAAGCCGCAAGATCTCAGAACCACAAACACCGTGAGCTGAAAACAAAAATGCCAAGAGTGTTGGAGATCACACTAAGCTGATTGTCCCAGAATTCCAAATCTACTAGAGGCGAAGAGCTCAGAAATATACTTTATAAAAACACAAAACTAACCAAATTCTGGTTTTATATAGTTAATAAGTTTAGCAATATCTAAGTAACTCTTGCAACCGTATACTGCAAGCAGCGCATCGGCAATATATATATATATATATATATATATATATATATATATATATATATATATATATATATATATATATAGGTATATATATATAGGTATATATATATATGTATATATATAAGTAAATCTAGTGGTATGTGGATTAGAATGTCTTCCTTGATTTTTATAAGGAATTCCTTCCAGATGACAATCTTAATATACTTATATAAGATTTTATAAATACGTTGACCAGAATCGAAAATATAAAGTAAATCTAAGCATATTTTTAATAGCTACCTCTTTATTAGTATTGCCCGACTTTACATTACTAGCAGTTTCCTGCGGCTTAGCACACAATTTTGTATGCTTTGCACCTTTATGGACACTCCTTGTTCGAGAGAATAAAGTTCCGACGCCAATGATAAGTTTACCTTGATGTCAAGATGAATAAAATACCTCAAAAGTGTACACTTATAGCTATTGCAATTTATTTAGATTTCAATTTCTTTGTGCCATAGTGTATTTTACCTTGTTCGAGTGGATAAAGTTCCTGACGCCAATGATAAGTTTATCTCGATTTCAAGATGAATAAAATACGTCAAAAGTGTACACTTATAGCTATTGCAATTTATTTAGATTTCAATTTCTTTGTGCCATAGTGTATTTTACCTTGTTCGAGTGGATAAAGTTCCTGACGCCAATGATAAGTTTATCTCGATGTCAAGATAAATAAAATACGTCAAACGTGTACATTTATAGCTATTGCAATTTATTTAGATCTCAATTTCTTTGTGCCATAGTTTATTTTACCTTCTTCTCCCGATTAAGGGAATATAGAAAAAAAGTAAATGTTTTTTATGGTCGTTATCATTTTGTAAGGTCTTATATTTTTGCTGTAATTCATTTTATCTTGATTCCCTGACCAAGGAATCTTGCAAAGAAAGCATTATGCTAAATGAAGAATTCTAAATCATTCTAAAAGTTTTACAAGTAGCACAACTAATAAAACATATCCAAATTCAAATGACATTAACTGTAAATCAAAGAATGAAATTTATCAGTTGTCACGCAAGTTTTGTCCCAAGGAATATATTGGTTTAACGTCAAATCCCTTACATATTACGCTGAATAACCATCGATCTTCATCCCACAGAAAAGATGACAAATTGATTTCACAACAGGCATTGGCTCATAACGAAATATTTAATAACTATTACACATTAAATGGGGTTTGTAAAGTACCAGGAGGTTCTTCCAAAAATCAATTCGAAAATTTAGAAGAATCATATCAATTAGTCACACTAAGTGAAAATTACCTTTTTTGTTCAAGTAAGAAGTGATCTGTTAAAAATAGTCTAACAAATGTAAAACAAAATGTATTGTCTACTTTTTAGTAAATTGTACAACTCAAAAACAACAAAATTGTTAATATTTCATTTTATTTTAATTTTAAGCTGTTAGAACGCCGTTGTTATATTTTTATCTTAATTTAAAATAAAGCCATTTCTCGCAATTTCTTATAATATACCAAGGACTTTAAAATTACACTTTAAATGTAGGTTAGAACACTTCAACTGATACAAAAAAATTCATTATGTTTACTTTTATTCTTTGCTTGTATACATATTTTTATCGTTTTTTAGAACGACATTCGTAGAGATATTAAAGGATTATATGAAGTCTTTTTATTTATATATACACACAAAGGTCCGATAATGCTGCTTCTGTCAAAAGACAATAATTAAGGTAGGTTTTACAACAGTCTTAAATTTATAGGAAATGTTAGATTGTATCTTCGTCTTTGATATTTAGTTTACAGTATTGACTATTATATTCGAGTCATTAAGAGTAAATGAGTAGTTATACAGATTAGAACAACCAGTTCAGTATTCCCAATTCTAAGTTTTGATTTACGATACGCGGTTATGGACAAAGCTACGACGATGAGAAACGAAATCGGAAATTCTAAGGAAGGTGTATTTACACATAATTGTATTGAGATTTGAGAATAGGGAATTGTGATATTGAATAGTGAAGTTGTTACAAATGGTAAAAAAGACTGTTTAGAATGTCCAAATGTAATTTTAATGGTTCATAAAGTATAAACGAAATGTGTACAGCAGTTTGTTCATTACTAATAATTTTGAATTCAAACACAATTTGTGTTTTGTTTAAAACATAGACAGTTTTCTCAGTTTAAAAGTGTATAATACAGTGTCATTAAATGTATAGGAAAAATGAGATTTTAAGGTTATTTATTACCACATATGATCCTAAACCACAAGGAACCATTTAGTGAAATGGTCCAGTTAAGAGCCCTATGCCACAAAGGCCGAGTGGCTGTGACAGCTGCTAATGGCCACTAAGATTTGTGTTGGGCCTTTTACTGTATCTTGCTACACTTATCATTTCTATCTTGATTACGTGTTGTAGTAAAAATTTATCTAGAACCAACAGTTACTGTTGTAGTTATTTAATATTACAGCAGGAAATAATGCTCTAGATTATTTTTTATTTTGTCATTGCTACTGAATGTGTATAATTAGTAATAGGCTAACAAATAACTTATACTTTTAATAATTTTTGTTATGAATTAAATATAATAACAAGCAAAGTAGTGGTATAATATCATACTCTTTTAAAACTAAATATATCTTTAATATTTTTGTTATACTGGATCACATGGCTACACATACGTAGAAAATAAACATGTTTCTTAAACTGTAGGCTACTTTACAAATACATTACTATATTATAATGCTTATACTTTGTATTTTACAGTAGTGCAAGTAAAAGCATACATTCAGGAATTGAGAGCGCACAGCTGGTCCCCTATATTGATTCATGACAGCACAGTTGATCCTTTAACTACACCGGTGACATTCTAAACTCTCTGTTCAGTTTTTACTCTGTTCAATAATATCCTACACTGCAGAAATCACGTATCATCACCACATCTTCTAGGAAAACGCCCTTTTTGACTATTAAACTCGAAATTTATTACATCGTTACTGAATTCCATGAAATGTAGTATCATAAAACCAGACGTAACACTATTCCTGAACTTGGATAGTGGTGTACATTTTATACAGTATGTTCATTTCATAATGTATTAAATTTCATATTCTTAAACATTTGCAAACTCACTTCGATTGTGCTTGACTTCGTTTACTTGATAACCTCGGTGTAATGTCTCAATTTTTCGTCTCTTTGTACCATTAGCTGGCGCTTACAAAATGTTAGTCGTATGTCTAATATCTGGATTTAGTGTAAGGGGTTTTTATATTACTTTGAAAGAGGTGAAAAATTTAGTTGTTCATCTTGTTGCTACCAGCCTATTCAACAAATCTAGCGTGAATTGGGATTGGTTCCTTTCATATTAAGAGATTTTTTAAATTACCTTTAAGGTTATACGATCTTATTTAGGTGTAGGATCTGTGAAACTAATTTTGAGTTAGTAATTATTTTTAAAACTTACTTCTACCTATATCGATCCGATTGTCGAATAGCCATGGAGATCACTTACATTTTTACTGTCTTACGGTATTATTTTTATAGCTTACATAGTTAACAACGTTACGCAGCTTATCTCCTTTGTGACGTTTAGAGTTTGTAGTAAAATATAGACGTTAACTTCAAGTTTTTGAGTGGAATTTCGGCATTAGGTTACCTAAGTGACATATAATTGAAAACATTTACTTTAAAGTCAGTTTTCAGAATGATTTGTTGTATCTTAAGATGTCTCCTTAAAAGGTGTTCATGATCGAAGTACAGGGATATATTTCAGTTGTTGGTGTCACAGCGCCGAGAGCTGTTTTCAATATTGAACTTGTACAAGACAAACACAGTCGCAGTTTCAATGGGTACAAAAACAAAGGACTGTGTGATGTGACGGCTTTGTATAGATCTCCTGAGTTCCGTTCCACATTCTACGTGTACAAGACAAACACAGTCGCAGTTTCAATGGGTACAAAAACAAAGGACTGTGTGATGTGACGGCTTTGTATAGATCTCCTGAGTTCCGTTCCACATTCTACGTGTACAAGACAAACACAGTCGCAGTTTCAATGGGTACAAAAACAAAGGACTGTGTGATGTGACGGCTTTGTATAGATCTCCTGAGTTCCGTTCCACATTCTACGTGTACAAGACAAACACAGTCGCAGTTTCAATGGGTACAAAAACAAAGGACTGTGTGATGTGACGGCTTTGTATAGATCTCCTGAGTTCCGTTCCACATTCTACGTGTACAAGACAAACACAGTCGCAGTTTCAATGGGTACAAAAACAAAGGACTGTGTGATGTGACGGCTTTGTATAGATCTCCTGAGTTCCGTTCCACATTCTACGTGTACAAGACAAACACAGTCGCAGTTTCAATGGGTACAAAAACAAAGGACTGTGTGATGTGACGGCTTTGTATAGATCTCCTGAGTTCCGTTCCACATTCTACGTGTACAAGACAAACACAGTCGCAGTTTCAATGGGTACAAAAACAAAGGACTGTGTGATGTGACGGCTTTGTATAGATCTCCTGAGTTCCGTTCCACATTCTACGTGTACAAGACAAACACAGTCGCAGTTTCAATGGGTACAAAAACAAAGGACTGTGTGATGTGACGGCTTTGTATAGATCTCCTGAGTTCCGTTCCACATTCTACGTGTACAAGACAAACACAGTCGCAGTTTCAATGGGTACAAAAACAAAGGACTGTGTGATGTGACGGCTTTGTATAGATCTCCTGAGTTCCGTTCCACATTCTACGTGTACAAGACAAACACAGTCGCAGTTTCAAAGGGTACAATAACAAAGGACTGTGTGATGTGACGGCTTTGTATAGATCTCCTGAGTTCCGTTCCACATTCTACGTGTACAAGACAAACACAGTCGCAGTTTCAATGGGTACAAAAACAAAGGACTGTGTGATGTGACGGCTTTGTATAGATCTCCTGAGTTCCGTTCCACATTCTACGTGTACAAGACAAACACAGTCGCAGTTTCAAAGGGTACAATAACAAAGGACTGTGTGATGTCACGGCTTTGTATAGTTCTCCTGAGTTCCGTTCCACATTCTACGTGTACAAGACAAACACATTCGCAGTTTCAATGGGTACAATAACAAAGGACTGTGTGATGTCACGGCTTTGTATAGATCTTCTGAGTTCCGTTCCACATTCTACGTCTAGAATACTGTAACCACAATGAAACGTTTTATTTCCGTTTGTGTACTTTGCATTGAGTAAGTTAAAGTAGTATTACATGATGACCCAATTTAAAGAGGAGCAATTATGCAAAATGGTATTTAATGTGTATTTACCTCATAGCCGGCTTGTTTCTGTGTATTGTTTAGTATAAACATTTCTTTTCCCAAAGTCAGTGTAGCTATTACGTTTATATTTTCTTAACAACCAATTAACATTTCCTTCTTACTTGCGTTTTTGACCCCATGTGAAAATGTGTTAAATAATCGAGATCTCGCTAGCTTGTAAATCCCTTCTGTTTGTGCTATAAAAATATAGATTTGCTAAAAACATCACTCGTGAACTGCATAACACTTGCTTTATAAGATAAATGCACGGGTAATATGTAAAACATAGCTTGTATACAAAACAAATTTAGCAGTTAATAATAATATAGGGGGCGCTGCCCCCCTCCCCGCATCGTATTGAAATGCGCTCTTCCTGTCTGCTCCAGCAGCCCCTCACCGCCTCATACCTACCCGTATATTCCTATGCACAGCCTACTCCTTCGGCGGGGTGCATTTGTTCACGTAGTGTATATATCCTTCAAAGCTGTGCAAATACATTAATATTATGTACAATATTTATATGCATAGACTCTATAATAAAGAAAAGAATACATTAAAAGACGCCATTTAACATCAAGGTTCATTATGCAATATCTTAGTCTAAAAACGTAAGATAAGAAAACCAATAGGTAATAAATAATAATCAAGTAGATGATGGTTATTTACACCTATTTAAAACTGTTTATATTCCTATAAATAGAATATTGTATAATACACAAGGCCTTTGATGCGCTATGCTCATCTTTATTTATCATCTTTATATATCATGCTCATATATATTATGCTCATCTTTATATATCATATTTAGATTTAGGATCGGTTCTGTTAGCAAACAACCAACAAGTTTCAAAGTAAATTTCATTTAATGGCAAATAAAAAAGCCAAAACTTTCTAGTTTTTTACCTGTTTTAATAGATAATAATAACCACTCGCAAAAAGATCTTTCGCTTTTTGGGTCTTTAGGCAAAGGTCCGTTGGGCCTGCATGGTTCAGAACTGAAAATAAAAGTTTTGTCTTGTTCTTGTAAGATAGAATAAGATAGTGCTTGTTATATAGTAAAATAAATACTCCGTCTTTATTTTAGAGCCCAATGTCAGTTTTAAATAAGCTAAATATTTTTTGCAACCTTATGGTCGATAACAGCAGCATCAATAACAAAAGTTCTGATCAATGTATCAATGTTACAACTATGACTATTTTTATTTATCTATGTCTAGACTCATTATCTGGTTCGTTACTGGAGAGTGCAGGTTGGGTCGGTGTGGGTGTTTCCTTTTCAGTTTTGATGGTAGGTAGGTTAGAACTTATTTCACAACTGTGAAGTATTTAAGAGTAGTGGACTATATGATAGAAATTTAAAAACAATTTAAAACAAGTATATTGCCTGTCCAGCACCTCTATATGTTTAAAGTATTGCAAATATTTTATACGAGAAGTGGAAACAACCAAACTGAACAGGTACACCATAAATATAACACAAGAAGTAAATCATCCAACTTACTCAGAAAGCCAAAGGTCTTAAAAAGTATTTTACTTAGATCTTTTGTATTTATTGGACCACAAATCTTTAATCTAATTCCCAAAGAAATTAAAAGAATTAAATCTTTAAACATATTTAAAAAAACCCTAAAAAGCTGGCTTTTGCTGGATGAGGAAATTATGCAGTTGGCAAAAGTATTAAGTTAGAACTCTTTTTTTATTTTTTGGTTTCTTTTCTTTAAACTCTTAAAAAAATTTTTTTAAATTATTAACTGGTTGAAGATTTGTTATATATTTTGTTAAGTTTTGTTATTGTTATTTAGATTTGTTGATATTTCTGTATGTGTTGTTAACTATATTTAATTAATATATTTATTTATTATACAACATTTATTTGCATTATTTATTATAGAACATTTATTTACATTATTTATTATAGAGAGTTACAGTTTACATTATTTATTATAAAAAAATTGTTAACTGGCTAAAGTTTTGTTATATATTTTGTTGGGTTTTGTTATTGTTATTTAGATTTGTTGATATTTCTATATGTGTTGTTAACTATATTTAATTGATTTGTTTATTCATTATACAGCATTTATTTACGTTATTTATTATAGAACATTTATTTAAATTATTTATTATAGAACTTTTATTTACATTATTTATTATACAACATTTATTTACATTATTTATTATATTTATCTATGTGCACAAGCCCGAAGATATTATGTGTCAACTTGAGGTAGACTGAATAATTAGTTTTTAATTTTTGTTGCCTAACCATCGATACTGGATAATGATGGTTAGTGGAATTCCGAGATGAAAATGTATTTCTAATTTGTATTTACTTACGGAATAAATATCATTATATCATTATATCAAGTATTTTGGCGTGAGTAGCACTGACCTTTGTTGAGACTGGAAGTTGCTGATGGTGCATCCTTTCTCTGTAGAGTAGGTTCATGTGGCGATGTCTCGCGTTAGAATTAATTGTTTAAAAAGATCAACATAGAATTGAAAAATAAAATATTACTGACTGTGAGCGGTAGGCCTAATAATTTGGATAATCCACAAGTATTCATGTATTAAGGTTGGTTCCACACTGTTTTTATACTCTATTAGAAGTGTCACCAAGTTCTTATACTTTACTAAATAAAACAGTGTGTGCCAATAATGTTGTACGTCCGTCTATGCAATTTGGATTATGATAACTTAATGTAATATATTGAGAATGAGTTGAGCTAAAAAGGACCTCCTTCTTGTTAAATTCTTCTCCAGATTTCCTTTAGCATTTTTCCTCTTCATCTTATCCAATCACGTCTTCTGTCCCGGTGTCATTCTGAATGAATGAAAAATTTCTTTATTGTTGTCAGTTGTACATTTTACATACAGTAGATCTTAAACTAAAATCAACAATAAAGCCCGAGGTAACAAAATAGATGTTCGAGAATTACACTAGTAAACAGAAGAAACAGCAACTCGAAAAAAGGACTGTCCTACGAGATCCTCGTAATGATACACTCTAAAACAACTATAACTAGATTAACTTCTAAGAAAAAGTAACATAAAACGGAATATACGTGAAATGTTGATCAGATTTTCAGGTAAATTATAATATAAAGTTACAATTTAAAAGTGTAATGATCGTACTATAGTGTTGTAAAACCTGTCTACATCTTCTTCCAATAACAAAAAATGCCGAAGCATTTTAACAAGCTTATTTTTGATTTTACATTTTCTCAAATATTCTGGTAAACAATTAAAAAACTTTGGTCCTAAAAAAGACAGAATTTTTTAAACAAGGTTAGATGGGGTCTCGGAACGTTTATTCTTCTCTGACTATAATGTGAATTTACATTGTAAAAACTGCTGCACTCATTATAAAATGATTTTAATACTTTATAGATATACAATAGGGTTATAGGATTCAATTCAATTTGACGCTCAGAACAAACTTTATTGTACCAATTGAAATCAAACTAATAAGCGTAACACGTATCAGCTACACCATTCTTAGTTAGGAAAGATTTGTTTGAAATTCTTTTAGTACCATTCCACACAAGACAGCCGAGTAAAAGACAATGATTCTAATAAAAAAATAACTGTATTAGGTGGTACTATTATAAATAAAATTTTATTTGTTTGACAGAACTGCCATTACAAATTTAATCCTCAAAAGTTTTTTCAAACTAACAATCGGAGTTTTAAACACACAGGTTGTGTCGTAAAGATACTGTTCGCAAGTGTTTAAACAACATCAAACTCCTAGTTAAATTTGGTAACAGAACATTTTGGTTTTACGAGTACTTCATTATAGTGGTGTTTACCATATTTTTGAGATAAGATATTTTTGAGGTGGGCAAGTTTGACTATTTTACAAAAAATACGTAAGTAACCACGCAAAAATAATAAACAATTTGAAATCTACCCTCTTCCTCAGATGTAATACTCAGGCTCAAACACTCCAATGCAGCTCATCACATCATTTGAAATTATTTATCTGCAATAACAAATTTTAACAGTTTGGAAGTTTGGTTAAGTTTGATTGTTGTTGCTTTAATTGATCGTTCCGTGCTATTGAAAGATATTCGCTTATTAAAATTTAAAAACATAATTAAGTGCACAGTTTTAATTTTTAATGTAATAATCATAGAACAAATTTCACGTTTAGTAAATACACAGTAAAATATTAAGTAGTTTTATATTGTTAATAGAATTTTACAGAATTATAAGGCAACAAGTATATCGATGAGTCATCCACTGATAAGCCTGACTTATTGCGTCCAAAACATATCCGGAGAACTTGGCGGTTCTGTTATAAATCAAGCTCTGGAACTGTCTTAGAACTACTGACAAGGCTTATCTCTTTCAGTTGGAGTAGAGTAAGATGAAATAGACCCGTTATGTTCAAAGCAAACACTAAAGTAGGTTTTTTATTCGGCTGTCCATTGCAATCAAATTCGTTTCAGTTTGTTTGCACACATAAACTGACAATGTATCTTGCATAATAATATACTATAACTAGTTTTGTATTGAATGGTTATTAATTAAAAATTCGCCATTAGACTTGTCTTAATTATAAAAAAAGCATCATCTAAAAGAGTATTATATATTGTAATATATTATATTATATTATATTAGTATATTGAAATAGTAATACACAAAGATCAAATTCAAAGAAGATGAGAAGCTAACTTTTGGAAAATCCTTACAATGCTCTTAATAGGATCTTATCTCATTTACAATCCATAAGCAGACATACTTTCTCTGCATTATCCAAGGCTGAAGCTATAGAAAACAGTACATATCGACAACATTATCACGGCACATCGCAAGAACTCGAACAATGTAACAAGTTTCTCTTGTCAACAGCTATAGATAATTAATTGTAGGGTACCATCAGAGTGACATAAGTTATGACAAAATAGCTATGACGTTATTTTAGTTCGGCTAGCTAATGACAATGACAGCACATAGCTGTTCAAAACCCTTTCTTACTTATCAACAGAGTTTCGTTTTAACTTTTCTCCTTATATTGTAACAGTAGGAGAGTATTGGAGAAGTTATTATGAATCTAAAAATTATGTGATTTTAGGTTAGGCTACAGCCACAAAACTAATACAAATATGATTATTCACGAAAAATCCGATTTCGAAGCTTTTATGAAAGCTAAAGGTGAAACATATCACCAAATACCAATGGACCTTTGTTAAAGATTGTACAATGGTAAAGTAGAATTTTTGAGGACTCTAGGTTATAGCTATCTAGACTAAGTTTTTGGAAGAGCCAAAGCCCAAAATAATCACTGGATTCACCGCTATCTACCTAAATCTTCGCACTTATTATCAAGTGTAAGTTAGCTCAGATCGCAATACTTAAATGAAGCTTGACAGGTAGAAGAGTATTAAAGTAGATGTAATATTCCAATTCTTGGAATTATGTGTGGCGTCATTACTTTCATTAAGATGCTGAGTTTACCGAATAGTGTTTAGCCTCAACAGCATAAAAGCTGCTTATATTCCTCGAATCCTATACCTACTTGAGCTTATATTCCCTAAGCGTCAGCGAATTCCATCTCTTGGGTAATGGAAAATTGCATTTATTTCAGTCTGTTTGACCAAAGTTTATCTCGAGAACGAACGAACAATTAACATGAACTGATGCATATGACTTCATTTCTAAATGACTAACACTAAATTTGATGATGGTGCATGTCCATCCTTGGGATTTAGCTGAGCAATAACGAATATATTCACATGTTTAACTTACTTTAACTGAACATCAATAACATTTTAGAGACTTTAGTATGATAAATGTGAACATGTTCCAGTGCACAAACAATGCACCCTTTTTCATGTTCGTGTCATCTAAACTTCTGCAGAATCCACTCCAAATAAATTGACATGGCTTGAACTGGACTGGATATCAATTACACGTGCCAGCCCCTGCAATGCGATATGTGAACATGTTCCAGTACACAAACAATGCACCCTGTTTACTGTTCGTGTCATCTAAAATTCTGCAGAATCCACTCCAAATAAATTGACCTGACTTGAGCTGGATATAAATCACACGTGCCAGCCCCAGCAATGACAAATAATAATAATAATAATATAACTTTATTGCGGTAACAATAATAAAATTGCATACAAACGTCACAGAATATTTAAATAATAAAAAGGTAGGCCTCACTTCATTCAAATGTGAACATGTTCCAGTACACAGACAATGCACCCTGTTTACTGTTCGTGTCATCTAAAATTCTGCAGAATCCACTCAAATTGTATGTGTTAAGACCTCTCCCACCTGATGAAGAGGTGGCGCCAAAGACATCCTCGAGTAGTACCTAAATTCGAGCTTAGATAACGTCAGTTCCCCTTTCCGCTAAAAGGCTAAACCGAAATGCCCCTGACCATCATTATACGTTAACAATGGTATAATTAAAATAAAATAAAATCAGGCTTCTGGCTTGGCATTAAATAATGTTTTATTTATTTATTTTACACATTAATCCGTACCGAGTTTCAATTCTCTGGGTTCTGCTATCGAAGGTTATAGTTCAGCTGCACGGACAGAGGACGATACGATTTAAAGAGATCGGATCTTCTGACGGATCTTTAACAAGAACCAAGAATAGCGATTTGTAAACTACTAAACCATATTAGAACATGGAAAATAATATATACGTATAAAATCCAGTCTAACATAATGTATGCAATACTTAGTAAGGCCATTTCGCAATAACTAATATTACAGTTCACATAAATAACAAAAATGTGTTCGATCTCTGAAGTAGACAGAGTGATGTTTAAACAGATAAACATCCGTCTCCAAATATATATATATATATATTTGTGTGTGTGTGTGTGTGTGTGTGTGTGTGTGTGTGTGTGTGTGTGTGTGTGTGTGTGTGTGTGTGTGTGTGTGTGTGTGTGTGTGTGTGAGTAAAGATGTCTATAAATAGTTTAAAACTATTAAAACCAAACAGCACTTTTCACATTTACATAATAGGGGTACTTCACACCACGTGGCAAGTAACAGGCTTCTCTAAGGCTGCATGCAATTCCTTTATAAATAATCAGTTAACATTTCTAATAATAGTCTATAGATGAACTCATTTACCTACATATTTTACTACGTCTTAGTTTAATGTTATGTGTATTACACAGTTTGTTTACTAATTATTCTACTATTTCCTTATTGCCTTCATGGTACCCAAGGCAAAAATTTACGCTAACGCTCAGCGAAGTCCCAAGGAGCGAAGTTGCACCATCACCGATCTCTATATTGCCAATAGGGAAATAAATCTTTATGCGAAACTTCAAGTCTATAGGTTATTTATATCTTGAGATATAGTGGGGATAAACATATACATGGACAGAAATTACATTTTTCTAGCCACTAAAGCTTCTTCCAGTTGATACATTTCTGCAACTCAAGCTTCCTTCCAGTCGATACATTTCTGCAACTCAAGCTTCCTTCCAGTCGATACATTTCTGCCACTCAAGCTTCCTTCCAGTCGATACATTTCTGCCACTCAAGCTTCCTTCCAGTCGATAGATTTCTGCCACTCAAGCTTCCTTCCAGTCGATAGATTTCTGCCACTCAAGCTTCCTTCCAGTCGATAGATTTCTGCCACTCAAGCTTCCTTCCAGTCGATAGATTTCTGCCACTCAAGCTTCCTTCCAGTCGATAGATTTCTGTCACTCAAGCTTCCTTCCAGTCGATAGATTTCTGCCACTCAAGCTTCCTTCCAGTCGATAGATTTATGCCACTCAAACTTCCTTCCGGTCGATAGATTTCTGCCACTCAAGAATCCCACGCTCCGTTGGACGAATCCGACTCCACCCCGAAAGTTTAATATACCCCTAATTTAACTTGAGAAAATACTGTGCGAGCAAGGCCAGGCTTTTATGTAATATTGTTATTAAATTATATGTCACTCTTAAGTTTTTTAATGGTCAAGATTTTCATACTTCTTCATTTGCTATGATTGTTAAAGAGATGTTAGTTGCAGTAGAAAATGAGCCAAGTCAATTTAATAATATTTTAAAAAATTGCATAATTTTTGTATTACTATTTGAGGTATATAAATTTATAATTTTTTACGACTACGCTGTCAATCGAAAGCTCTTACACTATAGATGTGCATTTTGTTAATTTAGAACTGTATGAGCACGAAACCTGGTTTTCCTTGAAGTCAGTAGAGGGATTGTTCGTCAGTCGCGCAAGTCTGGGAGAGTATGGACATTGTTGAAAATATGAAATATTATATTTATTCACATCTTATTTTTCAATTTTTCACAGTCTAAATTTTAAATCAGCTAATTCTATATTTAATTGTAAATCTTTACCTGCAATATCATTATTTAGTTGTCTGGCGAGGATACAACAATTATTTTTATGTCTGACGATCGATTGTATTAAGTGTATAAAACTAAAAATAATTAAGTTAAAAATTAAGTAACCATTTCATGATTTTCGGTTTAGCCTTTTAGCGGAAAGGGGAACTTAGATGATCTAAGCTCGAATTTAGGTACTACTCGAGGATGTTTTTCTTTTTTGGCCTTTGGCGCCACCTTTGGATATCCTAACACTTCGACCGCGGATGATGATTGATTATTTCTTATAATAAACTCCTCTATAGGAATCCACACAATTCAATTGTTATGCAAGTGTTTTAGTTTTCTTAGCAAGTTTCAGTTTTAAAGTATTAAACCATGTCTGGATAAGTGTCAAGCTACTATATTGGATAGGTAGGCCTGGTCCTACACTAATTGCTGTGTGGTATTTCGCTGCTTATTTAAGTTTATATATTTAAATAATACGATCCGAGTGCGGAGTTTAAACGAGTTCAGCGTTTACTTGAACTGTGCCCGCGGCCGTCCGGCGCCACTAAATACTCTGGACTACCGTAAGTAGTAATGCTTGTCAGGATTGGCGTTATCAGTGAAGTGTCTATTCTTGGAAATATCGGCATGAATGGGTACCTGCAGACACGCAACGCTCAGTCGGCGCATGCGCACTAGAGTCTTCCAGCAGGCTGCCGCCGCACGAAATTCCCCTGCCGTACCTGCAGCTACAGTGCAATAGCCTAGCCACCTGTCCGACTACGGCGCGGTTTCACTTGCGCCTGCATTTTATGGACGGCAATCTTACTACATATCTACAGTGCTGATTGGCAATGTTCTTTTTCAGGAGTACTTGGAAATCAGGTATTCCTTCCTGACTGTAATAATAACGTTTTTAATAGGCACATTTATTTTTTTGTTTTCTTCTGATTTCGTTTTACCATAAACTGACAATGGTGGTAACTCGTGCAAAGTTAGCTTGTGAAAATTTGGAAAGTTTATTAAATACTACAAACAATCTTGATGACATCTCTGCAAACATTGTCTCCGAACTCTGCCTAAATTGGAAAAAAATGCAAGCTAATTGTCCGGACCCTAGACTGCAGGAATTGGAAAAGGGTGTCTCCCAACTTATTAAAAAACTTAACGAAACTTCGAGCATTATCTCACATCTCGAGTCTTTGGTTGAAACCGGCAAATCAGACATTTTATCTCTCGAAAATAAACTGTTGGAGGTGAAAGGTAATAGTCGAGCTGCAATGAACGACTCTTTACACGCCCAAGATGTCATCACTGAAGAAAGAGACTCTATTTTAAAAGATAATATGTTATTGAAAAATAGTTTAAATTCATGTAAAGGTACTTTAAATAAAATTATAGAGGAAAATCATTCTCTCCAATCTCTAATTATGGAGAAAAATGCCACGGCTGATGCTTTTATTCAGAAATTAAATATTTGTCAACAAGAGAATTTAGAGTTAAATGAGAAGGTAGTTAAGTTAAGAGCGCAGCTTAATAATGCTAATGACTCTGTATGGAAAGCTGGGCGTTGGCTGGATGACAAGATTCTGGATTCTTATTTTGATGCGTTTAATGACAGCAATAAGGCAAAAGCCTTGTTTTTGGGTCCCTCTGTAACACAAATTATTAACCATGGTAGCCCTGATGTTGTAAAGCAACAACTGAAAGATCTTTCTTTTTACTCATTTGACTTTGCTTTTCTTTGTATAAATAATAATGGAGCGGAACTCAAGTCTGACAATGGCACTCATTGGAGTTTACTTTTTATTGATATTAATGCTAAGTCTGGTCACTGTCTTGACTCTCTTTCAAACACTAATTTGGGCATTGCCAAAAAGATTTTTGTACATAAATTGAATTTTGAAGAAAACATGTTTTTTGTAACTAAATGTAGTCAACAGAGCAAAGATTTTGAATGTGGTATACATGTCCTTGTGAATACCAAGCTTGTCTATGACGGATATTGTAGTGCTGTTAGGATAAGTAACACTTCTTTCAATGATTGGTGTATTTCTTCTCACATATTTGTGCCTCACCCAAGTGGTGTAAATGTAAATAGTAATAAGGGGACCTCCTCTGACATTCCTGTGGTAGGCCTGGAACGAAATGAGGCTGTAAACTGTAGCTCAGTTGAAAGCATTAGTAATAGTAAATGTGACTCTGTAATGGGCAAAACAAAGGTTAAGGATAATTTTTGGGCAAGGGTGAGTCCCAATCATAGCAAACAACTAAAGTCCAATAGAATACAAGCTCAAATAAAATCTAGTTTTGTCCACAAAAATCCGTATGATGTATTGTTAGGTTCTGGTGACCAGGAGGAAGTAAACTCTGGCGTAGTTGGTGTAATAAGAAATGTATCTGGTAAATGGAATGTTAAACGGAAGGGAAATACCAAAAATAATAAGTATAGAAAGTCATCCAAAGGTAATGTTACCTCAGTTACACAAGATGCTAAACATAAGCCTAGTTGTATTAATATGAAATGTTGCAGTAATGTTACTGAGGTAGTTGCAAGTAGTAGTAGGGCTGACTTGGGGGTCTGTTGTACTTCTGGAGAGGCCGGCTCTGATTCATACTCAATTGGGTGTCTATCATCCGCGGGGGTGTTGGTGATTGGGGACTCTTTGTTGAGGTACGCGGGTGCCCCTTGTGCTGAGAATGGGGCAACCGTTGATGTCTGTCCCGGGGCAAAAATAGTACATATTAAGCAAAAGCTTTCGGGGTATGTGGCTTCCCAGCCGAAGCTTATCTTCATTCATGCTGGGACAAATAATCTGGTAAATGGGTACAATGGGGGTGCTGGATATAATGGTGGATGGGGAAAGAAGGCTGCTCTCCACAGCATGGCTGATCTGCTGAGTGTTGCTAAGGGTCAGTTCCCTGAATCTAGGATCATCTTGAGTGGAGTCCTGAAGCGAGGAGACATCAGCAACTCATCCATTTATCTTTTTAACGAGCAATTAGATCTCATGTGCAATAACTTCGGTGTGGTTTTTGTTGACGCCAATGACTCAATAAAAAGATATCACTTGGCTCGTGATGGTCGTCATCTTAACAGAACGGGGAACCATCTTCTCGGCAACTTTATTTTCTCTCATATTCAGGAGGGAGTGGATGTAGTGCCTCCGGTGGTTAGCTCTGTACCTCTTCCTCTAGCGCCTACTTCTTCGGAGACCGCAGCCTTGGACGGTCATCCCTCTTTGAATGTTTTGCCTTCAGTGGCCAGCTCTGTACAACCACCTTTATCTCCCACCTTGTCGGGAAACGCCGTCATAGGCCGCCATCTCTCTGCAGATTAGCCCATGTGAACATTCGTTCAATTAACACGGGGTTCGGTGAGCTCTGCTCTGTGGTTGAGGATTTTAACTTTGATTTCCTGGGTATCTCAGAAACCTGGCTTACTCCTGATATGTCTTCGGATTGTTACAGTTTGAAGGGCTATTCATTTTGGCGTTTTGATAGGACGTGCGGCCCTGGCTTGCCTTCAAATGGCGGCGGTGTCGTCGTCTACTTCAGGGAAAGATTCGATATGAAGCGGATCTATCTTGATCATATTGATGGCCGGCTGGAATACATATGCGTGTTGGGAAAAGTTCAGGGATTACGCTTGTGTGTCTGTGTTGTCTACAAGCCTCCGAATATCCCTTACTCATGCTTTGCTTCTCTGTTCCACGCCCTCTTCATTGACATGCTCTCTCAAGTTGATGAGGTGATTTTGATGGGCGACTTTAATGTTGATCTTCTTGGGAACAATAAGCCGGAGTTCAAATATTTCAGGAATCTCTTGGCATCGATGAACCTTGCTCAGATCGTCAATGAGCCAACCCGCGAAACAGACAATACCGCAGCCTTGATTGATCATATCATCGTTAGGAATTCCCTGAGCAACATGACTGTTGGTGTGGTTGACACGTCTAAGATCTTGGATGGTCGAGGCAAGCGTATCACTGACCACAAGTTGGTTTTCTGTGACTGCCCTTGCAAGACTAAGGAAAGGATGAAGGAAAAGTTCATTTCCTACAGAGAACTGTCAAAAGTGGATCTGCAAATGTTTTATTCAGAGCTTTCCTCCATTGAATGGCATGGGATTGAACTTCAGAGTGATGTTGACGATGCTGTGGATATGTTAACCACGGGAATTATGCAGGTATTTGATGCATGTGCTCCATTGGTAAAAAAGCGTGTGACCAAAAGGAAGGCGCCTTGGCGAAATTCAGAAATAATGCTTTTGACATGCACAAAAAACCAATTAAAAAAAGATTTACTTTGTCGTAATGATGCACGTGCGAAAGCGGCATACTCTAGCGCACGCAATAAACTTAATTACGCCGTTAGAAAGGCGAAAAAAGATTATTTTGCGGCAAAGTTAAAGTGCAGTGACTCAAAATCTTTCTGGGCAACCTTGCGCGCAGGAGATCTAAAGGTGGGCACTGCTGGCGGTTCTATATCGGTTAATATTTAACCGGATGAAATTAACCGCTACTTTGCTGGCTTGGGTGGCGATAACAGTGTGAACCCGGAAAGGCTCGGTTTTTATAAGCACGCTACTTGCGAAAAGGTTCAAGATAAATTTCAGTTTCGGCAGGTGAGTGAGAGTGAGGTAAAAAACATTATCAACAGTATCTCCACAGCGGCTTTTGGCATTGACGGAATTTCAATCATCATGGTCAGAGCAGTTAGTCCTTTCTGTATCGGGGCTATCACCCATATCATTAATCTCTCTCTCTCCTCTGGCCGATTCCCCTCTGGATGGAAAAAAAGCCTGGTCATCCCTCTTCCCAAAAATAGTAATCCTACTAGTGTGTCCGAGCTTAGGCCCATTTCCATTTTGCCAGTTCTGTCTAAGGTATTGGAAAGAATTGTGACAAATCAGTTGGTTTCCTTCCTGGAGTGCAGCGGTGTTTTGCCCGATAGTCAGTCTGGTTTCAGGAAGGATTTCAGTACGACATCTGCTCTACTAAGTTTGACAAGCCAACTGTTTTCCGCCAGGGATAAGAATTTATGTAGTAGTTTAGCTGCTCTTGATTTCTCACATGCATTCGATTCAGTGAATTTTGATATGTTTTTGGCTAAGCTGCATTACTACGGTTTTGATCAGGTTTCAACAATGTGGTTTCGCTCTTATCTGATCGACGGAACCCAGGTAACCAGGGTGAATGATCGTCTTTCAGGGATTGCTCTCAAGGAGTCAGGGGTTCCTCAGGGTAGCTGCTTAGGTCCTATTATGTTTCTATTGTATACTGCGGATCTTAATCTTGAGTTATCATTCTGTTCCCTTTACTCCTACGCTGATGACACTCAGCTTGTGTTGTCATATCCTCCATTACAGTCTTCCTTGGCAATGCAGCAGATTAATGCTGATTTGTCGAGGGTCAGGCTCTGGGCTGACGATCACGGGCTTCAGTTGAATCCAAGAAAGTGTTCACTTGTTAATTTTTACCCCTCTTCAAATGCAGTCTTTCTTGGTAATGGACCCTTGGAAGTTTCCTTGGGAGGTGTTCCTTTGCAGGTTTCAGACACAGTAAAAATCCTTGGCGTTACTTTTGACAAGCAGTTAACCTTCTTGAACCATGTTCAAAATATCAATCGTGGTGTAATGAATAGGTTAAGAGTGTTGTTTAGGTTTAAGGGGTTGCTCCAGGAGGAAGTGAAACTGAAGATTGTCAAAGCTGTGGTTTTCCCAGTTATTGTTTATGCTCTTCCTGTATTTGGGGGAAGATTGACCCTTGAGGGTGCGGTCCTGATTGATAGGTTACAGAACTCTGCTGTAAGATTTGTGTACGGCCTGAGAAAATTTGATCACGTTAGCCAGTATCGCCGTACAGCAAGGATCCTCCCGATAAAGTACATTTTCAAACTCCAGGTGGCTTGCCTTGTTCACAAGGTGTTGCTGACGGGAAAACCCTCTTACCTCAGGGGGATGCTACAGACCCGGGCTGAGATTAGGGACTGTCACACTCGGCAGGACGCCATGCTGGAGGTGCCCAGGGTCAGGCTGGAGATGGGGAGGAATGGATTTCAATACTTTGGCCCCCAGATATACAACAGTGTCCCTCACAGTCTAAAGGCTTATGGATATTCCTCGTTTAAGGACAATCTGAGACTGGCTTTGGAGGAGGAGTGTTTCACCTCTAAATAGCTGTGTAATGTATTAGATTAGTTTAAGTTAGGTTAGATTAGTTAAATTTTATATTTCTCGGATGATGATATAGATTTGTATGTGCCTTGATTTAAAATGTATGACTTCAGTTATTTTGAAAAAACAACAATGTAATGTTGAAAATCGCTGCAAATAAAGACGTTATTATTATTATTATTATTATTATATAAGCCTAAATTTTTATTTTATATGAGCATTTACATAGCTAATTGAAAAATCATGAGTACTTAATTTTTCAACAATCACAAGCACATGTTTGTTATGCACAACTGAAACTGGAATTTTTGTCGAATAGATAATGGAAGACATTTTGAACAGAATAGTGTTTTGCTTCACATATAATAGATTGTTGATAGCGTGCTGTTCATAATAATTATAACGGTTTTTATCGCTAATATAAACTGGACTACAAATCTCGTACAGTTATTATTTTCTTCCTGTGGCAGGTTTCTGCAATAAACAAGTTTCTACATTGTATGAACGTACAGTGAGTTTGTTTGCTGTTTAATTAACAGATGCTGTCATATTTGACATCTGTCAATCACAGTGCATCCTATAGTGGCTAGCTATTAGTGAGTGGTCAATTATCTCTGACTGAGTTAGTACTTAGTTACTTTTGTAAAAAAAAAAAATTATGCATATGTGCATCAAAACAACTTTCAAAACTTTGTAATTATTAAATAGTAAACATCGAGAAATACATTTTTATAGACAGAAAAATTAAAAATATATAAAAATGAGTTATTCGCCTATAGTACTGAAAAGGCAAAATTAATTAATATCATCCAGCTGATCTTGTAATATCCAAGTTAAACGGACATTCTGCATGGCCAGCTGTGAATTAAAAATGTAGAGAAAAAAAGGGAAACTTTTATTTACAACGTAAACTTTTATGGTTCTAAATATAGAGATTTGTGAGTGATTTGCCAAGCTATGCTGAAAAAAACTTAAGATTCCACAGCAGGAAAAGACAAACATTACGTTTATGGTCCACCACTAAAAAATTGAAGATGATTGGAAAATCAAGTAGAAGACCTGTGACGTGTCTTTTTCTCAACACAACCATGAATAGCGCGTACCACATACCCTAGATAGGTCCAGTCAAGCAAGGGATCGAACCAGGGATCTACATTTTATTCTTAGGAATTATTTGTGTCAGTAGGGTTCGGATATATTGCTATCACATAGTGCTGGTAAAATTCAAACATTTAATAAATCATCATTACCCAATGACTTTAAAAAAATAAAGAATTTAAATAAAATGGTGCTAATTTGCACAATTTGTAATGTTATTAATTATTGTACAAAATTGATTTGACCCAAAAGCTGAACTAATGAACATAACCCAATCTGTGGCTGAATAAAAGCTACCTCAACCGCAATATACTATATGTTATGTAAAATGGTACGGACAAAAATAATATCTACACTAAGAATAATATATCAGGTTTGGTCCGTATCGCATGAGCAGAGATTAAATAAGACCTTAAGAGAGTACTCGTACATCAAACAATTATGTAGGCCCTACAAATATATATATATATATATATATATATATATATATATATATATATATATATATATATAAGTATCCTTATTCTCTATGTTTATGTACGTACTGCACGAACGTAGGTTAAATAAGACAGTAAATTAACGCAACAGAATGCCTAGAACAGAATAATATGTTATGAGTTTAGTCCGTATGGCACAAACATATAAAAAACTATAACAAAATACGAACGATAGGTTAACTATGATAGTAGGGAAAGTAATACAAACCCAAGTATAATGTTGTATATTTATCTCACGTACGATTGAGTAACAATTGAGGTTATGTTATCAGCGCACCATACGTCTAATCGTTGTGACCGTAACCTGAAGACTGACCTCTCTCGCTCCTCTGCTGGTCGGTCTGTCTGACGATTTACGTTGGAGCGCATGCGCGAGTGATCGTTCATGCCGCAAACGTGTCAAGCGTCGAACATGTCTCGGCCTGATAGCTGAGGCGAACTTGTTATGTCTTGATCACGTTAATTATTGTCGTCGAGAAAACTAATCCTTCAATAAGGTTTGAATTTGCGAATAAAATTATGTAAAAAAAATAAACTGTTACTTTTTCAGTAGCTCACAAACCCGACACAACAAAAGTTTACTAAATATTATAATTTCTCCTCTAAGAAAAACACTTCATATTTGTTGCTTACTCAACCACCAACCAGTAAAATTTCATCTAGTAGTCTATTCACAGCTAAAAATAAAACTACTAAACATCAGGATGTTGAGACTCAAACGGTAAAGAAAACATGCACTCAAATACTTCCAATAAACTTTCAATTGGCTTGTCTATAATAGTATCAAAATATATTAAAGATGACTCTGTCGAGTTGTACTACAATATGCTTACGTTTAAAGTAGTCAAAAAGGAAATATTATTGATGAATCCTGTAATAACACAAGCTATTAAATGTGGGGAATTTAGTTCGGAATTGTGGGAATCAATCGGGAATTAACAACTTGCAACATGCAGAACAGTTTGTAAAAAAGGTATCTAAATACCTAGCTTGGAAAATCTCACACCCAACAAAGTAAAAGAGTGGACTAATACATCTAATATTCGGAGATATACTTATCAAAATTAGTAAAATCAGGGCAGATATCAGGGCAGAAAGTGAGGTAATAACTAAGCGGGCCCAGCTAGCTCTCCTGCTTCACAATATTATTTGTATTACACTCAGGACATAGACAGTTGTACCAGGTTTCCTGCTCCAATCCTTATCTTAGATCTCTCCGAGTACCCAGTCGCCAGTGTTGTTCCTACAAAGCACAAACCGATTATAGTGCAATTGTAAATAACCATAATTATTATAAAGATAAAATGCAAAAATAATATTACTTGTTTAAGAAAATAGGTTGTACCAAAAAAATAAAAGGAGGCATAAAGAAACAGCAAAATAAAAGAGACAAGTACTACATTTTTAAAATGCCATAGAGCATGACATTACAAATAATGACGAGATAAAAATTACTAAAATAGAAAACTGTGTGACAAAAAGAAACAAAACATTAATAACTAAATCGCATCGAGAGGTCACTGAAGATTTAAAAAAGATAAAAGACTGAAGTTAGTAAAGAAATAATGCATGTTGCTTCTATTTAGACAGCCACGGAAGGGGCCTTCCTGGAAGAATTGGTGCCCTTAACGAGGAAAGGATTAGAGTGGGTGGTTTTTGTTACAACCAGGAGCTACATCCCGTCCAGTTTATAGACAAGCTAAAAGAGCTCTTCACCGTCTTCTGGTCATAATTGCTGGAACTAATAGTATACTGAAGAATTAACAAAAATATAGATAAAGACTTTGCAGTATCTAAGTAAAGAGAGAACTCTACAATAAACAACAATTCCTAATAGATATTATGGAAACCTCACTGACCTAATGAAATGAATTTAGCAAACAATGATAAAAGAGAGAATCACAGTAAGAAGGCAATTGTAAGCATCATTGACTTGGAGAACCTTCAGAGAGATAATTTCACCCGTCTAGTCTGCATTTAAATTACTGAGCAAAACAATTGAATTGTATGATAAATTCCCTGAACAAATTCTCCCTATGTAAAAAAATAAAAACCTTTACACTACAACATTACTGAAATACACTTAACGTAGGTATGATAAGAAGGTTCATTCAATTGAATTTGTTGATTCAATTGTATAAGAAGATAGAAAATATTTTTAATAAAATAAAAAATAAAGGAGAATACTTTCTTTTTGGGGAGTTGTAAAGAGAATCTTGTATTAACATCCAAAGATTCATTTATTAGCGGTCCATTTCTTATTTCTAACTTCATAATGATTATTTTATAAATATGACATAGACTGTTAAAAGACCTTCCTTCGATACAGCCAGAATTGGAAAACAATAATACCGGCATAAATTATTCAAAATTTCAATGTCCACCTCTGACTGAAACCAAATTAAAACAAAATTTTAGACTAATTAAAAATAAATCATTATCTGGCTATGATAGGATTCCAGTGAAATGTATGAGGTTTTTAAAACATTCCTTAATTAAACTAATATTGCATATAGTAAATTTTCTTTTGTTACAGGCACTTTTCCCAATAAATTAAAATTTTCCAAAGGTTTGTCCAAGTCTTTAAAAACGCTAAGTAAAAGATGTTCAAAATTATCGTGCTATTTCCATTTTACCATCAGTTTCAAAAATATTTTTGAAAAACCCTGTATCATAGATTAGTTAAACATCTAGAGGTAAATAATGTCTATGACGCGGAACAACATGGATTAAAAAAACTAAATCAATTATAACTGCATCGATAGATGAATCTATAATAGAGCCTGTAGATAATAAGGAATGTGTAACAGGAATATTCATGTATGTTTCAAAAGCTTTTAATAGCATATCTCACTACAATTCACTCAAAAGGTTTTAAAAAATTAGGAATCAATAATAACTATCCCAAAATGGTTTAAAAATATTATCTTCGTAGTATAAAACTATACGTTGGGATATATTATACGGAAAATAACAGATTACCAAAATTTCAATCTAAAACCCAAATACGAGGCGTGTTCAGAAAGTAAGTACAGTTTCATTCTACTGCCGCCGTAGCGTTACAATAGGTGTTCCGAGCATGCGCACTAGTCGTCCTTGTTCACTGGCTATCGACTTAGCCGGTTCAAGGTGTTGAGCCTAGTTATCTCCCGGCTCATGTATATGTGTTGTAACAGTCCACACCAGTCTCTGTTAGTGAGGCTGGCTAGCTCAGCGGAAAGGGGGGTAAGTTGTTCCAAGTCCTAGGCGAAGTCCACAACAACGACGAAAATGTTCAATATTTATTTTGGGGCGCCACCTTGTTTGGAAGGACTCCAGAGACTGTAACAATAACCAGTCCTTCCCAGGTTCCGGACTTCACCAGGGTAAGCAGGTGTAGGGACCCAAGAGAATTACCAAAGGTCGATGAACCGTTTACAATAAACGTTAAATTAATGTTGAGAATAAGAATATATTTATAAATTTAGTAAGTAGGAAAATGTTTGGCGTGACTCCAACTATATTAATGTAACTATATTATAGAATCCTTAGCTTTTCTTGGATCTTAGTAGAGTACTGTATAGTTAAAGTATAGGAAACTGATAGTTAAGCTGTGAAGACGGACGACTCAAGACTCAGAACTTTACAGACTCGAGTTTTATTGCAATAAATTCCCATATAGGGCAAAAAACGTATCCTATATTATTTTTAACAGTTACAGCCAGTATTGCCTCTATCTGCGTTACAGTGAAAAGAGAAATCGATACAACCAAGACTACTACTGATATAACCACACAGACTTAGATAAGATATCTTAAGATAATTAAACCCTTCTTGCGATACAGATATATAATTAAACATTTAACATTAACCAACTTAACAACCTAAAGACAGTAAAAGAGTAATAATTGGTGTAACACTTATTTCTGGAGTCCCAAGCGCTGATTATCCTTCGAGAGGTATATCGAGAGGAATGGTCCCCGTCTCGGAGAGGAATCTAGTATACCTGAGAGGTCATCATAAAATTTGTAAGTCACTCACCAGAAGACGACAAGTCCACGCCCGGTAACTTCAACGGAGTCGACCAAACCGAGGGAAGCACAGGACCGCGGGTGAACCGGATGTGCGGTACGGCAGTGTCGGTCGGTACGGCACGGCAGACGAACAGGCGGTTTGCAGACAACAGCAACTCGGAGAGCGCAGCAACAGTTGGGGCTAACAGACTTATCCTCAGTCCCAGCAGCCACGATCAACTCCAGGGAATAAAAACCCTGCACAATGTACAAAGATGATAGCCCAGCTCTTAAAATTACTTCACATACAACGTATTCAAAGTTTTAACTACACTGAATATTAAATACAATAACGAAAGCACCATAACGAATAATAATTCAAGACAGCAGTAAAAGACATATTTTAAATCAGCAATCTTCACGGCATTGCAACATCAATTACAGTTACTAAAAGGTACAAGTATCATAGCGGAAATAGTTCTGTGACTAAAAATGCTATTTTATATATAGCATATGTAAGAGTTGTTCGTTGTGGCTGCAGAAGCACTGACTGTACTGTTTCAGAGCGCTCTGCACAATATCCTTTTCAAGAGTGGCAAGGAACTTCTGAAATTCTTGCACGTAAGTGGAAGTACTTATAGTAAATTTTGCCCTTTCAAGTAATTTGTGTTAATTATTTTAATTTTTTTCCCACTAACATGCTAACGTAAGTTCTACGTTTCGCACTGACGAGGTCCAGGAGAGGAACTCTTACCTCCTTGCCGCTTTCTTATCAAGGATGGTCGCAGACTTCTGTTTCCAGGGTTTTCCTGCTCTGCTGGAAAACAGGCCTCCATGATGAGCTGAATGCCTAGTCAACATCTGCTATTTGTTTTATTTATTTATTTTGTTATTGTTGCCAGTTACTATAGTTTATATTTTGTTATATTGTTTGTAAGTTTAGTTTAAGTGCTATTTAGTCTTATTTCTTGGTATTTCAATAGGAGTAGGAGCCCGCCCTTAACCGAAGGATACCGGGTGGAATTGGCACTTATTGTATTAAATTATGGCTGTTTCTAATTCTCTATTTATCCGGGTGCACCTGAGACACAACACACGACACATTTTAGGTTAACTCTAGTAATGTTGTTTTTTTTTAATTGTCTGGGTAATATATTTATTTCGACAGAAAGGTTCTTATCTTGGTTAAAGATGTTTTTCCCTACTCTGTGTGATGACTTCCAACTAGTAAATGAATCTGAGCACGCTATCCACAGTGTTTTTGTTTTTTCCTTCTAAGTTTTGGTTCTGATCCGCAATCCCGCCCACCACTATAACGACTTGGATTTTAGATATTAATATTCCAGAATATTAAGAATTAAATTATCAATGAGACATCCAAGACGATATAAAATATGTTTTGATTAGTAAGCTCCAAGTGAATATTCAGTACAATTTATTACTAAATTTTAACTATTATATATAATATTATATATTAAATATTATCTGGTTTATCAAAAATAAAAATCACAGTTCTAAATCAAAGTAATGGATTTATTTTTAAATAGTAAATAAAAAGTTTAATGTTTTCAGAACTTTCGTCACTCTATTTTCCACAAAGAATTGACAAACCGTTTTAGTAATATTTAAAAGGTCCTTTGGCAATAAATAAAAAATATCAGACAAATATAGCCCTAAAAAACTAAAAATCAGAGCTCTCTTCTGAAATAAAATAATAAAGTATTCAAATAAAAATCAAATACCACTTGAAATAATTTAAAATTAAAATTTTCACTTCTAAGTTCACTTAAAATTCAAAAATAAAAAAATCAAACTTCTCTTTCCACTAGTTGTACCTTAACTTCAAGTCTTTGCAATTCTGATACAACTCTCTCAAACAATTATTAAAGTTCAATTAATTTTCAATTAATACTTCACAATAAAACAGTTCAAATTAAATATTAATAAATTACTTTGTAATTATGATACAACTCTCTCAAACAATTATTAAAGTTCAATAAACTGTTGGAGGTGAAAGGTAATAGTCGAGCTGCAATGAACGACTCTTTACACACGCCCAAGATGTCATCACTGAAGAAAGAGACTCTATTTTAAAAGATAATATGTTATTGAAAAATAGTTTAAAATTCATGTAAAGGTACTTTAAATAAAATTATAGAGGAAAATCATTCTCTCCAATCTCTAATTATGGAGAAAAATGCCACGGCTGATGCTTTTTTATTCAGAAAATTAAATATTTGTCAACAAGAGAATTTAGAGTTAAATGAGAAGGTAGTTAATTAAGAGCGCAGCTTAATAATGCTAATGACTCTGTATGGAAAGCTGGGCGTTGGCTGGATGACAAGATTCTGGATTCTTATTTTGATGCGTTTAATGACAGCAATAAGGCAAAAGCCTTGTTTTTGGGTCCCTCTGTAACACAAATTATTAACCATGGTAGCCCTGATGTTGTAAAGCAACAACTGAAAGATCTTTCTTTTTACTCATTTGACTTTGCTTTTCTTTGTATAAATAATAATGGAGCGGAACTCAAGTCTGACAATGGCACTCATTGGAGTTACTTTTTATTGATATTAATGCTAAGTTCTGTCTGGTCACTGTCTTGACTCTCTTTCAAACACTAATTTGGCATTGCCAAAAAGATTTTTGTACATAAATTGAATTTTGAAGAAAACATGTTTTTTTGTAACTAAATGTAGTCAACAGAGCAAAGATTTTGAATGTGGTATACATGTCCTTGTGAATACCAAGCTTGTCTATGACGGATATTGTAGTGCTGTTAGGATAAGTAACACTTCTTTCAATGATTGGTGTATTTCTTCTCACATATTTGTGCCTCACCCAAGTGGTGTAAATGTAAATAGTAATAAGGGGACCTCCTCTGATATTCCTGTGGTAGGGCCTGGAACGAAATGAGGCTGTAAACTGTAGCTCAGTTGAAAGCATTAGTAATAGTAAATGTGACTCTGTAATGGGCAAAACAAAGGTTAAGGATAATTTTTGGGCAAGGGTGAGTCCCAATCATAGCAAACAACTAAAGTCCAATAGAATACAAGCTCAAATAAAATCTAGTTTGTCCACAAAAATCCGTATGATGTATTGTTAGGTTCTGGTGACCAGGAGGAAGTAAACTCTGGCGTAGTTGGTGTAATAAGAAAATGTATCTGGTAAATGGAATGTTAAACGGAAGGGAAATACCAAAAATAATAAGTATAGAAAGTCATCCAAAGGTAATTTTTACCTCAGTTACACAAGATGCTAAACATAAGCCTAGTTGTATTAATATGAAATGTTGCAGTAATGTTACTGAGGTAGTTGCAAGTAGTAGTAGGGCTGACTTGGGGGTCTGTTGTACTTCTGGAGAGGCCGGCTCTGATTCATACTCAATTGGGTGTCTATCATCCGCGGGGGTGTTGGTGATTGGGGACTCTTTGTTGAGGTACGCGGGTGCCCCTTGTGCTGAGAATGGGGCAACCGTTGATGTCTGTCCCGGGCAAAAAATAGTACATATTAAGCAAAAGCTTTCGGGGTATGTGGCTATCCCAGCCGAAGCTTATCTTTATTTCATGCTGGACAAATAATCTGGTAAATGGGTAACAATGGGGGTGCTGGATATAATGGTGGATGGGGAAAGAAGGCTGCTCTCCACAGCATGGCTGATCTGCTGAGTGTTGCTAAGGGTCAGTTCCCTGAATCTAGGATCATCTTGAGTGGAGTCCTGAAGCGAGAGAGACATCAGCAACCTCATCCATTTATCTTTTTAACGAGCAATTAGATCTCATGTGCAATAACTTCGTGTGGTTTTTGTTTGACGCCAATGACTCAATAAAAAGATATCACTTGGCTCGTGATGGTCGTCATCTTAACAGAACGGGGAACCATCTTCTCGGCAACTTTTAATTTCTCTCATATTCAGGGAGGGAGTGGATGTAGTGCCTCCGGTGGTTAGCTCTGTACCTCTTCCTCTAGCGCCTACTTCTTCGGAGACCGCAGCCTTGGACGGTCATCCCTCTTTTGAATGTTTTGCCTTCAGTGGCCAGCTCTGTACAACCACCTTTTATCTCCCACCTTGTCGGGAAACGCCGTCATAGGCCGCCATCTCTCTGCAGATTAGCCCATGTGAACATTCGTTCAATTAACACGGGGTTCGGTGAGCTCTGCTCTGTGGTTGAGGATTTTAACTTTGATTTCCTGGGTATCTCAGAAACCTGGCTTACTCCTGATATGTCTTCGGATTGTTTACAGTTTGAAGGGCTATTCATTTTGGCGTTTTGATAGGACTGCGGCCCTGGCTTGCCTTCAAATGGCGGCGGTGTCGTCGTCTACTTCAGGGAAAGATTCGATATGAAGCGGATCTATCTTGATCATATTGATGCCGGCTGGAATACATATGCGTGTTGGGAAAAAGTTCAGGGATTACGCTTGTGTGTCTGTGTTGTCTACAAGCCTCCGAATATCCCTTACTCATGCTTTGCTTCTCTGTTCCACGCCCTCTTCATTGACATGCTCTCTCAAGTTGATGAGGTGATTTTTGATGGCGACTTTAATGTTGATCTTCTTGGGAACAATAAGCCGGAGTTCAAATATTTCAGGAATCTCTTGGCATCGATGAACCTTGCTCAGATCGTCAATGAGCCAACCCGCGAAACAGACAATACCGCAGCCTTGATTGATCATATCATCGTTAGGAATTCCCCTGAGCAACATGACTGTTGGTGTGGTTGACACGTCCTAAGATCTTGGATGGTCGAGGCAAGCGGTATCACTGACCACAAGTTGGTTTTCTGTGACTGCCCTTGCAAGACTAAGGAAAGGATGAAGGGAAAAGTTCATTTCCTACAGAGAACTGTCAAAAGTGGATCTGCAAATGTTTTATTCAGAGCTTTCCTCCATTGAATGGCATGGGATTGAACTTCAGAGTGATGTTGACGATGCTGTGGATATGTTAACCACGGGAATTATGCAGGTATTTTGATGCATGTGCTCCATTGGTAAAAAAAGCGTGTGACCAAAAGGAAGGCGCCTTGGCGAAATTCAGAAATAATGCTTTTGACATGCACAAAAAACCAATTAAAAAAAGATTTACTTTGTCGTAATGATGCACGTGCGAAAGCGGCATACTCCTAGCGCACGCAATAAAACTTAATTACGCCGTTAGAAAGGCGAAAAAAGATTATTTTGCGGCAAAGTTAAAGTGCAGTGACTCAAAATCTTTCTGGGCAACCTTGCGCGCAGGAGCTCTAAAGGTGGGCACTGCTGGCGGTTCTATATCGGTTAATATTTAACCGATGAAATTAACCGCTACTTGCTGGCTTGGGTGGCGATAACAGTGTGAACCCGGAAAGGCTCGGTTTTTATAAGCACGCTACTTGCGAAAAGGTTCAAGATAAAATTTCAGTTTCGGCAGGTGAGTGAGAGTGAGGTAAAAAAACATTATCAACAGTATCTCCACAGCGGCTTTTGGCATTGACGGAATTTCAATCATCATGGTCAGAGCAGTTAGTCCTTTCTGTATCGGGGCTATCACCCATATCATTAATCTCTCTCTCTCCTCTGGCCGATTCCCCTCTGGATGGAAAAAAAGCCTGGTCATCCCTCTTCCCAAAAATAGTAATCCTACTAGTGTGTCCGAGCTTAGGCCCATTTCCATTTTGCCAGTTCTGTCTAAGGTATTGGAAAGAATTGTGACAAATCAGTTGGTTTCCTTCCTGGAGTGCAGCGGTGTTTTGCCCGATAGTCAGTCTGGTTTCAGGAAGGATTTCAGTACGACATCTGCTCTACTAAGTTTGACAAGCCAACTGTTTTCCGCCAGGGATAAGAATTTATGTAGTAGTTTAGCTGCTCTTGATTTCTCACATGCATTCGATTCAGTGAATTTTGATATGTTTTTGGCTAAGCTGCATTACTACGGTTTTGATCAGGTTTCAACAATGTGGTTTCGCTCTTATCTGATCGACGGAACCCAGGTAACCAGGGTGAATGATCGTCTTTCAGGGATTGCTCTCAAGGAGTCAGGGGTTCCTCAGGGTAGCTGCTTAGGTCCTATTATGTTTCTATTGTATACTGCGGATCTTAATCTTGAGTTATCATTCTGTTCCCTTTACTCCTACGCTGATGACACTCAGCTTGTGTTGTCATATCCTCCATTACAGTCTTCCTTGGCAATGCAGCAGATTAATGCTGATTTGTCGAGGGTCAGGCTCTGGGCTGACGATCACGGGCTTCAGTTGAATCCAAGAAAGTGTTCACTTGTTAATTTTTACCCCTCTTCAAATGCAGTCTTTCTTGGTAATGGACCCTTGGAAGTTTCCTTGGGAGGTGTTCCTTTGCAGGTTTCAGACACAGTAAAAATCCTTGGCGTTACTTTTGACAAGCAGTTAACCTTCTTGAACCATGTTCAAAATATCAATCGTGGTGTAATGAATAGGTTAAGAGTGTTGTTTAGGTTTAAGGGGTTGCTCCAGGAGGAAGTGAAACTGAAGATTGTCAAAGCTGTGGTTTTCCCAGTTATTGTTTATGCTCTTCCTGTATTTGGGGGAAGATTGACCCTTGAGGGTGCGGTCCTGATTGATAGGTTACAGAACTCTGCTGTAAGATTTGTGTACGGCCTGAGAAAATTTGATCACGTTAGCCAGTATCGCCGTACAGCAAGGATCCTCCCGATAAAGTACATTTTCAAACTCCAGGTGGCTTGCCTTGTTCACAAGGTGTTGCTGACGGGAAAACCCTCTTACCTCAGGGGGATGCTACAGACCCGGGCTGAGATTAGGGACTGTCACACTCGGCAGGACGCCATGCTGGAGGTGCCCAGGGTCAGGCTGGAGATGGGGAGGAATGGATTTCAATACTTTGGCCCCCAGATATACAACAGTGTCCCTCACAGTCTAAAGGCTTATGGATATTCCTCGTTTAAGGACAATCTGAGACTGGCTTTGGAGGAGGAGTGTTTCACCTCTAAATAGCTGTGTAATGTATTAGATTAGTTTAAGTTAGGTTAGATTAGTTAAATTTTATATTTCTCGGATGATGATATAGATTTGTATGTGCCTTGATTTAAAATGTATGACTTCAGTTATTTTGAAAAACAACAATGTAATGTTGAAAATCGCTGCAAATAAAGACGTTATTATTATTATTATTATTATTATATAAGCCTAAATTTTTATTTTATATGAGCATTTACATAGCTAATTGAAAAATCATGAGTACTTAATTTTTCAACAATCACAAGCACATGTTTGTTATGCACAACTGAAACTGGAATTTTTGTCGAATAGATAATGGAAGACATTTTGAACAGAATAGTGTTTTGCTTCACATATAATAGATTGTTGATAGCGTGCTGTTCATAATAATTATAACGGTTTTTATCGCTAATATATAAACTGGACTACAAATCTCGTACAGTTATTATTTTCTTCCTGTGGCAGGTTTCTGCAATAAACAAGTTTCTACATTGTATGAACGTACAGTGAGTTTGTTTGCTGTTTAATTAACAGATGCTGTCATATTTGACATCTGTCAATCACAGTGCATCCTATAGTGGCTAGCTATTAGTGAGTGGTCAATTATCTCTGACTGAGTTAGTACTTAGTTACTTTTGTAAAAAAAAAAAATTATGCATATGTGCATCAAAACAACTTTCAAAACTTTGTAATTATTAAATAGTAAACATCGAGAAATACATTTTTATAGACAGAAAAATTAAAAATATATAAAAATGAGTTATTCGCCTATAGTACT